>NC_140579.1:1280742441-1281082441 GCF_964204655.1 Triturus cristatus | reverse complement strand
TCTGCATTGGATTTTATTTTGACACCACTAAGAATGTAGTACTTTTGTAAGCATTCGTTCCCAGCATTCAGTTTGGTCACTATTGAAAGGAGGCAGGATTGGTGCAGCCATTATTTTTAGTTAGGGCCATTGGCTGTAAATTCAGGATATTGCTAATTGGCCATTGCTAATTGGTCATATAGTTAGTGTTTTCCCAACTTGAATCATTTTCACTTTAATAGTTGAAGAAACCATCTCCCGACTCCTCTTCCCCCCCCCCCCCCCCACTCACTTAAAAGTTGTGGTTTAACTTCTTTTATTCAGTGCAGTTGTTGGCAAACTACACTCCAACCCATATTTCTTTGACTTAATTTTTTACATCAAACTAAAAGTAGCTCTTAATATATAGATGTTAGATGTTTTACTACAAGAACATTTCTCAAATATTCACGTGTCGGTATGGACTCTAAAATGAGAGGTATCAAGCTATGTCGTGACGTTCACGGACCAATTTCTGTGACGGACACCCACGACATCTGCCTCTGGTGCTTCGCCATGACCTAGAGACCTGTTACTACTGCGTGAAGATGAATTGCAAAGTATCCCCAATGTGAAGCCAAGTTAGCTGTTGTCAAACTGTCTGGAGAAGTGGTCCCAGTCAAGGGCACAGATTCGCTCTCGTTTCTGAGGCCACCTACACAAGCGTTCAAAATCGAAGTTTCAGAGTTCAGGCAAGTTGAACAATTATCGCAAAAAGCACAAGATGTAAAAACAGGGGTCACCTTCGTCCTGCACCACGATTTGTGTGACATCCCAGGTACATCTAGGCTGTAGAGTCGTTCTGCAAAATGTTCGGTACCACATTGGTTCCAACTGAAGTGCCTTCGGCCCCCAGGGAACCCTCGTTAGTTAGCTTCTAGTTCGGCCCACATCGGAAAGCTTTCCCTGATGCGACTGCACCACTCGACCTCTGCCCGAGGTTGGCCCCTTTCTTGAGCACATTGCTGCCAGCTCCAGCCTTGGCTCAACGTCCAGTGACAGAACACATGCCACCGGCTTGAGCCTCAATGCTGGTACCAGCACAGGACACTGATCCGATGGTCCTTTCGGACTCCGGAATGTTGCCGCTAACATCTGAGAGAGACTGTAGTTATAGATTCCTTACCTTAGAATTACCCCCAGATGTCAGACTGGATCCGGAGAAATGTTTTCGTAGCAGTACCCCTGCGCGTCGGTAGGTGGCGTCGGTCGACTCCGTGTTCGGCGTCGTGGTCACCGGGATGACGTCTCTACTTAGACGCCGCCCCTGCTCACGGACGTCAGTTCTTTTTTTCCACGCCAGCCAGCGCAGATCCATAGAGTGTGCCCCTTAGTTACTTTTTGACTAACCCTTTTTCGACTTTTGTCGACATCTTTTCGAGTCTTCGACTACTGGTGTACAAGGGATGTCCAGCCGTCGGCCCGGTTTCAAGCCCTGTCACTCCTGTCACAAGATGTCGGTCACCTATCCGCACCTTGCGGGTCTCTGGTGCCTGGAATGTGACCACGAACCCGCTCTGAACCCCAAGTCTTTGCAGGAGCAGTCCCGAAAACTTTTGGAGGCCCGTCAGACTGCTCTGTGCCATTCAAGGTCCCTGTCGAGGTACCAGTCGCGGAGCTATCACCATTCGTCCTCAAAGTCTTCGCACTCCTCGGGTAAGTCGGAGCACAAGCAGGCAAAGAAGCATCGCCGCTCTTCGTCTTCTTCCCATCCGTCGGCCTACGCGAAGTGGGACCCGAAGCGTCGTCACTCTCCGGCTCCTTCCTCAGAGCCCATTGGGACGGCTCCGCTCTTCCTTCTTTTTCCCGGAGCATCCCCTGCCCTGCTTAGTGCATTTTTTACGAAACGCTGCACAGCATCTTTGGGCAGCCTGACTCCGCAGGCATGCCTCCGGACCCCACAGACTCAGCTGGGGGCCCTGGGCCTTCGATGCCAGCAGCTCCGGCCTCGGCGCGATAGGGTCCCCCAATGATCCATGCCTGGATCTGCATCAGCGCCGGTCGACCTCACGGTACCTTCTCCGTCACTGATTCCAGTGACGATGCCCTCGACAATGGTTGTGCCTCCAACCTGCATCGACTCCAGCCTCACCCGATTTGGATCGGCGTCGGAGGGTGCTTTTGTACTGCTGTTCATCCCTGGTGTTCCCTAGCACCCTGAGTGGCAGGCAGAGGAGGGTGAGGAAGACTGGGAGGGATCGGTTTTCCCTCTAGCAGACCAACTTGAGGAGCCGGACTGACAAGAGGAGTTGGGTGATGCCAGTGGTCTGGATACTTCCCCAGACCTTGGTATGCTTTCTCCCCCTACCGTGGCTATGGAAGAGGAAGCTTCTTATGTTGTGGTGTTGCGCAGGGCGGCCGAGGCCTTGGGCCCCGAGCTTCTTACGGTGGCTGTCAGGACTAACCTTTTGACTAAGGTGCTTCAGCTGGCAGCAGCCTCTTGGGAACCCCTGCTGTCATTTAATGAGGCTCTCACCGTCATCCTTCTGGGCTCTTGGTCTAAGCCCAGCACAGGGGCTCCTGTGGACTGGATGATTGCCGACGTCACCGCCCAGGCGACCCACTTTTCTTCTCCCAACACCCTAGCCCTGAGAGCTTGGTGGTCCAAGACTCGTCCTCAAAAGGCGCAGTCCCTACTGCTCCCCCAGATAGGGAATCCAAGAAGCTAGACCATCTTGGGAAGATGTTTTCTTCTTCCAGCTTAGCACTGCCGTTGGTGAACACCGCATGTCTCTTGGGCCGTTATACACACACGGTGTTGGATATGTTCGATTAAGTGCTGTCACAGTGCCCGGAGGAGGCCTGGGCTGTGCTCACCCGTGCTGTTGCTGGAGGTCGAAACGCAGCTAAGTTCACCCTCCGGTGTGGGCTGGATACCACGACTCGCTGGGTAGGACGGTTTCCACATCGGTAGTCCTGTGGTGCTATGCCTGGCTGAGAACGTCTGGCTTCTCTGGGGCTGTCCAATGCACACTTTTGTACATACCCTTTGATGGCCTTTGCCTGTTTAGTGACAAGCGGACAACACGCTCTAGCTCTTGAAGGGCCACGGCCAGATCCTTGGTCCTCGCAGAAACTTCTCGCCCCATGCAGTCTGCCTTTCGCCCCTTTCGTGGCAGCGGAAGGGGTGCCCCACCACATTCCATCCAGATCCACAGGGCTGCAAAAGCTACCCAGTCTATGCGTGGTCGGAGATGTGGAACCTAGCGTTGCAGGTCTGTTCAGGCCTGAACACTGTTGACTTCCTGGGTAGGGTAATTCTGACAAGCGTTGTGCCGTGATGCCACGCATGTATTCGCTCCACAGGCTTTTCTTCAGACCTCTGTCTCTAATGGACATGACCTTTGACAGCCATAGACTGTTTGGAGCTTAGAGTGACCAGGCCACTGCCAGCTCTCCTCTAGGCCTAGCTCAGCTTACTGTGCAGGACCCCCACCCGCCCCCCTCACACAAAATAGCATCTCTTTCAATCCTTCAGTAGGGAGTTTCCAGCAAAGTCAACAGCAATACGTGCTTCAGCAGCAACAGGCCTCCCAGTCCTTTTGCAGACGAGGCCAGAAGCAGGCCAACAGTATCCAGGCTATGGGGGCAACGCACTACCCCAACCTCCGCCCCTACAAATCCATTTTGTTCTGCCCTTGACGGTGTATGATCGCCTGGTGGTAAGTCTATTAATCTATTCTCTCCCCCGATGGTGGAGCATCACATCAAATCAGTGGGTGTTCCAGATTGTCGAACAAGCATACTCCCTATCCTTTCTATCCTAACTTCTAGACACGCTGCAACACCTCCCAGAGAACAACTTGTCCATAATCATTGGAGATGTTCAAGCTCTCTTGGCCAAGAAATCAATTGAGAGGGTGCCGAGATCATACTTTCAGGATTGGAAGCTACTTGCATTACTTTCTGGTACTGAAAAAGGATGGATGCCTGCACCCTATCCTAGAGTTTCACACTCTGAACGTGTTACTCCGGAAGGACTAATTCAAAATGTTCACACTGGCCAAAGTTCTGTTTGCTTTGATCCAGAAGACCAGATAATAGTGCTAGATTTGACTGACACATATTTTCACATCCCCATTCTGCAGTCTCACAGGCGTTTGCTGCTGTTTCAGGTATTACGTAAACAAAGGCCACTAGCACTTTCAATTCTCTGTGCTCCCTATTGGTCTTAACAACGCATCTTCGGTGTTCACCAAAGTGATGGTGGTGGTCGCAGCCCATCTGTAAAGGTTGGGGATACCAGTCTTCATACCTCGATGACTAGCTACTGAAGGCAGGCTCGCCTCAAACAGTAGTAGGCCACCTCCAGACGACGGACGATCTACAATTATTGTTGGTCTTTTCCATTGAAATGCAGAGGTCACACCTGACTCCCTTACAGCAGCTCCCTTTCATTGGAGTTATCCCGGATACAGTGTTGTTTTGCGCCAACTCTCGGTCTCAGTGAGTTGGAATATGTTTCAACCCTTAACCTGATCTCAGTGAGAATGACCGACATCTGGGCCTCTTGTCCTCCTGCATCCTGCTTGTGGACCATGCCAGGTTTCACTTGAAGCAGCAAAACCCTCTCCCTACCCCACTGAGACCTAGTGGTCTTGACAGATGCATCGTTGCTGGTTTGGGTGTAGATTAGAGGAGATTGATCGCCGGCTGAAGCTCGCCTCCACATCAGCCTGCTGGAACTGTGTGTGATGTGCTTAGTACCGAAGACAGTTCTCCTGACCATCAAAGGGGAAAGGGTGCATATTCTCACGGACAACATGACTGCCATGTGGTCTTGCAACAAGTAGGGTGGCTATGGGTTGGTGGTTCTGTGCCAGGTAGCCCTGCCCCTCTGGAAGTGGCTGAATGCTCAGGACATTTACCTGACAGCACTGCACCGGTCAAGATCTTTAAATGCTTGTGCAGATGAATTGGAACATGAGAAGCCTAGAGAGGACATGGCCTGGCAGTTCAGGATGGATTGTTCACATTGAAGAAGGGGCAAATCTCATTTGCATATGGCCAGGTCAAAACTGAAGTGACAGTGTGCAAAATAACAATGGACTGGGATGCGGCCCTAAATACCAGTGGCTAAGAATAATTCAATCATTCTATATATCACTGTTTTGTATACTTCAAGGTGCTAGCCACAAAGGAGCCTCCAGAAGGCTTGCTCATTCATTCCACTAGAGCAAAGGCTGCTACCACTGCGTTTTCCTACGGTGTACCAGTTCTGGACACTGGACATTTTGCCAGGCTGCAACGTGCCACCAGTTCAGAAGGGACTGGTACCTTTTCCGACCAGCCCTGCAGGACTTCAAGAAATTGACGTCGGGGCAGGGACCCGACATCTCATCCAAGTCTGGGCAGAGCCGCACAATGCCAACTACCAATGCTTTGAAGTTTCCGTATCCTGACTGGGAAAATTCACAAGGTGAGGAATATTTGGTTAGATAACGTTTGTATTAGAAAAGGCATTATCAAAGGTGAGTAACCTGTTTCAATTTGACAGCATGTTGAGATACATTGACCTCCAGCTGCTCTAGATTGTTCCTCCTTCTGTGCAATGGAGTTTCATGAATTGATGTCTGGGGGTTCTGTAATTATTTGTTTAAACATTAATCTCAAATCTGCAAATATCATGCCCTTATTGTTGGTCTGTTAGGAGATTGTCAAATTTTAAAGTGCTAAATAGCTTGACCTTGGTAAAGTAAAAGCTTGTAGAGCAAGCTTTTCTTCTCTGCAATTTCTTGGTCTCCTTACCTGGGGCAACTAAAGAAGAGGAAGTGGGGATGACTAGTGAAACATCTTGATGTCAACAGCGAGCCTAAACCAGACGCCCCCTCACAAAAAGTGTTAATCCATTGAGCCTTTCATTTTTCTTGGTGAATGGTGCATAGACTCTGGTTAGTTAGCTGAAAAAGATTCATATTGAATATTTTTGGCAATTGTTTAGCTAAGGACACCACAATGAAAGGGGAAATGAAAGTCGACCTTTTTTTCCAGGGAAGCAACTGCCTCAAGTATTGTATTGCTAACTTACATTTATATGTAGCTCTTTAAAATTAAAGTGTATAGTTTTGTAATTAACAATGATATGCACCCTTTTTCATAGCCATACGTATCTGGGACTTGAAAGATATTTATTATTGTACAAATCAGTAGCCCTGTATGTGTAGAGTTAGGTTTAGATTGTGGAGGATTACTCTTGTGGCGGTGTAGGATTATTTAACTCCACCTCCATACCCGGCCAGGAGTTAAATGGGCCTTATGTTCATATGCAAACAGAACAGATTGGCAGCAATGTTTTCTGCCCCCTCCCAATTTTCTACTTCCACTCCCCTATGCTTTAGAAACTGTGCAGCTTAGCTAAAAGACATTGGAAAGCCAATAGGTTCCAAAGTGCAGAGAATTAATTTTCCACCTGCTCTTACAGGTTGCTGTTTTAAAGTGTTACAAGTGATAAAGTTGCTGCCTGCTTTTTGAGTGCTTGGTTAGGTTGTGGTTTATTCTCACCTCCATCACAATCAATAATGCTAAATAAATACTAAAAAAAAAAAAAAAAAAAAAACTTAAAATAAAATGAAAACTTTAATAAATATTAAGGTAAAATTACTAATAAAGCCACATTCATTTATTTTAAATGTAGATTTTTTTCCAAGTATGTAGTGTCTGTTTAGGTGGCTGCATAGGTTTTTTTTCCATTTAAAATGTTGTGGCATATGCTGGCATTTTTTTTTATTGCAGTAGCCTGCCTAGACCTTAGCTAATGGATTTGCCAATGCTTGTTTCTATTTGGATGTGTCTTTAATAACTGATATATTTGGCAAACAGTCCCTAGAATACAATTGTAATTTGTACTCTTGAGCGTTTTCATTTACATTCCCTCCTGTTGGTGTCCAGTTATGGACAAATAAAATTACCATATTCAGGGGCACAGAAATTGCACTTTTGTAGTAGTAATGATGCCCATTGGGCTCTTTGCAACCCAACATTAAGAGACTCAGATGGCAGTTTTTTTTCTCCTAAGAGTTTGTTAAATATGTAATGGGAGTGCTCGGGTGTTTCATATTATGAGGAGGAGGCACAGCAATGTGTTTGATTGTGAAGAGATTCCAAGTGCAGTGGAATTTTACATTCCTGCTGCTGTTTCTAGCTGTTATAATTCTGATCTAGTACTAACAGTTGTATTAATTAGTGCATTTTCTGCTAGTAACTATTTTCCCCTTTATTTTCTTTCACAGATATCCCATCAAGTTTGCATTTCCAAGGACCTCTCAAATCTCAGTGGCAGAACAGGCCACTTGAGAAGCTCAATTCTCCCCAAAAAAATTCACAGAAACTTAAAGCACCAACGCCATCATGCAATCTGCCAGATCCCAATCGAAAAGACAGTCACAAACTGGTCAGCTCCTTCCTCACATCAGCCAGTAAGTTTACTTTTTCTCTTTTTTTAATTTTTTTACCATAAGTGGGTGTTGCATAAAGTATGCAGATTTGAGTGTATTTTTACATCGAATAGGACAATTTGGTGAAGTGTAGTTATTTTGCCATAGGTGATGAAATCCATATAAACTTTGTTCGAGGCATGTGAGCTGTAGATCACATGCTTTGCATAAGATCGCCATCTGGCGTTGGGTCCGGATGTTTGCACTTTGTTTTTCTGGAACAAGTTTTCCCTAGTCACGAGGTAGGGAACTCCTCTCTTAGGTGATAGTGCGCATGGTCATTGGCTCCATCGTTAGATTGTTTTTTTCCGCCTTCCGGTTCGGATGTACCTCGCTGCGCTCCGGTTCGACTTCGATCCTTCTCGGCTCGTATCACATTCACACTCAACGGTATTGTATCCATTCATGTTTCCCTTTCTTCGCGAATCGTTATTCCTAACAAAAATTTAAATCACAGAGCTTGTGGTAGGCCGTCGGGCCTAGCCCCTGGTTCGACTCGCAGTCGATGGAACAAACTCCTTAAAAGTTCTGTCCTCAGTGCCACGCGAAATACATGTGCACCGACTCGCACGAAGTGTGCAATTTGTGTTTGTCACCCGACTACAGGGAAGACCACTGCGACGCGTGCCGAGCTTTCCGCTCCAAAAAGACTCTTCGCGATCGTCGGGCCCGACGACGCGACATGCAGAGACAAGCAGGTTCCATTCCGGACCTCTTCAGACCTCAATCCGAAGGGGAGGAAGGCGACGAGCCCATCGGAGCCGATGAGGAACGGGAAGACATCTTCTCCAGTATTGGGGTATCTTTCATAGATTCACATGCTTGAATCATTCCCCGTCGTCCAAGTGGGAGTCCCACGGTACATAAAAATAGCAATATATACATAAAATAGCTATAGGAAAGCTAAGAGAGTAACAGGAAGTAAAATTACAAAGAAGTTAATAGGAAAAAACTTTTCACTTTCATGACTCGTCCAAGTCATTATATGTAGTCCAAACTACATCCAATCAGGCGACATCCTCTCCTAAAATCTCCTCAGAGGATCAGGCTCTCAGATTTTCTACCGCACGTCATGTGAAGGGAGTCTCCCTGAGCTCTGCTCAGTACTTCTTCTCCTTCTCAGGATTCTTCATAATTTTCTTCATTTGTTTTGTCTTCAAATAAATCTCTCTTCAGACCTTGTGAGTCTTGTGGTAAGCTCCGGCTGTTTTCTGAAGACCCGCACAAGAAATGCATTTACTTCCTTTATCCCGACCACCAGGTGAGAGATTGCAAGATATGCAGAACTTTCCCTCAAAAGACTTTGAGAGACAAGTCATCTTCTGTGGCTACAGAAGCTTAAGGACCAGGACAACCCCTTGTCTGACATTGAGAGTACTTCCTCTCTCAAGACTGCTTCCTCTAGAAAGAGGGCTAACGACACAGAATGGTCTTCCCTGGGGTAAGGTGTTAAAACAGCACACCTCCAAACTGGAGGAGTTGCCTTCCTCCTCAAAAAAAGCTCCTACATCTCTTAATGGTAAGCCTGTACCCTGTACCCTGTACACCCCGAGAAAGACTTTAAAATTTCAGGCTTCTAAGACTAATCCCGACAAGAGTTTACCTCAGAAACGGGGTCCCTCGTCGACTAGCTCGACGTCTATGAACTAGTCGAAGAAGCCTGCTGTCGCCACGACGACGTCAACTGCCACATTTTCATCTCCAAAGCCTCAGATGATCCTGTCGTCTGCATCCTCGCAATTGATGCTGGTGTCAGTTTCTGTGAGACCTCGCCAGTCGATTAATTCCTTCTCGTTGTCAATGAAGAAGGTGAAGCCTGCCCCTTCGTCGACGAAGACTACGATGGCCCCGTCGACGGCTGCTTCGTCGGCGGCAGCTGCCTCATCAACGCTACATATAACTCCAGGCACTGACCTCCAAGTATGGTCTTCGTCTACGGCCGCAGCATCGTCTGCGTCTTCTATGGTGTCATCTACACATTTACCACCGTCAACAGCACAGGCTTCCTTGCTTCAGAGACTAAAAGCTTCTTTTGATGTCCTCTTACCAATTCACACTTCCCTGTGTAAAGTACCTCTTGCTTTGCCTCAGCAGTTATTCGATTATGGGGCCGATGAGGAAGAATCTGAGGAAGACGATAGATTTCGTGCCGCCCGGAGGCCTTCTGAGCTCCTCATTAAGTAACAGGATGAGGACCAAGAGGGTGACTATTACCCTGAGGCTGCTGCTTCAGTTCCAGTGACAAACCCTACTGCACAGATGCCTTTGTCTTATTAATAACTTGCAACACATATTAGATGACTATTATCGCCAATTCCCTCCATCTGAATCGGCCTCTTCTGTCCCGCGAACACCTGTTCCTCAGTCTTCCTCAGTACTTAGGTCGCCCAGAGAGCTTTCTCCAGGGTTTTCAGTGTCCCACCACATTCAGGACACGCACATCACGGCAGAGAAGAGGGAGAGTTAGATGACAGATCTCTCCTTACTGAATGGGATGAGTTTCAGAAACAAACTCCGTCTCCTTATGCTCCTGCTCCTGTTGACTCACCTCTAGTTGACATGGGAGGTTTTCACTTTCTGATGGGGAGAGCGGCCCAACGGTTCCACCTTCCTATGGACATCAGGAAGGATGATTGTTTTCTTTACGATTTTAAAGACGAACCAAGGAAACAGGTGCAAATAATACCTATTATTGACTTCATTTGGCAAGAAGGTCTGAAGGTCATGAATACCGCTGCCTCCATCCCTGCGGTCCTGCTAAGTCTTGAAAAAAAATACAAGGCACCTGATAATTCACCAGTATGTCTGATAGGTCAGCCAAAGGCAGATCCCGTTATTTCCCAAGCGGCACAACGTCGAGCACAGAATCCCTCCTCTCCATTGTCTGCTCCCCCTGATCGGGACGGGAGACGTCAGGATTCCATTGGTAAGAACGTTTCTACAATGGCGGCCACTACTGTCTGGGCAGCCAACTCTCTGGCTATCTTAGGCCGATACGATATTCAGATGTGGTCAGACATCTCTCCCTTTATCATGATGTTACCTGATTCTTCCAAGACAGAAGCACTAAAAATCCTCCAAGAGGGAGAACGAATCTCGGCTGAGATTATAGACTCTGCTGTTGATGTGGCTTCTACAGGTTTTCGCCAGTTAACAGGAGCTGCAGTCCTTCGGCGTCAGGGCTGGTTGAAGGCCCCTTCATTTTGTCAGGAAGTTCAGACGAAGATAATAGACATGCCTTTTGATGGCGAATCTCTCTTCGGTCAACACATTGACGACGCCCTTCAAGCTATTAAAAAAGATACCGAGACGGCAAGTTCTCTCGGTACTCTTCAATTTCAGAAGCAGCCCTTTCGAGGTGCTGGGGTCATGGATCCTTCTCTTGTCGAGGAGGTTACAATCAGTCCAGACAGTACCAGTCCTATCAAGGAAACCAACGTTACTCTTCTCAACGCCTATATTCCTTCCGGCAGCCACCATCTGCATCGTATGCACAGAACAGAAGGAAGTCCTCCCTATTGGGACAAATGGGTCTTGGACATAGTGGCCAGGGGCCACGTCATAGAATTCGTCAAACTTCCTCCAAATTCTCCTCCCAAAGGCCCGCCTCCAGCTCATCTGAATAAGCTTTTCTCTCAAATAAATCTAATGATAAAGAAAGGAGCAATCAAAGTGGTTCCAAGATTACAAAGAGGCACAGCTTTCTATTCGAGATTTTTGCTAATAAAAAAGAAATCGGGAGAATGGCGCCCCATTCTCGACCTTCGTTCCCTCAACAAATTTCTCAAAATGCAATCCTTCCGGATGTTGACTTTCCAAGAAGTCCTTCAGTTTCTCACTCTGAAGGATCATGTGACCACTCTCGACCTCCAAGATGCATATTTTAATGTCCTGATAGTACCCAGACACAGAAGATTCTTAAGGTTCAGAGTGACTGGCAGAGACTTCCAATTCGAAGTCCTTCCCTTTGGACTACGTTCCGTGCCCTGTGTCTTCACCAAGGTTTTGGCACCGGTGGCGGCACATCTTCGACAAAGTGGAATACAAATATTTCCTTTTCTCGACGACTGCCTTATCAAGGCAAATTCATTCTCAGTCGCAAACACCCATACTCCGAGATGTCTGTCCCTTTTCCAATCTCTAGGCCTCTCCATCATTCTGGACAAGTCTCAACTCATCCCTTCGCAAAAGAGAACGTTCTTGGGAGCTACTATAGACACTCTTGAAGGCACAAGCCTTTGTCTCGAACAAAAGGCAACAAATGATTTGCAAGCTTGTCAAGCTACTACGCTCAAGAAGGTGCATTTCTGTCCGACAGTTCGTCACTTCAGTGAATGCTCTCATCCTGCATTCCCCTAGTTCCCAATTGTCATCTCAAGATGAGACCTTTGCAAGAGGAGCTAAACAAACAGTGGCTACAAATTTCGATCTCACCTGCATCACTGCTCCGATACGGGAAGCGTTGCTATGGTGGACTTGCATACGAAACGTTGCAGCAGGCCTCTCGTTCTTGGTGGAGGCTCCAAGTTTCGTCATCACCACAGACTCCTCCCTCGAAGAATGGGGAGCGCATATTCAAGGCCTCACAGTCAACAGCAAATGGGATACTCATCAACGGACGTGGCATATCAACCTTTTGGAGTTGCTAGCGATTTTCCTGGCTCTGAAATCCTTTCGCACCACCATTCTCGGAGCGTCAGTGTTGATCCAGACGGACAACACAACGAGCATGCACTACTTAAACAAACAAGGGGGCACAAGATCCACTTTGCTGTCTAATCAGGCTCAGCAAATTTGGGATTTGGCTATCCAACATCAAATAACTCTGACAGCGGTCCATTTTCCGGGAGTGTCCAACATCCTTGCGGACTCCCTCAGCAGGTCGACCTCATCTAACCACGAATGGGAACTCCATCAACCAACGTTAGACCGCATCTTTCAGAAGTGGGATCAACCTAATTTGGACTTATTTGCGACCAGCCTGAACCGCAAATGCCCATTCTACGCAAGTTTGGCTTCCCCATCAAGACTCGTGCGGGAATGCGTTTTTGATGAACTGGTCAAAAATATATGCCTACGCCTTTCTGCCGATAACGTTGGTCCCCAGGGTACTCCGCGAAATAAGGAAAGAGCCTTGTCGCCTGCTTCTCATAGCTCCCAGGTGGCCTAGCCAGTTCTGGTTTACAGAACGCCTCCTTCTGTCCGAATGCGATCTCATTCCGCTACGACCAATACCGAATCTTCTCTCCACTACGCAACGGCGAGATCTGCCATCCGGATCCTGCATCGCTGCGCTTACCTGGCGCCTGAGCACCTTGAATTTGCTCACTTAGACATTCCTTCAGATTGTAGAGAAGTCTTCGCTAACGCCAGAGCGCCTTCCACTATAAAAACTTACATGCTCAAGTGGAAACGTTTCTGCCTTTGGTGTCAAGCCTCCAAAGTCCACCCAATCCATGCAAAACCAGAACAACTTTTACCTTTCTTTTTACATCTGGCAAGGTCAAGCCTTTCCCACTCTATTCTTAAAGTGTTCCTAGCGGCTATCTCAAGATTCCGACAGGATTTTTCACACACTTTATTCCTCTAGGATCATTCAACAATTCTTCAAAGGATTGTTTCGTATGTTTCCTCCCATACATCGCCCACCTCCGCCCTGACATATTAACATTGTTCTGTCACAACTCATGCAACACCCTTTTGAACCTATCCATAGGGCTGATTTGAAATTTGTTTCTTGGAAAACGTCTCTGCTGTTAGCCCTCACATCGGCTAGGCGGGTCAGTGACATTCAAGCCTTCACTATAAAACCGCCTTTCCTCCAATTCACCAGAGACTCAGTAGTGCTCCGCACTAACCCGGTTTTTATTCCTAAAGTGCCTTCTAATTTCCATCTGAATGAGCCAGTTGTTTTAAAGACTTTCTTCCCTAATCCACAATGACCTGCGGAAAGGACTTTACATTCTCTTGATGTCAAGAGATGTCTAAAATTGTATTTGCAAAGGACAGCCTTAATACGCAAGTCTGATCAGCTTTTTATAGCCTACGGCAGGATGCGTAAGGGTCATCCAGTATCCAAACAGTCCATCGCACGTCGGATTTCTGCATCAATCTTTCTGTCATCAGCAAGCGGGTAGACCTCTACAGGCAACTGCTAGAGCGCATTGTACAAGAGCAATCTCCTCTTCTACTGCTCTCTTTGCTGGTGTGCTTCTTCATCAGATATGCAGAGCTGCAACGTGGTCCAGCAGAGACACCTTTACTAAACATTACTGTCTGGAAGCTGCCAGCAATGCGGACACGTCTGTGGGACAAGCGGTTCTGCGCAATCTTTTTAATTAAGATGAGCCTCTGTTTCTTCCCTCCTCCTTCATTGATGGTATACGTTTATTTTTATATATATGCATACTCGATTATGTATTTACACACACACACACACACACACACATATATATATATATGTTCGAGGCATATGAGCTGCAGAT
Organism: Triturus cristatus; assembly: GCF_964204655.1. Taxonomy (NCBI): domain Eukaryota; kingdom Metazoa; phylum Chordata; class Amphibia; order Caudata; family Salamandridae; genus Triturus; species Triturus cristatus. The sequence goes on along the minus strand of NC_140579.1, from coordinate 1,281,068,505 downwards.
TGTACACTTAGCATAGGTCGCCATCTGGTGCTGGGCCCGGATGTTTGCAGTTTGTTTTTCTTCTTGGACAGTCTTTGGAAGTCACGAGTTTGGTGACTCCTCCTTCGGTCCGTACTGCGCATGGGCTTCGGCTCCATCCTCAGATTGTTTTTTTCCGCCATCGGGCTCGGATGTGATACTTCGTGCTCCGGCTTCGAACTTCTACGGTTCCAGCCTCGACGGAAAATCCTCGATTCTTCGAGTTCCTTCATCATCTTCATCTCTCGAAGCGGCACTTTTCTCCATCCCGTACATCGACACCGGCCTTCGGGCCCTCCGCGACTCCGGTCCCGGCCGATGGAAAGGACTCCGTTCAAAAAGTGCCCAAAATGTGGGTCTAAATTTCCCCACACCGACCTCCATCAGGTGTGTAACCTTTGCCTCTCTCCGGAACACGAGGCTAGAGACTGCCCCGCCTGCAAGTCTTTTCGATCGAAGAAGACCATCCGAGATCGAAGAGCTCGACGCACCATGGCGCACTCATCCTCGGCAGCTCCACCGGACATCTTCGGAGACGACGCCGAAGCTTCGGGGCAAACACACACCGAACAGGAGGAAGACGTCGTCAGCGCTTCCGAGGCCGACGACTCCGACGTGGAGGACGTTACACCAGCGCAGCGGGCCGTGAGTACTATGCCCCCTCCCACCCCCGCGCCGAAAACCAAAGAGACTCAGGTTACTCCCTCGCCTGCCGGCCTGGGCAAAACCAAAACTTCGATCACCCCACCTTCGGGCCCGGTGTCGAAGCACCCAAAGTCTCATGGCAGCTCGGGATCGAGCCAGCCGACACCCGGTGCCGAAAAACAGCATCCGGCACCGAAGACTGCAAGATCCAGCTCGACTCCGAAACCACCGGTGCCGAAGCCTGGACACTCGGTGCCGACCAAACACAAATCTGTCGGCACCGACGCTCCGGCGCCGAAACATCACTCGACGCCGAAACACCCGGAGACCTCAAAAAAGCATGGCGCACACAGACCATCGAAACCCCCGGTTCCGAAATCACCGGTGCCGACAGACGACTCGACACCGTTGGCTCTGTTTACACCAGACCCTTTACAAAAGACTTTGTCCAAAGATCCAAAGACTGGGCTTTTGACTTTAACTACCAAGAAAAGACGCCTTGATGCTCCGGCTCCTCCTCCTCCACCCAAAAGGAAGGACTCTGCTACTTCTCCCCTCAGAGTGCCCTCCCCACCACCGCCTCCCCTACCCACTCCACCTCCTCCACCCCCTCCACTTCACAGGTCTCCGCCACCTTTACCTCACTACGATCCGACCCCATCCCCAGATCCGGATGATGGGGATCCGGACAATTACCCGGCGGACGCCCCAATGGATCCCACTCCACCAGGGACCCCAGATCCATGGGAGGATTACAATAACCCTGATATACCCAATGTACCTCAGGACGACCTATACCCATCAAGGCCGTCTCCTCCAGAGGACTCCTTAGGGTTTCATCATTTAGTGCAGAGAGCAGCACACTACCATGGGGTGGACATGCACAGTGTACCAGTAGAAGAAGACTTCCTACTGGATACATTTGATATACAAGACAAATCTACTTCCATTTTACCCATGCTTAAGGGTGTCACCAAGCACGCTACAGAGGTGTTCAAAGACCCTGTCAGAGCCAGAGTACTGAACCCTAGAATAGAGAAGAAGTACAAGGCGGCACCCACAGACCCTGCTTACATCAAGGGCCCTGCTCCCCTAGATTCCCTAGTTGTCTCTACAGCCAGAAAGCGGGCTAACTCCCAATCCTCAGGAGATGCCCCACCGCCAGACAAAGAATCTAAACTTCTGGACGCGTCTGGTAAACGCACCGCCTCCCAAGCTGCAAACATGTGGCGCATTGCAAACACACAAGCACTGCTTGCGCGATATGATAGAGCACACTATGACGAACTAGAGGCTCTTATGCAGCACCTTCCAGAAAAATACAAGCACAAGGCTCATGACCTCATACAGGAGGGTAAACTAATCACAAACACCTCCATTAAGTGTGCCCTCGATGCAGCCGACACTGCTTCTAGGGCCATAAATACCAGTGTCCTGCTTCGTCGCCACGCCTGGCTCAGGATCTCAGGGTTCAAACCTGAAGTCCAGGCATCCATACTCAATCACCCCTTTGACCAGGAAACACTCTTTGGGCCAAAGGTAGACGAAGCGCTCGAAAAGATGAAGAAAGACACAGACACAGCAAAGTCTATGGGGGCACTCCAAACACAAGCCTCCAAACGTTCCTTTCGACGCTCGTCCTTTCGTGGCACAGGTAGAGGCTCCTCCACCGATAACGCCTCTACCTCCTACAAGTCCCCTCCTCAAAATACCTTTTCAAAGGGCAATCAGAGAGGTGGTTACAGGGGTAACAACAATAAGGGCAGGGGCAAAACCAACAACACCCGTTCTGCCACCCCCCCCCGCACAATGACTCCCCTCCGCTCCCCCCAGACCATTCCACTCCGGTCGGGGGCAGACTACAAAACTTTATCCACGTATGGGAGTCCATAACATCGGACAAATGGGTGACCCAAATTATTCGGTCAGGGTACTGTCTAGAGCTAACATCTACCCCACCCAATATCCCACCAAGGCACCGTGCAATGTCTCAGAACATTCCACGCTGCTCCAACAAGAGGTACTTTCACTCCTGCAAAAACATGCTATAGAGCAGGTCCCCGTCAACCAACGAAATCTAGGGGTCTACTCTCTATATTTCTTAATACCAAAGAGAGACGAGACCCTCAGACCCATTCTGGACCTCCGGCCTCTAAATGCCTACATACACTCAGACCATTTTCACATGGTCACTCTACAACAAGTCCTCCCACTCCTCTGCCAGGGAGACTTTCTCACAACCTTGGATCTGAAAGACGCATACTTTCACATTCCAATACACCCCTCTCACAGGAAATACCTCAGGTTCGTGGTGGACAGGCAACATTACCAATTCACGGTTCTCCCCTTCGGGGTCACCACCGCACCACGGGTGTTTACCAAATGCCTAGCAGTAGTAGCAGCACACCTCCGACGTCAACATATTCACGTCTTCCCTTACCTAGACGACTGGCTGATAAAAGCCGCGTCCTACCACCAATGTGTGCAGCATACAAACAGCACCATCCAACTGCTCCACCAGCTAGGCTTCACGGTGAACTACCAAAAGTCCCACCTCATACCATCTCACACAAAGCAATACCTCGGGGCCACTATAGACACCTCCAAGGGTATTGCCTATCCAAACTCAGCCAGAATCACAAGCATTCAAGCCTTACGCAAAACATTCCTTCCTCAGCACTCTCTTCCAGCAAGAGTGTTTATGAAGCTCATAGGAATGATGGCGTCTTGCATTTTCATAGTGCCCCATGCAAGACTCCACATGCGTCCACTTCAAGACTGCCTAGCACAACAGTGGAACCAGGCCCAGGGTCAGCTGACGGATCTGGTGTTGGTGGACGGCCGCACACTTCACTCTCTGCAGTGGTGGAACACCACAAACCTTTCCAAAGGGCGGCCGTTCCTGGACCCGGTTCCTCAAGTGACTCTAACAGCGGCGCATCGCTCTCCGGCTGGGGAGCGCACCTTCTACACCTCACCATGCAAGGTCTATGGACGCCACAGCAAAAATCGCTCCACATCAACCATCTGGAGCTCTTGGCGATCTTTCTAGCCCTAAAATCTTTCCAAAAACAGATTTCGGGCAAAGCAGTCCTCATTCGCACAGACAACATGACTGCGATGTATTATATACAAAAACAGGGGGGGACACACTCTCCCCAGCTCTCCCGCTTAGCCCAGAGCATATGGAGATGGGCAATTCCCCAAAACATCTTTCTCCTGGCACAGCACGTTCCAGGCGTACAAAACACCATGGCAGATCTGCTCAGCAGACAAACGCAACAACTACACGAATGGGAACTGCATCCACAAGTTCTTCACCCATTCTTCCAACAGTGGGGGCATCCTCAGATAGACCTCTTCGCCACCCACGAAAACAAAAAATGCCCAAGCTTCGCCGCCAGATACCCACACCCATTGTCCAAGGGCAATGCGATATGGATGAACTGGTCAGGCAGATTTGCATACGCCTTTCCACCTCTCCCACTAATTCCATTAGTGGTCAGGAAGCTACAACAGCACTCCCTCACACATTCTGGTAGCTCCGACGTGGGCCAGGCAGCCGTGGTACACCACGCTACTACAACTGTCAGTGGTACCACATCAAAAACTGCATCTATCCCCATGCCTCCTAACCCAGAACCATGGAGAAATCAGGCACCCGGACCCAGCTCAGCTCAACCTGGCGATCTGGCTCCTGAAATCCTAGAATTCGGATACCTTAACCTTCCCCCTGATTGTATGAACATCATCATGGAAGCCAGACGTCCTACCACTAGAGCATGCTATGCCGCAAAGTGGAAAAGATTTGTAATTTACTGCCGTAACAATACAATCAACCCTCTAGATGCATCCATACAGCACATTATATGCTATCTGCTCCATCTTCACAGGTGTAACCTGGCATATTCATCCATACGCCTACACCTAGCAGCGATCGCTGCTTATCTACAAATCAGGCAGCATTTATCACTCTTCAGAGTGCCCGCTATTAAAGCCTTCATGGAAGGCCTTAAACGAGTAATTCCTCCCAGGGCACCACCTTCCCCTGTATGGAATCTAAATTTAGTTCTTACACGACTAATGGGTCCGCCCTTCGAACCAATGCACAAATGTGAGCTACAGTTTCTCACCTGGAAAACAGCTTTCCTTGTAGCTATCACTTCCCTTAGAAGGGTTGGTGAAATACAAGCGTTCACCATACAGGAACCCTACATACAAATGCATCACAGCAAGGTCATACTTCGCACAAATCCGAAGTTTCTGCCCAAAGTCATTTCCCCCTTCCACCTCAATCAATCAGTGGAATTACCTGTCTTCTTCTCGCAACCCCAATCTGTTGCAGAAAGGGCCTTACACACACTTGATGTAAAAAGGGCGTTACTATACTACATACAAATAACGCAACCCTTCAGGAAGACTAAACAATTGTTCGTTTCCTTCTCTCCACCACATAAAGGCAACCCCATTTCAAAATCAGGGATAGCTAGGTGGATTGTAAAATGTATACAAATTTGCTATCAAAAGGCAAAGAGAACATTATCTGTTCCCCCTAAAGCCCACTCTACAAGAAAGTTAGGGGCTTCTATGGCTTTTCTAGGGAATATACCCTTAGATGACATCTGCAAGGCAGCCACATGGTCTACACCGCACACCTTCACAAAACACTACTGTGTAGATGTGCATTCCAAGCAGCAAGCTAGGGTGGGCCAGGCTGTACTAAAGACACTTTTTCAAACAGCTGCAACGGATACCGGTGGTCGCCGCTAAGGTGGGGTACTGCTATATAATCTATGCTAAGTGTACAATCTGCAGCTCATATGCCTCGAACGGAATATGCTACTTACCAGTATGCATCTGTTCTTGGCATGTAGAGCTGCAGAGTTGTACACGCCCACCCGCCTCCCCGGCTACCTGTATCCGTTCCAGTACATCTTATTTAGATACAACACATGGGTTTCTCACTGTTATTACTACGCTCCATCATTTCCCTGTTGGCGAAAAACAATCTGAGGATGGAGCCGAAGCCCATGCGCAGTACGGACTGAAGGAGGAGTCACCAAACTCGTGACTTCCAAAGACTGTCCAAGAAGAAAAACAAACTGCAAACATCCGGGCCCAACACCAGATGGCGACCTATGCTAAGTGTACAACTCTGCAGCTCTACATGCCAAGAACAGATGCATACTGGTAAGTAGCATATTCCATATATATATATATATATATGTGTGTGTGTGTGTGTATGTATATATATATATATATATATATATATATATATATATATGAGATAGTGGCTCTGTATATACTGCTCCCAAATAGGTACAGTGTTTACAGAGTCCACAGTCCCCAGAGGTTTGGCAGAGGCTAAAGTTAGATATAACCTTACTCTCTAAAGTGGTAGCTTGGTCGAGCAGTAAGGCAGTATCAGAGGACAGTGTAAAGCATTTGTTGTACACACTCAGTCAGCAAATGGTCTCATACACTCAATAACTGAACTCTAGGCCAATGGTTTATATATAAAAAATATATGCTTGTTTTATTTTACAACCAACAATAGGTATTAAAATATACTTTCTCAGAATGAGATGCTTTAGATACATACTTTTGCAATATGCATTTGGCTTTTTTAGAAAGTTACAGATTGTTGCAATAGGCATCACAAGTTCAAACACAATAATGCATTGAGTTCATTGGAAGTTTTAAGTTATTTGCAATAGATTACTTTCAGGATTACTTTTGTAATTCCAGGACTGGATCCTAGATTCAGTCCTGGGTCAGTTCTCAAACAGGTGATAAAAGTCGACTTAGTTATTGTTATGATTTTTAGACAATATTTTGCTATTTTAAAAGTTGACCCTTAGAAAATATTTCATAGAGAAGAGTCACTGATTCCCTATGGAAGAAAATTCAAGTTGCAGGTATAGTATGTTCTTGTTACTTTTGTAATCCAGTACTGGGTGCCTAGACTCAGTACTGGGACCTCTATCTAAAGCAGGTAAGTAATTACGTTTTCACAGTTTGTAGCATTTTTAAAGAATATTTGAAGTTTGCAAAAATCGACATTTAGAAGAAAATTCACAGAAAAACAGACAATGATTCCCTATGGAGGAAAATTGGGTTACTGGTAAGTACAGTTGTGAATATTTTTCAGGGTCAGTGCTGAGCACCAAGATCCAGCACTGGGAGCTCACCTAATAGCAGGTGAGTATTTTCGTTATCGTTACTCGGCTGATTTTTGGTGAATATTTGAAGTTTTAAAAACTCCACACTTAGAAAAAATTTCAGAAGAAACCTGTCAATGTTACCCTATGGAGAAAATTGAGTTATCGGTTTTCAGGTAAGTACTCGACTGGTAAAGTTAAGGTTCTGGGCACAGACTCAGGCGTCTCCCAGGGTCATGTAGGTACAGTTGTTACACCCTCAGCGGCACAGGGGCAGCTGGGTGCAGAGTGAGTTAGGCCTGCAGGCATCGTCAGGAGCGTCGAGGGAAGGCCTTGGGTGCCGGACTCGGGGTCACAGTCGCCGGGGGGGTCGTCCTCGTGGTCTTTGCACAGGCCAGGCTTGGCGGGTGCAGTGTGTGCAGGGTTCGTGGTTCCAGGCTGATGCCAGGGATTAGAAGAGGATTTTGAGTAGAGCCTCTACTCATGGGAGTCCCAGGTGCTTAGAGCCAAAAGGTAGCCAGGTCCTCCGGGGTTTGCGAGGTTGCTGGCCACAAGAGATGCCGGGTTGGAGGAGGGTTGACAGGTCGGTAGGGCTGGGGCCAAAGCAGTTGGTGTCTTCCTCTTAGCAGCTTCAGGGCAGGTCTTCTTTCTTCTTGCTCTTCTTTGTATTTCGGAAGAGAGAGAGAGAGAGAGACTGAGAGAGAGAGACTGAGAGAGAGAGACTGAGAGAGAGAGACTGAGAGAGAGAGACTGAGAGAGAGAGACTGAGAGAGAGAGACTGAGAGAGAGAGACTGAGAGAGAGAGAGACAGAGAGAGAGAGACTGAGAGAGAGAGACTGAGAGAGGAGAGAGAGAGACTGAGAGAGAGAGAGACTGAGAGAGAGAGAGACAGAGAGAGAGAGACTGAGAGAGAGAGAGACAGAGAGAGAGAGACTGAGAGAGAGAGAGACTGAGAGAGAGAGAGACTGCGAGAGAGAGACTGCGAGAGAGAGACTGCGAGAGAGAGACTGCGAGAGAGAGACTGCGAGAGAGAGACTGAGAGAGAGAGACTGAGAGAGAGAGACTGAGAGAGAGAGACTGAGAGAGAGAGACTGAGAGAGAGAGAGACTGAGAGAGAGAGAGAGACTGAGAGAGAGAGAGAGACTGAGAGAGAGAGAGAGACTGAGAGAGAGAGAGAGACTGAGAGAGAGAGAGAGAGACTGAGAGAGAGACTGAGAGAGAGACTGAGAGAGAGACTGAGAGAGACTGAGAGAGAGACTGAGAGAGACTGAGAGAGACTGAGAGAGAGACTGAGAGAGAGACTGAGAGAGACTGAGAGAGAGACTGAGAGAGAGACTGAGAGAGACTGAGAGAGAGACTGAGAGAGACAGAGAGAGAGACAGAGAGAGAGAGACTGAGAGAGAGACTGAGAGAGAGACTGAGAGAGAGACTGAGAGAGAGACTGAGAGAGAGACTGAGAGAGAGACTGAGAGAGAGACTGAGAGAGAGACTGAGAGAGAGACTGAGAGAGAGAGAGACTGAGAGAGAGAGAGACTGAGAGAGAGAGAGACTGAGAGAGAGAGAGACTGAGAGAGAGAGAGACTGAGAGAGAGAGAGACTGAGAGAGAGAGAGACTGAGAGAGAGAGAGACTGAGAGAGAGAGAGACTGAGAGAGAGAGAGACTGAGAGAGAGAGAGAGACTGAGAGACTGAGAGAGAGAGAGACTGAGAGACTGAGAGAGAGAGACTGAGAGACTGAGAGAGAGAGAGACTGAGAGACTGAGAGAGAGAGAGACTGAGAGACTGAGAGAGAGAGAGACTGAGAGACTGAGAGAGAGAGAGACTGAGAGACTGAGAGAGAGAGAGACTGAGAGACTGAGAGAGAGAGAGACTGAGAGACTGAGAGAGAGAGAGACTGAGAGAGAGAGACTGAGAGAGAGAGACTGAGAGAGACTGAGAGAGACTGAGAGAGACTGAGAGAGACTGAGAGAGACTGACAGAGACTGACAGAGAGAGAGAGACACAGACAGAGAGAGAGAGACACAGACTGAGAGAGAGAGAGACACAGACTGAGATACTATCCTTGTGGGGACTTAAGTATGATAACACACTCACGCTGTGGGGACTTGATTGCACTGTGGGGACCTGAACCCAAGTCCCCACAAGGTAAAGTCTCCTAAATGATTGGAAATGACTTGAAATACATATGCGCCAATTTTTACAACTTTTTTAAAAATTGCCTTGTGGGGACCTGTGTTTATTTTTTTGCTCAGCTCTGCCCCTGTAGACAGGAGGTGGTACTGTAGCCTTAAACACACTTAGCATATTAAACACACTTCAGGATTTGGAGCTCACCTAACAACAGAGAGGATAGTGATTTTAAAGAAGCTAACCCTTTAGAAAACATAAAACTTGAACACAATGACCTTTTTACTTGTATGTAACTTTCTTTCCACAGTTTATAAACCACACAAATAGAAGCATGTGGGTCATATTGCATTATTTCCCAATTATAACAATTGTAAGTATGAGGAGATTCGGATGGTTACATTAACCATGTATTTGCTGCACAAAAATGTTCCTCAATCTAAGCTGCGGCTGCGGTCAATTTCATTTTGTGTCTGAATGCTCAGTCTACGATAAATGGGAAGCAGTCTTAAATTTGATGAAAGCATATTTTAATTTGCAGCTGGAAAAGAATGACAAAGCTGAAAGCGTTTTTCTTTTTTCTTGTCATAGTGTAGTTTATACAGCGTGCAAAAGTGCAATTTCAGGAACACACAGGAAGACGGTCTTTGTAATCTCATTAAAGTATCCAAGAATTAATTTCAATTCCAGTTAAAATCGTCAAACCCTCCTGCTCCATTCTCAGGAATGAAGTGAAACCAGTCAGGGAAGTTGAAAACACCGTGCGAGGCCAAGGTCAATTTGCATGTGAAAGCTTAGGAGCAGCTGCTCACGATGCCTTAATTGCTCTGTTTAAAATGAATAGCCTGCCATCCCTTCCTCCCAGGGCCTCAGGTTAAAGGGAACACCATCACCTTTGACTGTATGGAGACGGCCAACTCCTTAACTCTCTTAAACTCTTCAGCTGTGTTCTGCTTCTGAACCGAATAAATAGAGAATCAACCCATTGGTTATTTCACTGTTTTCACAAGTTAGCATTAAGCTATTGGGAAGGTATCTGCACACATGTACTCTTAGGGGAGTCAGTAAGATAAATGTAGTGGCATAATAATTTAACGCGTTAACTTTTACTTATTTTTCAGTTTTATGGAGCGCAAATTTGACCCGAAGGACCTAGAGTGCTTAACATGAGCACCAGTTACATTACACAATGACACATTTGTTTCATAAGCACGGGGAGATTTGGGGGAACATCCATCAAGCCTTTTTCCGTTTGCTGATGGAAAAAAGACCTTTTCAGATGCATGTAGCTTTTGTCAGTCGCAATTTTTTGCGTTTACCTAAATTGCAAATGCATTTAGGGAATCGTAATTTGCAAATCCCTATTTGCTGATGCATGTAGTCTTTCCTAAATACTAACTGTGCATTTAGGAAATGCTAATTACCATCAACTTCAAGTTGATGGTGATTTCTGCATGCTTTCAAAAATGCACAAAAAGGCATTTTTCAAAGTGCCATCTAGGTCACACATGCCCTTAGGGCATGTGTGCTTCACATGTGCACACTTATCTTTCGTTGGGGGTGCAATAGGGGGGCCTCAGGCCCCCGGGCACCCTTGGATTTCCATTTACAATTTGCAATTACCAATTTTGTAATAGCAATTTGCGAATGCATTACCATTCATTCCCCTAGCCCTGCAGGCCCATAGGAATGAATAGTCACATTAGCTAATAACCATTTGCAATTTCTGAATCGCTATTTGCTAATGAAAAGGAATTGCACATTTAAAGCGATTTCTACATGCATAGGCATTTGTGACTTCCAAATAGTGTTTTCTTAAAAATCGCTATTTGGTAATCGCAAATGAAGAGTTTGATACATGTGCCCCTAAGTGATTTGCCCAGAATCAAAGGATATTGAGCTGCTGCCGAGACTCAAACCGGATTCCCCAGTTTCAAAGTCAGCAGTTTTGGCTGTAACACTAATTCATCTCACCATTAGATTATTCATTTTGTTGTATTAACAGAATAAGATCAATAGGCGATATATTAAATGATTGATGCAAACGAGGAATATTTTTGAAACTTGTGCTGATTGTATATTGCCTATAACAAGGCAAATGAAAGTTTGAAAACATCTACCCTTCACTGATATACCTGAGTGACCACGCCACATCTATTCCAGTGACATAAGCCCTTAGGGCACCCACACAGTAGAAGTTACTCTGTGAGTGCCCCAGTCACATACTAATCTCATCCTAAACCACTGCCCCACATATGCACCTTTCAGAAGCCTTACAAAGCCATAGTAAACCACAGGTTACAAAAATCAACTGACTCTTAAATCCGATCTCAGGAGGCAAATGATCATACAGGCTCAGGTATTACAGAGTACAAATTACTGGCTCAGTCATAACACAGAGCGAATCCCCTCTTCTTACATACAGTAAGTGTTGTCTTTCATGGAAAGCAGCAATATTTCAGATTTACAAATTTCAAAAATCGAATTCTCGCACAGGCCGGCTATCTTTCAAATTATCCCTCACATCAAAATGGGATTTCAACCATGGCATATGTACTGCAACGGGTGAATGCCATAACCTGCTTTGGATGCCCCTTAAAGTATATGCTTCCCTTCTTTCAGATAAAAAATGAAATGAGAAAAAAACGTTCTATGTTACAAACTAAAATATTTACATACTTGATAGTAAAAACTAATCCATGTAAACTCAAAAATTTGATATTTCTGTTTCTAGAGTGTTGGAAGGCGGACCCCGAGGAGTCGGTGAGACCACCAAGGGGGGGCCCTCACACTGCACGAAGTAGCCGAGCGCTGCCGAGAAGTCTCCTGAGAGATCCTCGTCCTATCACGTACTAGCACAGTAACACCACCACACAGGACTCAAGGAGGTTGTCTCAAGACAAGCAATTCTTTATCAGCAATAAAAAGGTTACGAGGTCAATATTTACACGAAGGGATCGAGGGATCCACCAAAAGTCTCAGTGTCTCTTTGGAAGGGTAGGGGTAGCGGGACAGTCTTTGGCAGGAGCGCAGTACGAGGGTACCTGGGGCCCAGTTCTTATCCTCAAGCTGGAGGACCTCCGGATCTCGGAGGGGTCGAGCCGCGACGGCGTCAGCAGGGCTCTGGCGTACAATTCTTGGAGAGCCGCGATCCAATCAGCAGGGCTCTCAAGATGGTTTCTGCTCAGCTCGAGCCGCGACGTCGACAGCAGGGCTCCGAGGGGGGTTTCAGCGAGGTTGGGCCGCGACAGCGTCAGCAGGGCTCCGATGTTCCGGGTGGCTTCAAAGTGTTCACCAGAAGGAGCCGCGACGCAGTCAGCAGGGCTCGTGATGGTTCCGACAAGAGTTCTTCTCTGTAGGGTCAGCCGCGGTTCAATCAGCAGGGCTCTCGACTCCGGGATACAACTGCCGATCTGTGGCGGGGTCGCCCCAGATATAGGTCTGGAGCCCTTTGATGTCTGGACCCAGGCGCCCGGGGGGGGGCGGCGAGGCCGGATGGAGGTGGCCAGACGCCCAGTAGGAGAGGCTCCAGGCCCAAGAGAGTTGCAGGGCGATCACACCTAGAGAGGGGAGGACAGTTGGGGGTCCCATCGATACTGTCCTCCGCCGGGGGCGATGAATGGTTCCTGCGGCACCCCCTGGCCAGTTCGTGGTGCCTCGATGTCGGGGCTTCGCTGGGGTCGAGGCCGGGTTGAGCGGGGTCGCGCTGGCTGGCGCACAGAGTCACGTGGATGCCAACAAGATGGCGGAGCCATGAGGTGTATGCGACCTCGTGCAGCTCAGGATGAAGGGCCTCGGTGCAGTTCAGGAGGGTGGCCCGTGAAGTCCGGGGCGGGGAACCGGCACAATCCACGGGGGTAAGGACCACGCCACGAGGCCGGGTCCAACATAGAGAAATAGATATATTCTGAATACGTTCTGTTAATTGAATTCCTTCTTGATACAAGGTGTACAGTTTTGTAAAATAAGGAAATAAAATTTAGTGACATTCATTTCAGAAAGAAAATATGAGATACTGATTTCTCTCTCAACATGCATCTCTAATCTGCTGCTATGCTCTTGGGCAATGACCTGTAGAGGGTCTCAACTGAGTAACAAGTTCGGCACTTGCATAGCACCTGATAATGCTCTGATTAATCTTGTTGCCGGAGCAGTCGTTTGTTGGGTTGCTTTCACTATTTATGAGCCTCTATCCATCTATACTAGGCTTTTCTGCCCTTCACTTTCAGTAGTAAGCATAGATATAAATGTAATGACACTAGCAAAAATGACGAAATTCTGTATGTTGTACTGCACACATTTTTCATAGTACACAACTTCTCATAGTTTTGCCTACATAAGACTGGTATTTGCGGAAAATGTCTTGCTGCAAGGCAGTCTAATATCTGAGGCTTCATAAGGGGTGACAGAAAAGGGGAAAGAAAGGGTTCGTCTTAGCAAATACAAACAAGTAGATCACATTGCTAAGGGAGGTGGTGTAAAGCAAGAAAAGGAGATGACCAAAGTCAGAACCTTGGTGGACACCAGTTGGTAGTTGAGGGGGGGGAGTGAGATGATTTGATGGATTGCCAGTACACAGAGACAGACCAGCAAAATAGGTGGTAGAACTAGTTCAATGTCGAGCCTATGATGCTTAGGGGCTTTAGAATGTCAAGTAAGGTAAGTGGCTAATGGTGTCAAATGTGGCAGATAGTCCAGGACTATGATGGCGCAGAGGACATTGCAGTAGGCTGGTTTTATGAAGTAAGCTATGTGAATGAGGGAAATTTCAGTGGAGTGGAGGGTTCAGAATCCCATCTGGATCACATGGAGCAGGTTGTAAGAATTGAAGGTGGTTGAAGATGAGACATTAGATTTTTTAGGAAAAGATGGGCAGTAGAGAAATTGGATGGGGAGGCAAGGTTTGCCGTTTTTTGTAAGGGGTCTCCAACATAGTTTTAAAGTATGAGGGGTAGATGCCAAATAGGAGAGAGTGAGGAATATGGCTGTTAGGATGTCAGACAGTCATACTCTAGAGGTTCGAGAAGGAAGTTTTATGTTTGTTTACAGGATTACAAGGGTAAAAACCTGACAAAGCGTTACTAGATTTGAGTATCGGAGAAAGGTCCAGTGGTTTGTAAAGGCAAAGTCACGATGTGTGGAAAGAGGAAAAGTTAGTAGTAAGGCTAGGGTTTATCTGATGGTGATTTTTGATGAGAAACTGGTTGCAAAGTCTGGTGCGGAGAGTAAAGATGCAGACATAGCTGTTCTAGGAGGAGCAAGAAAATCGTTAAGTGTGTCTGTCTGTCTGATATTGGAAGGAGACATACATAGCATTGTTAAGCATTCTAAATAGCTTGTCCAGGGTTTCTTAGTATGTATGTAGGTTTCCATTAGTCATGTTCATCTGCCATCTACAGAGGAGTGTGCTCTGTGGTGCCTTGCCTTACTTTTTTTTTAACAAGGCCATGCTTATCAGGATTTTCATGGCTTTTTAAATCTACAATGGATTTTGCATCTTTACTGCGCCAAATAAGGGTTGCAACCCTGACATAATATCTTAGCAAATTTGGGTCTGGCTATTGTATAAAAAATAATCTCTGAGATGAAGGTATGGTGATGGTGCAGTCATTTTTTAAGTAAAAAAAATATTTTCACCCCTAAATGAGGGCCACCTGAGGGCAATGGATGAAGGGCTTCTTTTGTTAAATGATCAGCCAATTATTTTTAGAATACAAGGTTTAGAAGACCTTCAAGCCTAGTTCTGCACTTCATATTTGGTTTGTGCATAAAAATAGCTGGTTCCAAAAGTAGAACGTGCTATTGCATACAGAAATAGACTATCATAGCTAAAAATGTTCCACTGTGCCTGTTCCCAGTGAGGTTTTTCATTAATCTTAAAAATGTAACCCAAAAATGTGGATGTTTAAAATTCTAATCCAGCCCTTTCTACGCAGAATAGTGTGTCTACACCCTTAGTTTTTGTGAATTAGTGAACTGAGACACAGTTAAATGGACTGATTTGTCCAGATCCTTCGGTCACAGATTGCACATATGAACTAATTAATTAATTTCACAATCAGTTTACAATTAAAAGCCAGAGCCCTGTAGGTAGTGAAGGAAAAGTGCAAACACAAAGAGATGACAGACGGAGTGCTGAAACTTTTCTAACACTCACCCCAAGTCACAGATCTGGGTTGAATCCATCATCGTTCTTTAGCTCACTTCGCCACCTCAGTTCAGACCCAGCAATATGCAAATCAGTCTTGACCCTGTGCCTCATGGGAACAGTCCAGCCCGAACTGCCAAGCCAGGTCTTCCCTGAACCGGAAACAAGCATCCTGGAACCGGTTTTGGGCTAACACCCCTCTTCAGCCAGGCTAGCTTGAGTCCAGTGGCAAAGTGAGCAAGGGACCCACGTCTGGGCATACCCTGCCAACTTAGGGTGAAAAAAGCAAACACAAAGAGATGACAGACGGAGTGCTGAACGTGTTCAAACACTCACCCCCAGTCACAGATCTGGGTTGAATCCATCATTGTTCTTTAGCTCACTTCGCCACCTCAGTTCAGACCCAGCTATATGCAAATCAGTCTTGACCCTGTGCCTCATGAGAACAGTCCAGCCCGAACTGCCTCGCCAGGTCTTCCCTGAACCGGAAACAAGCATCCTGGGACCGGTTTCGGGGTAACACCCCTCTTCAGCCAGGCTAGCTTGAGTCCAGTGGCAAAGTGAGCAAGGGACCCACGTCTGGGCATACCCTGCCAACTTAGGGCGAACAAAACAAACACAAAGAGATGACAGACGGAGTGCTGAAACTTTTCAAATACTCACCCCCAGTCACAGATCTGGGTTGAATCCATCATCCTTCTTTAGCTCTCTTGGCCACCTCAGTTCAGACCTAGCTATATGCAAATCAGTCTTGACGCTGTGCCTCATGGATCCAATTTGCCAGATGCATTAATGACAGATTGAGCACACTACCTTCAGCGCAGTGTCTTCTCCCCGGGAGTACCCTCACCGTAGAAGCAATATAATGGGTCCTCAGTGTGGTGATTTTACACAGGCAGCTGCCTTTTTGCTTTGGCATCATGCCAGGCAGTGCCCTCACTGTACACCTGTCACATTGCAATGACGTTACCTTGAGAGATTCCATTACTGCAGTGATGTTATAAATGGAGCTACCCTGGAGGATGTGATTTTATCCTTGGAACTTGCGTACCTGCTGAGATGTCACCTTGAATCTGCCTAAGTTAGCTACAATGATTTTGGGAGGTGCCCTTGCAGTAGTGACGTCACATCGAGAGCTTTAATAATTGTAATGAAATTGCACTTGAGGTAGTCTTGTTGCAGCGGAGTCACATTGGCAGCTGCCGTAGATGTAGCAAGTTTTCCATGGGGAGCTGCAGTGATTGTTGAAAGAAGCAAATTAATCTAACATTGGCAAAGCCATAAGTCCCGCCAACAAGAGAGCAATTGACATTGTCAATATTGTTTATTCAATCTGTATAGCAGTATGGGTTCTGTGACGTGTGGCTGTATGTAAAATATGTGCCATGACATGTCCAGGTTTGCCCGCATAATAGCAGGGCTGGCAGGGGGCAGTACGGAGGAAGGGCAAAATGGAAATAGGCCCTCACCTTCTAGTCACAAGCCACATTATAGCACTTTTTTGTGTAATATCGGCCGAGAATGCGTGTGGAGGTGACACAGGAGGGAGGGCGGTCCAGCTGGGGGCACCTTGTACAATAAAGGATGTGAGGGAGGGGCTGGGAGCAAGCACACAGACAAAAGTGGAGGGGGTTGGGGGCAATGAACAACATGGGCAACATGGTGTCCATGGGTTAGTGATGTAAGAATTAGACAAAGTATAATCGAATACTAATCTGTGCCTGAGAAGGAATGATTTAACAAATTTGGCATTGTATTGCCTTTATTGTGGTTGACCCCAGCACTGTAACTATGCAAAAATGGTTTCCAAAACACTTTTTTGAAAACGAAATAGAGTATTTTGTATTTTAGATGGACTTAAACATGTACATGTTTGTTCCTGCTGATGATAAAGCCCCTGCTCCACATACATCTGAAGCTAAAACAGGACTGTTATCCATGTTGGGAAAATTTCACCCCTTTTCTATTGCCAAAAATATCAATTAACAAATGCTAGATGGGCGAGCAAGTTGTGCAGTGTCCAAGTGCACTTTGCATGCATCCGTCACAGCTAACTTAAAATTGTTGGAGCAGCTTATGTTGCATTTTTGATGAAACCAGTAAAATCTGCTGAGACAATTATCAACTATATCAAACTAGAGCAACATCATGCAAGAGAGAGTGGTACGAGAAAAACATGGGAAAATAAAATATTTACGAAAAGAAAATTCTGGTGTATGTATTTAGAAATGCTTTTGTGAGGCCCGCAGCCTGTGCCATCTCACAGACGTAAGCATTATTAAGAATCGTGTAATCAGCTTTAGTACCATGTGCTTCTGGGAGGAGCTGCTTTGTCCACGCACTGAGTTTAAAATATGAGGGATTTAACAAAACCAAGCTTTTCTAAGTGTAAAGTTTATATATGAGACAAAGATCTAAGACCACATACAAATAACCCGGGCAAACTTGACATTTAGAAGAGACAATGCGAGGGAAAGGGGGCTACTGGGATGAAGACAGAACAGCACAAAATGAGAGCACTAATTTATTGTATCAAAAACGGAATTACAGCAAAGGCAGTTAAATGATTCAGAAAGATAGGAAGGCTTTCCTCATGCAGATACGGGGGCAAAGGTTGAAAAAGGCCTGACCGGTGCCGGGAAAGTCAAGGTCTTTGTCATGCAGCACTGATGTGAGCTCTTCACACCTCTTCCTCGGCCACGGGCATGACAATAGAGGCTGCATTGCTCTGCAGGTTCCCCACCCTGCACACCCATTAGGGGGAAGGGCTGCCGAGGAGTACCGTCAATGGGAGGGCTCTTCTCCGAGGAAGGAGAAGAATAACATCTGCAAAGTACACGAACGGAATCTGCTGCCTTTGTCAAAGACAGATTCCATGCGTGTTATCCAGTTCAGAAAAGGAGATCTGAATGTGTTCTCGGCTCTCTGAAAACAGGCATTTCCGCGCTTTGATGTCCTGGCTGGAAATTCAATCTGAAAATGAACCAGCTACTAAACACCACTGTAGGGAAAGGATCCATGCCTCGAGGAACGCAACATGCATCATTTTAAATCTGAAAATAGTTTTACGTATTCCTGCTTTACAGAGGAAGTGTTTTTAAAGGCACAGACTGAAATGTTATTTATTTGCTCGTGTGCGTTTTCTTATTTGACCCTACAGGTAAAATATCAGACTTTGTTTACAACTTTTCCATTCTGTGGTGCATGCCTTCTCGACAGTAAGTTCTAGCAGGCCTCTTTGTCATTAATTCGGAATATTAGTACATAAACATTGAGCTCTCGAAGAGTAGTACATCTAATTCAACTTTTATGCTGTGCATTTGGAAACTTTATTATTTTAATCAGCATATATGAGAACGATAAGCCACAGAATGCAAAGAATAATAAAGATTGGTTGGGGTGTTCAATATTCATGGTAACCATTTAAAAAAAAACCCAATATAACATTCTTTGAACACAAGCGTAGAGCTATAAGTTTGCATTGACTTAGGCAACAGAATGACTTAAATGGCAATGCTCATCAAGGTAGCACAGACAATGTGGCACAAGAAATTCAATACAATGATGTGCAGCTAAATATAGTGGCGGTATGGAAGGTGGTGGGGGGGTTGTAGAAAAAATAGACAAATAATTAAAAAATGACCTGCTGCTTGCGCCGCCATCCTTTGTCTCTATGCAGCCTCTCCTCGTTGCAGGGGAAGCACCCGGGCTCCCTGGCTTCATAAGCCAATGACAACGCTGCAATGCAGCATTATGATTGGCTTAAGGGAACTTAGGGGAACCAATCATAATGCTGCATTGCAGTGTTGTGATTGGTCTGAGCGCAGAGGTTCGGCACTTAAACGGGGACAGGGAGCATGTGCATGTTCCCCACCAAGCTGTGCAATACAGTCTCATGTGGAGCATGCAAAGTGTGCTCTCATGGGGAACATGCAAAGTGCGCATGAATGTATGGCCGGGCCAAGATGGCTGGTCAAACATTCATGCGCACTTTGAGTGGGCAAACCATTCCTCCCCTCGCCCCTGCTCTGGCTAGCCCTGCCCCTCCCTGCACCTGAGAATGGAAAAAGGAAATGATAATAACACGTTTTGTTATTATCATTTTCTTTTTCCTCTGCACTGCCTTAAAGCATTGGGCCGATGCTCCTCCGCATTAGCGGAGGAGCCGCCCCTGGCTAACTACTTCTGCACTAGAAGACATGAAAACCTGCTTTCTTCTGTGTTTAGTTGAACTTCTCTGGGAATTGGAATAGGTCCTAAGTGTTCTGAAATTTTTTGGGATAAATGATAAAAGGCCCCCCAGATAGAGGATGCCTGCTTACCCTATAGACATTAGATAAACTTGATCTGTGAAATTAACATGGTCACGCAGCTATTTAATTCACTCTCAGAGAAAGTATCACACAGCTATTTAATTCACTCTCAGAGAAAGTATGACAAATGCAGACCTGCTTTTAAAGAAATTGGTCCTTTGTCACTAGAATGGGCTCATAATTTATCCGTGATTTTCTCAATGGCGAGCTTGGAGTAACCAGTCTAGTATACTATACTCAGGGGCTCTAGTTACAATATAGAGGAGGACCAAACTATACAGCAGGTTTGGCAACATTTTGTGGCAAGAAAAATCCCTTTTTGCAGCATTATGGGGCACATTTTGTAATAGTATCACCTAATTGTTTTGCCATTTTTACATACTAACACTATCTGGTCAAAGGTTTCTCTTCATTAGTACCAATTTGACACCAAAATACAGCAATATGCAAAAACGGTTACCAGTCACCTTTTGCAAAGGGCCTTCTACTGCGTGCTAACCTGTGTCACTGTGGTTTTATTCATTTTTGATCTGTTTAAGCTTGAAACATTGTTTTGGTAAAATCTGCAGAATATGCAGCCGCTGATGGATTATGTGATAAATGGGACAAATCGATAAATATGCAGAAAATGGCATGAGCCTCTGATGAGCTGCGTCAGAATTCAGAGTTCTGCAGGGGATGGGGATCGTGCTGGGCACCAAGGGGGATCCGCAGATTCCCTTGCGTTGATAAAACAAAATGTTATATGGCAATTTATTGGCCTTTATGGGTATATCTGGGACCCCTCAAACACACTCAAGGGGCCAGTGTACCTCTACCCTGACCCCTTTATTCATTTTGCATAGAGTGTTGCAGCCCCGGGGACCGTTTCTCGATACATAAAATGTCAGCCACAACTTTCCAGTGAGATGACGGCCAGAAAATCCTGATCCTCTGTGGGTGGATCCACAGAGGATACGCCCCCCTCTAGATATACAAATTTGGATTTTGGTTAATATCTCTAAAATTACTGCATGGATTTACACCAAACTAGCAAAACGCAATGTCCTGGACCAAGATCTATCTTTCATCCGAATTTGATGTAATTCCATTCAGCAGTTCAGGCTGTTGTTGTGCCTAAAGTCCCCATGGGAATTAACATGGGAAAAACGTGTTTTGGAACTCCCTATCTTTCTCAGCCCCCACTTGATGGATCACCCCAAATCTTTCAAGACACCAGCTGAAGTGACTGGCAACTTAGTTTTGAAAAGTTCACGAAGATTCATCAAACGGTGCCAGAGTTATCAACTAAACAAAAAACATTTTCCCAATTTTTCCTATGGTAACTAGGTCCTAACTATATATGTGTTGTATGTATTGAAATTGTCGCAAAGCGCTTAATAATCATGAGTGTTATTAAACGTTTTGCCAAAATTTCAATTTGTGATCCTGTTGTTCCTGAGAGCACACACACTATTGGATGTATTGATTGCGAGTACGCTCTGCCGGCGAGTGTGCCACTTCTCAAGGGTCCCAGTGTTTCCAGAAGGAGCTTTCTTTGGAGGAATATATACATATATATACATATATACACATATATACATATATACATATATATATATATATATATATATATATATATATATATATATATATATATATATATATATATGTGTGTTTTTTAGGGTTTAGGCGTGAGTAGGGTTAAAGGGTGGTAAGGGTGTTTTTAGGGTTTGGGGTGGGTAAGGGAATAGGATGGTAAGGTTACAGGAAAGGGGGTTTTGGGGTGTTCCCTCCTAAATAAAATATTTGATATTTTAATAATAAAGTCACTCAATCAATCCATGGCAAAAGCCATAAAAGCAAGTACAGAAATATACAGTACGAAGAGAAGGACAAAGTATAAAAACACAATCAGAATAACACCAGCAACAGATAATAGAATCTTCATAATTAATATGCCAAACTGTCTAATGCCGCTGGTGGAACTAATATGAAGGGAGCATGCCCCAGAGGGGCCAAAAAACGACCCTAACCGTAAGGTCCTGATGGAAGCGCCGTATGAGGACAAGGTGTTCTTTTTCATTGCCTATCCTTTCTATTTGATGTCATGCCTTCAAGCAGTTCACTAAATCAATTGCACTTCTAAAGTCAATAAAGGCCAGATGTTGTGACCCTCCTCCGGCACTTACTCATTTAACTGCTATAAGGTAAAGGTTTGAGCACTGATCAACAGTGCCACTACCTGGCCTAAAGCAACATATTGGATTTCTTTCATGATAGTTTTTTCAACAGCCCATCTCTCCATATGGAACAAAAGGACGCAGCCTGAATCGTAATGCTGGAGTCCAATAAGGAATATGGCCTATAGCAGGATGGCAGAAATCAGTCTCTTTTATTAAAAATAGGGACAACTATGACTGTACTTCACTTCAGGAGTTTAGAGTAGCACCTGAGAAAGTAGATTTAAAAACATTAGTTTGCAAGGGTCCCACAGGTCTTTATTTGATTTAAAAATATCTGCGGGGACGCTGTCTGGGCCAGGTTCTTTGCCGGGAACTTACTTCCCATTGGCTAGAATCACTCCGTGAGTGTCAATGTGAATCGGGAGACTTTGTGGGTTTTGGGGAATCAAGCAATAGTTCATCCTATATTGGTGGACTTATTTCCCGATTGAAAAAGTTTGTAAAAATTGGAGACCCAGAAATCACCAGGAATTAGGCGTGCCACTTTTGGGGCCTCTAGCTCTGAAAAAGGCTGGTTTACCACATCCCAAAACTTCATATCATCCCTAGTCCTCGCCACCACTACGAGGTCTTACCATGCTTTATTTTTTTATTTCAATTTTCCTTCCCTTTAAAGTTGATTTATATAACCTTCTTGCATCGTTAACTTCCTGTATTAAACAGAGGCAATATTTAAGAGCTGCCATCAACTGTTTATGGGCCGCTGAACAAGCCGCATTGACCCATCAGTGGGGGGAGAGACTCTGGGGGATCTGGTGGATTTTAAATTGTTCGATATGGACCTGGAAATGTTCTTAAACCTGTCTTATATGATGTCAGGCACTATATCCTCCTTCAGGCAAGTAACAAAAAAAGGCCCATTTTTCTGACCACAATATTTTGATTGAATACAATAGGGTCAATTTTATCACAGTGAAAACTTAATCTTTTACTTTGGAATAGGCTATCCTATCCTTTCTTTAACAAACTATTGGGTGTAAAGTAATAATTCGGTGTGATAATAGGGGATTGTGATCACTTACACAGTAACTAGCCACTATAAAATCTAATAGTAGATGGGAAAGCTTTGCTGATACCAGGTTATAATCAGTATTACTCCCTAAGTGGTCACCCAAGAAGGTTGGGATGCGAGCCTTATTATTGTGGAACATATCACTAGCAAAACTAAAGTATACTTCAAAATAAAAGTATTCAATGTTTCTCTATAAAGTGTATACTTAAAATTAGTAACATAATAGTTTTTTGAATCAGAGTTATCTCAAGTTACTATAACTCATGCCCTAAAGTAACTGTATCTTGCACCCTCGTCCTGCATGGTTTTGTTATCAATGTTGCAATTTCAGATGTCATTAGGGATACAGTGACTGAAAATGTAGTCAGTGATGCAATATGCGAGAGGAGAAAACACGCATAACGGTGTCCTGAGTTATAGTTACTTTAGGGCACGAGTTACAGTTACTTAAGGTAACTATAACTGGTAGATTACGGTATCCACTCTGTAGTTATAGTTAGGGTTATTAGAAAAAATAATTCCTCTGATTCTTTAACATTAATAACTTGCAACCACCAGCATGGTAGCCCCACAGCGGAAAAGTCACAGGACTTCCCTGTTACGTAGTTGTGTTATGTAGGGGCAGCCACACCGTGAAGGTCGCGGCTGGACCCCTAGGTTCAAGGCCTGGAGAATGCCCCCTGTTAAGTCTCTCAGCAACCACCTGCTCGGTACCAATAAAACTAGGCCCAGCCACCAGAGTTCCACACCATAATCGCACCTCTAAACCAGTGTTCCGTGCTCTCCATGCCAATCCTAGGTCATAGGATGCCTATTTCCAGTCCAGGGAGGACCTGGCCTGGCAGTTCGGGCTGGACTGTTCCAATTGGGCGCAGGGTCAAGACTGATTTGCATATGGCTGCGTTCAAACTGGAATGGCATGGGGGGTAAAAAAAAGATGGATTTAGGCCTAGATCTCTGTACTGGGGAGAATGTATGACATTGTTCTGCATTCTGGCCATCAATTGTTCTTTTTGCATTTTGCCGCTAGGTCGTAGCCTGTCTCTCTGGACTGAAGCTCTGCTGACTCTCTGTGCTGGTCCTCTGACTCCCTACTGTGATCAGCAGTAGGGGACCACAGAGCACCAGACCCCCGGGAGCAATTGATTTCCTCCAGGAAGCACTCCGCAGGTAACTTCATCCAGTCAATAGTGGCATTGCCAGTTCGAGGTGTCCCCGCTTTTGCCCCCGCCCATGAAGCCCAGCGGCCTGGTCAAGACAAAGCAGGAGCCAGAAACAGGTGGTGTGCCCCCCCCTCAGTTCCTCCAGCACTGGGCCACAGACCTGGGGTTGAAATTGCCATTGCTTTTGACAGATAATAGCCTGATTAAAAGAGCTTTAAGCAGGGAGACTTGCTTCAGGTGTTCTCCATGTTGGTCGCTCAGGCTACGCCCAATGACATGAGCATCACTGTAATCAAATGCAATCTTTTCGGGTACTTTAACTTCACATTATCAACATACTATCCGTGTGGATATTTGATCATGATTTCCTTCACATACTGTCACTGAGGGAACGTGAACATTCCTATCATTACACACAAACCTGTTTGGACCCGAGTATCATCATCTTCACACTTTAAGCATTGCTTTTACACACTATTTTAGTGGGGACCAGAACACAATCATCTTCACTCACTATCTCTGTGGGGACTTGAACATCATTATAATAATCATTATAATCTGTCGCTGCTTGAGCCTTCCTATAATTACACACAACCTCTCTTTGTACTTGATCAACATTAGTTTAACACTCCTGGGGATGCAATCTTTGTCTTTACACACTATTTCATTGTAGACTTGAATACACTAATCTTCCCACACTATGTCTGTAGAGACCTGAACATCGCAATGATAACACACTATCTCTTTGGGGACTTGAACATCATTATAATAACACTATGTTTGTGGGGCCATGAACATCACTATAATAACACACTATCTCTGTGGGGATATGCACATCACTATAACAACATACCATCCATGAAGGAACTTGAATATTCCTAAAATTATAAAGAGAACGAGCTCAAAGCCAACCTTTAGTTAACTCAGTCATCAGAGAAAGTCCCCCTTGCAGGGAACCCATTTGGTTTACAGAAGAACCCTCACCCACCAACCTAGGTGGTGGCATGCTTAATCTTAGGGTTCCCACCCAGGGTGCCTCCTAGGTGTGCTTCGACACTGATTACAGTAGAGCTGTTTTTTGTTATTTTGCATTTTTATTAGTGAATACTGTGAGAGTGAAAAATGTTAGCGTTAAAACTAGCTCCAGGGTACCCTAATTCTTTAATATGTGGCCCCTGGGGTAGGGTTAAAAACAGGTTATTTGGACGTGCATGAGAGAGTTGATTTTGCACGTCTCTAAAAGTATGTGAAGAAATAATAATCCAAGTGAAGTGGTCTACGTGTTTCAGTCAAAGAGTGACCAATTGATTGGTAATCTGGACTTGGTAATTCCAGCAACGTCATCTATATGATAACATGTCCCTGTGTGTTACATTACATAGGAATGGCAAGCAGGAAGGTCAAGACAAGAATTTGTGACCATCAGATTAATATCAGAAGTAAAAGTAATACTACCAAAATGACGGACCATTTCCTAAGAGCCTGTCACACGACCAATGATCTGAAATGGATGATAATAGAACAACTAGAAACACATCAAGGTGACTGTCAGAGTTCCCTCTTGGAAAAGGAACAAAGATGGATTTACCGCCTTTCCACTCATAGACATGGCTTAAACGATAACATACCCTGAAATTCCCTAATGCTTAGGAAAGAGGATTGTATGCCATTCTTTCACATTTATGCCCTGCACGTAGTCACACAGAAGAGTCTCAGAAGCAAATAGGCTAGACCTTTTAAAAAACCTAGATCTTTCATACTGAGAAGGTACACTCCATACAGAAAGAAAATAGGCCTTTCCCTAGATATGGAAAGCATACTGTAGCATAGATGTGTATGCTAATTTGGTATCCCTTTTTAATCATCAACACCTGGATACTTAATGCCCAGTGCACCTCTTTATTTTAATCTTAAAATCTGCATTTACATCCCAAACCACTTTGGTTCTAATGACCCAAATATGCATTAACTGCCTCCATATGGTTCGTGCTTTCCCATTCTCTGTGAGAGGAGAGGATTAACTCTCCAGAGGGGCCCACCCTAACCAATCAAAATGCGGCATCCAAGCGTCAACATAGGCAGGATGTCTCAGTTCTTAAACCTCCCGTGAATGGGGAACTGGCTTTGCCGTGTTCCCAGAAGAGACGTATGAGTAGGTACATCAACAGGTGGCCGAACATGACTCAGTGAGTAACTAAATAAGAATACTGCTCGCTCGAAAAGCCACTCGATGGGTACCTCTTGTGCGGATATCTTTTCCTTCTTTTATCTTTACCCCTATTACCATGCACAGAGTTTGTGGACTTGAACATCATTAGTTTCATACTTTCTGTAAATAGATTTAAGCTTTGACTTTACACACTATTTCAGCGGGGACTTAAATATGATCATCTTCACACACTTTTTCTGTGGAGACATGAACATCACTGTTGGACTTGGCCCTTTTGGCAGGTTCACCCCTGAACTTTTTGCCTTAAGCTCTGAGATGGTGGTAGTGATGTTAGGCCTCTGGGCACTTTACACTGGGCCACAGTGCTAAAGTTTGTGCGCTCTCTGAGTGCGTGTGGTGAGATTGGCCTGCCCTCCCATAGGAATGCATGGGGGATATGTGTGTCCATGGTAATTCCTGGTATGAGAGGAGTTCAGGGGCGAGTTTAGTATGTATGAACTTGTGAGAATAAATGCTGCACAATGGTGTGCGCAGATTTATGGTGACTGGTGGAGAAATGCCACTTTTAGAAGTTGGCATTTCTGTGTACTGTGTGTCTGCCTGCCTGATGTGAATTGCATGTCTGGCTTGTGATTGACTGGAGCTGAGAGGTGTGGGTGGCTCCAGGAGACAGGGGGAGTCTGCCCAGTGGTGAATAGAGAGATCTGCATGCAGATGGGAGGGAGGAGTTGCACCTGGGACCTGAACAGGGCTGTGCCATCCTTCCACAAAGCTGGCTCTGCCCCCTGTGGTGCGTCTAATCCCTGAGCCCCCACCTGACAAAGGAGAAAGGAGCTGAGCAAAACAGTGCTCCAAAGCTCCCCTAAACCAGTTCTGACTGGTATCCCCCAAGCCCTGCACTTTTACACAAAGGAAATACTAGTATAAATATAGGGGCTGTAACCCCATGAAAATTTTCCTGTTCTGTTCCTGATCCTGACTGAGGGGGCGCTTGCTGCTGCGGGGGCCCAGGAGGCTGCCTCCCTGCTGTAGGGCCCTGTGTCCTGGCCCCTGGGCCCAGCTCTGCCCCTGAACCACTTCCTTGGGCTTTGGCCTTGAGAGCACTTTACTTTTATTTCCTAAAAGCGCTTTTCATAGCTCTGTGCACCCTGCAGCTGAGGAGGAGCACTTCTATCCCTTTTAGAGGAAATCCCCGGCGTAGGGATTCCCCCGCATTGTTGGGTTCTTGCCCACCTCGCTGTTGATGCCGTGATTATCGCTATCCTGGCAGGTTCCCACCCCGCCTCTGTTTTCTACGATCGCGGGTGCCCACCCCGCTTTTTTTTTATATGCAAATGGCGGGTGCCCACCCCGCGTTTCTACTCTTAAAAGATCACCGCCGCGGCCCTGGGCCGCAAACTAAAAGCAGGCACGTCCGCCTGACTGTGGGCGGGGCTCCACAGACAGAAGCAGGAAGACATCCGGAGCCCGCCCACGAAAAAGTCCCGGTCCTGAGAGAGCGGACCGGGCAAAGCAAGGAGAAGTCCTGGGCCCTAGGAGAGGACCGATGTGAAGCGCAGTAATGGACCGGGTGAAGGGGACAGGCATCACTGAACTTCAGCGAGGCGGGGCTCCCGTGTAGTGAGGTGAGCCCCACGTGCAGTTTGAAAGCCGGGCAGAAGTCCTCCCAAGTGTCTCGGCGAGACAGAGGATCCTGCAGCCAGAGGCCCGGTGAGTGGGGCCAATTGGGGAGGCAGACTTTGTTAAAGTTAGGAGTCCCCGGGGGGGGGGGGTCCCTGCGCACATCATGGTGCACATCTACTGAGCGGCCCCGCCTGACAGTGGCTGCTCCAACGATCGGGCACAGTTGTTCCAAGAGCCCGGGTGAGTGGGGCTCAGTGTGTCACCCTGTTGGTGCATGTCGAGGCACATTGTCGGTGCCTGAGCAGTCCCGCCGTTGCGGGACGCTCCGTTTTGGGGCCATGTTTGTTTAAGATGGCACCTCCCAGTTCTGCCACAGCTGCCCCGCCTGCCAGAGGGCAACGGTGCCGAAGAGGGCCATTGTGTTAAGAGTCTCAAAGTGGGCTCAGACAGTACGTGCAGTGCCAGTGCTATCTTTCCAACGTTGGGGGCACAATATAGGAAGGCACAGTCAGTGCCAGTGCCCCACATTTTGAGTTTTCCAGCTGCGTAGCACTTAGTGCCAGCTGCATCGTTTAGGCCATTCTTTCTTGGGGGATATGTCTGTTGAGTTAGGAGTAAGATGCACTCCTGTGCCCCATACTTTCACAGCTGCCCAGCAATTAGTGGCCAGCTGCTATGTTTAGGTCAGCGCAATTGCGCACCCTTGACTTATGCTGCATTGGCAGCGCGCCCTGACTCTTGGACGTAGGGCATTTGAGCCCCTTTTGAGATGGCTAGTTGGCCAGGGGGACTGTTGGGTTTATAGGGCGCCAGGCCCTAATGTGATTTATGTGGTGCTAGGAAATGTGATTCATGTAGTATGTTTTACACACCCTGTTTTGATACCTCTTAATGTAGTTGTATGATTATGAGGTTGGTTCGCATATTATGCTTTATGCTAGTGAGATTATGTTCCGCTGTGTGATTTATGCCCCTAATGTGAGTTATGTTTAGGAGGTGAGGGTCTAATGCGTTTAGACTTATGAGAGAATTGCATAATGTGTTTATGCTGGTGAGGTTGGCGCAGAATGTAATTCGCGCCTAATGTGATACTGTGCATAATGTAGTTTATGTTACAGGCTGATGCTAAGTACAGTGATTACCAGTGGTTACTGCTTGTACGTTTATGACATGTTTTACTTTTACTAAGTTCTCTTTGTGCTGGTTCCGACAGTGGTCCAGTGGGCCCTGTCAGGTTTATATAATCCCTTGTAGATATGACCCAGTGCCAGGTGGCACCATGTATATTATGTGTTTACTATTCTAATGTGTTATGAGAATACAAAGGCTATTTTTGATATTACCTTGTGTGGAGTTCCTTTTGTAGTGTGCCTGGGGTGTTGTTGCTGTGTGCGTGCGCAAATACTTTACACATCGCCACCGGGATAAGCCTGACAGCTCGTGCCATGCTACCAAGGGGGTGAGCAGAGGTTACCTTTGGTGTGTAACTCCCTTGCCCTGACTAGAGTGGTGGTCTCTGCCTAGCTTTGGCGCAAGCCTTCACCAACCAGAGATCCCATTTCTAACAATCACTATAAAAACACACTATCTTTGTGGGTACTTGAAAATCACTACTATAAAAAACCATCTCTGCGTGCACTTGAGCATTCCTGTTACTACACACAACCTCTGTTTGGACTTGAACCTCATTAGCTTCACACTTACAGTATGGGTATTTAAGCTTTGTCTTTACCCAAATATTTCAATGGGAACTTGAATACAATCATATTTCCACTCTGTCTCAGTGGGGACTTGAACATCACTATGATACCACAATATCTCTGTGAGGACATGAATATCATTATGATGCCACAATATCTCTGTGGGAACATGAGCATCACTATTATAACACACTATCTCTGTGGGGACTTGAGCATCACTATAATGGCACACTATTTCTGTGGGGACTTAAACATCACTATAATAACATACCATCTCTGTGGGGACTTGAGAATTCCTGTAATTACATATACGCTCTGTTTATACTTCAACATCATCAGGTTCACATTCTCTGTATGGGGTTTTGTGAATACTGAAAAGTAGTAAAGTTAGACTTTTGGTCTAAGTTTACCTTTGTGATTAGGGCCCTATTTTAATGAAGACCTAAACACAATCATCTTCATGCAGTATCTCTGTGGGGACTTAAACATCGCTTTTAATAACACACTATCTTTGTGGGGACCTGAGCATCAGTATAATAACATACCATATCTGTAGGGACTTGAGCATTCTTCTAATTACACACACACATTGTTTGGACTTGAACATCATCAGCATCACATTCTCTGTATGGGGCTTTGTGAATGCTAAAAAGAAGTAAAGTTAGACTTTTTGTCTAAGTTTAACTTTGTGAATCGGGCCCTATTTTAATGAAGACTTAAACACAATCATCTTCCTGCACTATCTCTGTGGGGACTTACACATCGCTATAATAACACACTATCTTTGTGGGGACTTGAACATCGCTATAATAACACACTATCTTTGTGGGGATTTACACATCGCTATAATAACACACTATCTTTGTGGGGACTTGAACAACTCTAGAATAACACACTATCTTTGTGGGCACTTGAACATCTCTATAATAATACACCATCTCTGTGGAGACTTGTTCATTCTTGTATTACACACAAGCTCTGTTTGGACTTGAACATCATCAGCTTCACATTCTCTGTATGGGGCTTTGTGAATGCTAAAAAGAAGTAAAGTTAGACCTTTAATCTAAGTTTACCTTTGTGAATCGGGCCCTATTTTAATGAGGACTTAAACACAATCATTTCCCTGCACTATCTCTGTGGGGACTTAAACATCGCTATAATAACATACTATCTTTGTGGGGACTTGAACAACATTATAATAATACACTAACTTTGGGGGGACTTGAACATCACTATAATAACACACCATCTCTGTGGGGACTTGAACATCTCTATGATAAAACACAATCTCTGTGGGGACTTGAGCATCCCTATAATTACACGCAACCTCTGTGTGGACTTGAACATCATAAGCTTCTCACACTATATAATGGGATTTAAGCTTTAAATGTACCCACTATTTCAATGGAGACTTAAACACAATTATCTTCATATTCTATCTCTGTGGGGACTTCAAAATCTATTTTGGCAAAAATGTAAGCAGGTAATCAAGCTCTGGGTTCCACTTGAGCATATTCCTTGGTTCCATATGTTAATTCCTTTATGTGTTAGTTCCCTTATCTCCTAAGATTTGATGCACTAATAAATAGGTTAAAGACCGCTTTAAGTGATTTTCATTAAGCATGATATATTTTCTCACACATTAACATAACCTGTCTTTAATGTATACCCTTAGTAGAATAGAATATAATGTTGCTTGTGTACCTGGTAACACCATTCTCGCTCACCATCTCAGTGAGGACCTAGACATCCTCAAAATCACACACTATCTCTGTGGGGAGCTGGGCATTAAAACAATCACACACTATCTCTTTGGGGATCTGGACATCAATATAATTCATGACACACTATCTTCTTGAGGAATTGATCATAGCTATCATCACACACTATCTCACTGGTGACCTTGCCATGTGTATAATCACACAGTGTCTCTGTTGGGACCTGGGCATCAATGTAATTACACTACTGCTTTGTGGGAATTTGAACATTATTATCATCACACACTATCTCTGCAAGTACATGTGTGTGTCTCATATAATTTTTCCATAGAGAGGCTTGTACTTGACAGTTGTCACACACTTTCGCTGCAGGTCTGCAGTCACTATTGTGGGGATGCGGGCAACCCTATTATCACACATTCTCTCTATGGGGGCCTAGGCTTCATTATAATCATACAACACAACAATCCCTGCAGGACTTGAGCAAGACTATAATCTGTGCACGCAACTGGGTATGACTATAATAACCTACTATCACTACAGGGACCTGATCATTACTATTATAACATTTTCTATGTGGGGACTTGAACATAACTATGATCACTCACTATCTCTGTGGGGTTTTGAACATAACTATAATCACACAATATATTTGAGGGACCTTCAACATGAATATAACCACACTATCTCAATATGGTCTTCAAGGTGAGTATAATTAAACGCTTTATTTGTGGGGACTTGAGCATTAATGTAATGACACACTATTTCTACATGAACATCAGTATGACTATTATCGTATCCTAACTCTACAAGGACTTGAATATGACTATTATAACATTTTCTATGTGGGGACTTGAATATAATTATGACACACTCTCTCTGCACGAACCTGAACCTGACAATCTCACACTATCTCTGGGGGAACTTGAACATGCCAATATTCACACACTATCTCTGAGGGGACTTGAACATGACAATCACACACTATCTCTGCGGTGACTTCAGCATGACAATCACACACTATCTCTGAGGGGACTTGAACATGACTATAATCAAACACTATCTCTGCGGGGACTTCAGCATGACAATCACACACTTTCCTCTAAGGGGACTTGAACATGACAATAATCACACACTATCTTTGCGGGGAATTGAACAAACCAATAATCACACACTATCTTTGTGGGGACTTGAACACACCAATAATCACACACTATCTTTGTGGGGACTTGAACACACCAATAATCACACACTATCTTTGTGGGGACTTGAATACACCAATAATCACACACTATCTTTGTGGGGACTTGAACATGCCAATAATCACACACTATCTTTGTGGGGACTTGAACATGCCAATATTCACACACTATCTCTATGGGGACCTGGGCACTTCTTGAATAACACTCTATATTTGCATGAATTGCAGCATGACTGTCATTGTACACTATCTGTAGAGGGACCTGAACCTGACTATAATCAAACATGATTATAATAGGACACTGTTTTGGAGGATTTCAACATGTCTATAATCACACACTATCTGTGTGAGAACCTGGCATCCCTATAATGACAAACTATCTCATGTGACTAAAACATAACTAGCATCAAATACCACCTCATTGGGGACTTAAGCATTAGTATAACCACAAATAATCTAGGCAGGACTTGAACATAAATATAAACACACACTATGCCTATAGGAACTTGGGAGTGACTATATTGAACCACAATTTAAAAAAAAATCACACCCTATCTCTGCAGTGGCTTAAAAATGATTATCATCAATTACTCTCTGTCAGCTGTAGAACATTACTATAATAACATACAAAATCTTTGGGGCTTATCATCGCATAACATGCAAAGAAAATGATGCCTAGTGGTGAGGTTGATGAAAATGAACTAGGTAATCTCAACTTGACTTTCCTATCCGACCACATTGCAGGATGTTTGGCCTCTAAATAATCGTAACATTGTGTTGTTTCCTTATTCTTGAAAGTTTGTGAGCACTCAGTAACAGGCTAAATATCTGTAAATCTCTTTCCAGGGACTTCATATGCTATAGGCCTCCGCTGAGAAATTCATTATCATCGCAGTCCATGCTCTGTGTGCTCGTAGGACACAATGAGCTATTTATATATGACTAAACTATCATGTAATTTAAGTATAGCACTGAAAAATTACATTTAGCGATTTGTTTACGAATGTATTCAATCACAAATGATAATTATTGAGTAGGTCCCCACAAGGATGGTAACACATGTTCAAGACCCCACAAGGATGGTTCTGTGCGCACGATTAAAAAACAATATTTTTGCAAATTTGAAGCAGGATCCTGTTTTATGAATTTTTTCTTAACATATTTCTGTTATTGCCATATTTTTAAACCATTGGGAAAGGTTAGTCCCCACAAGGCAGGTGTTCACACATAGTCCCCACAAGGATGGTAACACGTGTATGTTACTTACCTGTAAACTGTGTTTCTCCAGTATTGGTATCTTTCATAGATTCACATGCGACCCAACCACCTCCCCTCGGAGGCTCCCCTCTTCTCCATGGCTCTTATATCACACTTGTGCTGAAAAATCTGAGAGCCTGAGCCTCTGAGGAGGTTTTAGGAGATGCTGTCGTCTGATTGGCTGTAGTTTGGACTACATATGACTTGGACGAGTCATGAAAGTGAAAAGTTTTTTCCTATTAACTTCTATGTAATTTGCTTTGCTATTGCTATTTCATGTATATATTGCTATTTTTATGTACCGTGGGACTCCCACTTTGACGACGGGGAATGATTCAAGCATGTGAATCTATGAAAGATACCAATACTGGAGAACCACAGTCTACAGGTAAGTAACTTTTGTTCTTAGTTTCCGAAAATATCTCCAATGAGGATGAAGACATCCTGCAGGGTCAACGTATCGAGAGTACAGCCCCTACCTCAACCCACCTTCCACTTCCCTCCAAGAAAAAGGCTCTGCACCAACCTGCGCCATCGGGCCCCTGTGGACACCTAGAACAAGCTTCCGAAGCCTCGCCTTCGGGCTCGCCACAGAAGCATAGTAAAAAGCCTTCCGGCTCCGAAAAGATCCATGCCAAATCGTGCACCGAGCCAAAGACGTCAGAGGCGAAGAAAGTCTGGCACCGAACATCCTCTGTCGGCACCAAAACAAACTTAGGATACGAAAACTCAAGCCAAGAAACCATCGGCGCCGAAACATTCGGAGCCGAAACACACAGACACCGAAGTCACCAAAAAGACACGTTTTCGGTGATCAGCTCTACAAACCGGATCCGAAACAAAAAATCCTGGTTATACACCCAAAGACTGGACATATCACCACTAAAGTGACTTTAAAAAAAGGTGCTTCTAGAGAAGAGGAATACCACATACCATTGAAGAAGAGAACTGCTGTGACAAATCCTTCCCCTCCTCCTCTTCCTTCACCTTCTCTACCCCAGACTATATCTATGCCAACTTCACCGCCACACACACCTGACAATCAGGGAGATGGGGATGATAATGATGACGATCAGCCTGGACACCTGTGGGATGATTAACTCTGATTCTTCCACTGACAACGACCCAGACATGTATCCTACCAAACCCTCTCCACCAGACGACAGTGTAGGATTTGTTGAGTTGTTAAGTAGGGCTGCTATTTACCATTGAGTTCCACTACACAAAGAATCCCTAGAAGAGGATTTTCTTTTTGAGACTCTACAAAGCACTCAACAATCTACACACATGTTGCCCATGTTGAAAGGCATGACCAGACATGTAGACGACATTTCTAAGAATCCGGTTAGGGCACGTATCCTTATCCGGAGGGTAGATAAAAAATACAAGCCTGCCGCATCAGATCCAGTTTACATAAAAGGTCAGCTACCATTAGATTCACTAGTAGTTTCTAATGTACGTAAAAGGGCAAACTCACAAACTACTGGAGACGCACCACCACCAGATAGTCAAAACTTCTTGATGCTTCAGGAAAAAGGATAGCCTTTCAGGCTTCTAACTTATGGCGTATTTCTAATACACCGGCATTGCTAGCACGCTATGACCGTGCACACTGGGATGAAATGGAGCAACTCGTCCAGTTTCTCCCTCAAGAACACAAATCAAAACCGCATGACGTGGTTCATGAGGGGGCAGTTAAATTCTATTAATCTAACTAGATGATCCCTAGATATTCTGCTGATACATCTGCCAGAGTGGTAAACACTATTGTTCTCTTAAGAAGGCACGCCTGGCTGCGGATATCTGGGTTTAAACCAGAAGTTCAAACTTCCATTCTAAACACACCCTTTGACAAGGAACACCTTTTTGGACCGGTTGTAGGCACTTCATTGGATAAAATGAAGGATACTGAAGAAGGTAAATCCATGAGAGCACTTCAGTCTTCACAAGGGCGTGGTTCCTTTCGTCGCTCCTTTTATCGAGCAGGATCCAAAACTATTTCCTCAGACACTGCGTCCACCGAGAAGGGTAATACCCAGCCCTCAGGTTCCAAGAGTTTCTTCCGAGGCACTTACAGAGGAAACACCGGCAAGGGCAGAGGTAGAGTTTCCAACACACGTACCTCGTCATCCAATGCAAAACAGTGACTTACCCATTGTTCCCCCCCCCCGACCACGTAACACCTGTGGGAGGACGACTGTCACAATTTCTATCAAAGTGGCAGTCAATAACAGACAAATGGGTTCTCCAAATTATCCATTCTGGGTACTGCCTTGAGTTCATCAACACTCCTCCAAACATTTCTCCAAAGCCTCACAGACTTTCACCGGATCACCTAGACCTTCTCAAACAGGAAGTACAATCCCTGTTACTAAAACAAGCCATAGAGCCTGTACCACCTCAACTCCAAGGGTCGGGCGTGTACTCCTTTTACTTTCTAATTCCAAAAAAAACCGGCTCTCAGACCCATACTGGATCTCAGAGAACTCACTCTTTACGTACAGTCAGACCACTTCCACATGGTAACACTGCAACAAATACTACCTCTTTTGCAAAAGGGCGATTTTTCTTTCTACTCTAGATTTAAAGGACGCCTACTTTCATATTTCAATCCATCCGGCTCACCGCAAATTTCTCAGGTTTGTGGTAGCAGGTCAACACTACCAATTCAAAGTGCTCCCATTCGGAGTCACCACTGCCTCCAGAGTCTACAGAAAATGTCTGAAGGTAGTAGCTGCGCATCTCAGAAGGCAAAGCATACATGTCTTTCCCTATCTGGATGACTCATCTAAGTCAGCACATACCATCAATGTTGCAAGCACACTTCACTAACCATTCAGCTACTTCATCAGTTAGGGTTCTCAGTCAATGTTAAAATCACATCTTCAGCCAAATAAGGTTCAGGATTACCTAGGAGCCACTCTAGATACTCAAAGCTCCAGCGTATCCCAATGCAGCCAGAATTCTAAACATTCAGGTGCTCATTCTCAAATTTCAACCCACTCAGTCACTCCGGGCTCGGGTGTTTATGCAACAGCTGGGAATTATGGCATCTTGCATCATGATCGTTTCCCACGCCAGGCTACACACGTGTCCACTTCAAGAGTGTTTAGCCAGTCAGTGGAACCAGTCTCAAGGTCTATTAACAGATCTAGTGTTGGTAAGCTGCCGTACTCCTCGCCCTCTGCAGTGGTGGAAAACACACAACCTATCAAAAGGGTGGCTGTTAATAGACCAGATTCCGCAGACAGTGCTAACAGCAGACGCATCCCTTACTGGCAGGGATGCTCATCTTCAACAACACACAGTGCAAGGACTGTGGAGTCGCCAGCTAAAGATGCTCCACATCAATCACTTAGAGCTCATGGCAATCGTTCTAGCTCTCAAAGCCTTTCAAGATCACCTGTCTGGCAAAGCTGTTAGTCCGAACACACAACATGATAGCTATGTATTACATACAAAAACAGGGACACACACACTCCAACTGTCCCAGTTAGCCCAGGACATCTGGAAGTGGGCTATTTACCACAGCATTTATCTTTTAGCAGAACACCTCCCCGGACTGGTGTGATGTCAGCGCGTCGTGTGTGCTGACATCATCGGATCTACGAGGGGGAGGGTAGCAGTGGAAGTGCTTCAGCTGCCATCCCAGTGGGGGTCTGTAAATTAGCAGCCCACAGGGGAAGCGTTAGTTCTTCCCTCGTGTTTGGGTGCCAGGACAAACTGTTCAGTCTGTGGCACCCGAGGAATTAATGAATGTGCAGTTTCTAGCCATATATTATTTTCTTATTTCACTTCTTTATTCTTCGTCATTTTTAAGGCCGTACAGCACAGGACATAAATTGTCATTATTATGACATGGGATCACAACAAGAAATGCTCAATTGCTAGAGTTCTTAGCGAAAGTGAAGCTCTAGTAATTCTGGCCAAAATAAGTGAGTCCACTCTGGTGGACAAACATTTGTGTGGGAAGGTGTTCCCAGACTACCTAGCTGTGTTGACAATAGTAACAGATGCTTTCTTAAGAGATTGGGGAGCACATGTGATGAGTATAGATATATTGGCTCTAAAGTTTCTAGAAAACTTTGCATCAGCAAATTCGAATGCAACAGTATTTGAAGCACGGTAGGGATGAGGGGCAGGCACTATAACAATGCTCCGTCTGAAGAAAAAAAAAAGGGACACAGCAGGCAGTTATACAAAAATGTAATACTAGTTCTCGAGTATGTAATCTTTCATAGATTCAAATTCTTGAGTCTTCTTTGTCATTAAGGTGGCAGGGTAATTATAGAAAGCAGTGTAAAGGAAAATGATAGTTTTAATAAAACTTAAAACCGTCACCTTGTCAATCAATTCAAATCATTTTGGAAGAACCACGCTTCAGAAGCTGCTCTCGATGCACCCTTCCCCCTCAATAGTCACCATGCTTCAGATTTGTTTCCCCATGTCATGTGAAGTGAGTTTCCTGAGGTCAGCTCAGTTTATCTTGCTCAGAAGTAGATTTTGCCAACTGTATTTCCAGTGCCAACAGGCAACATCTTCAGTATTTCATGTCTTAGTTTTATTCAGGAAACCATGTCAGAAACGTCCCTCTGTGGTATCTCTGGCCAGTTTAGGCTCCACACTAAAGACCCGCAAAAGAGGTGCCTCTAATGCCTTCACCCAAAGCCCTTTGCCTCTGCCTACCGTCCCACGCACCTTCATGTTAAATGTTAAGATGATGGCAATGGTTACCTAGGGGTGGAATGTTTAATCCAGGATCCGCCTCCAGCGGTTGCAAAGCCTAGTTTCTTTTAGAGCTATTTAAAGAACAATACTCTTACGATCCCTATGATAAATATTTGTATTAGCAACCAGAGATGCAGATCTCTACATTAGTTTCAGTGCTCTGTCTTATACTGACAAACTATTATAAGAGATCCTCAGAATCATCTGATCCTAAGGTACTTTTCCAACAGGCTTCTGTTATTCAACATGCCCACCTCCTCCTATTCCTCATGTGGTCCATTGAGGGAGGAGGCCATGCTCGCAAGCAATACCCCAAGTCTTACCGGCTAGCACAGTACCCTCGATCACCATCCAGGATACCTATTCAGATTAATACTAACTAGAGAATGGTGAACCTAGGACCCATCTACTGATGTAGCAGAAGGGGATGATTATTTGGCCCCACTCCAAAGCCTGCCTACTCCACCAGCTACTAGTTCCCCTCTGAATGACATTGAAGGTTTCCATGCTCTTCTGGAAAGAGCTTCCAAATGTTTTGATCTACCCATTTCCATAAAACAGACTTTCTTTATGACTTTAAAATGCCTGCTCATAAAAGGGGCCATAGAAGAGGTCTCCATGTCCCTCAGAACACGGGCTTCTACCCCGGTTTCTTCCTGATCAAGAAAATATCAAGAGAATGTTGGCAGATAACTATTTACGGCAGCAAAACAAATTCCCAAACAATCATTGCAATTGGTAACGCTGAAGGAAATCTTCCAATTACTAATTCAAGGAGATTACCCTGTCAGGTGCTCACCACTTGTAAATGTCTCTGGTTTACCCTTACACTTGTGCCGAGAAACTGGAGGGATGGTGACTCTTGAGGGGAAGATTTGTTTCATATTTGGCTTGTTAGGTGCTTCCTAAATAATGTGAATAGCGAACTGTCCGTTCTAAAGCATTGTTAAACAATGCTTGCGGTCTGTGTTGCTGTATATTCACATGCTCCACATACTTCTGCCTTCTAGTGTTAGGCTTGGTCGTTTGCAACTTGTTTTTCTTTAAAGAATCCTCTTGAGTTACAAGGTATATGGTGACAACTCCTTATGACTGCATAGAGCATGGTCACAGAGCCCATTAAAACATTTTTTTCCACAATCTGGTTCGAACATGACAACCGGAGCTCCTGTGTAGAGTCCCCCCCCTCAATGCTTTTTTCCACCTTTCCCGGTGTTATTTCGACACTTATAAGAGGAGAAAGCAACAAACTGCTGCTGACTCGGAACCAAGACCTCCAGGAAAAAGAAATGACCCTTTCCACCGCTGGGCCATGGGCCCAGCTAGGGACCTCAAGCTCGAAGCCTCTGCTTGACCATTTCTCCTTCAAGAAAGCACAGCTGGTAATGGAACTGCCCTGCTTTTAACACTGGCCCTCTGTAAATCAAAATACCCCTGTTCTGTCTTCAATAAGATGTGTAAGGTTTGTCGCCTCAACACAACACCCAGTATGAGGCGTGCCCGGAAGACTGTCGCCAAAGGGATGGCCTTTATGCCCTCTACTGAGAGAACCCCTGCCACTGAGGACCTCGTGTAAGCCAGGCCTTCATACATCGCAGTCCACTGTGAGTATGGCAAAGCCTCATACCAAGCCCACCAAAGTCCTATGAGACGAGGCAGAGCACCACCCCCAAGAGAGTCATGACATTAATCCCTCAAAGTTTAGCCAGCCCTCCAGGGCACCATATGTCTCCGGCAGAAGGTGAACTCATGAGAAGTACACAGAGCCGAAACCCTGCCGCATCAATGGGCTTTCAACATTCCAGAACAGTTGCCAAGACTAAGATTTTAACCTCCTTGGCACCAATGCCAGCATGTTACTCCGACAGGCCCCAAAACACCACTTTACCTGCCAAAACACCGTGAGTCAATACCTACCTCTGCACCGAGTGTA
The DNA here is from genome assembly GCF_964204655.1 of Triturus cristatus. Lineage (NCBI taxonomy): Eukaryota > Metazoa > Chordata > Amphibia > Caudata > Salamandridae > Triturus > Triturus cristatus. The sequence goes on along the minus strand of NC_140579.1, from coordinate 1,281,028,364 downwards.
GCGACCTCGAAAGAAGGATGAGTTCTTACTGGAGACGCAGTGTACTCTACAGTTTTTACCCCTGTTAAAGGGCTTTCTGAAACCTGATATAGATCCCTTTCAGAACCTGATAAAAGACTGTAGTAATGCCTAGGGTAGAGCAGAAGTACAAGGCTTCGCTTTTGAGCCACGATACATCATGGGACATGTAGAACTGGACTCCTCAGTCCTTCACTCTGCACCTAAGTGTGCAATCGCTAAGCTAGTGGGGTATGCCCTGCCACGCAGCAGTCAAGAGGGTTTCCTCAGGGACAGCTAACCACTAACATTTCGCCAATTCCGTTTGTCTACTGGCAAAATATTATGGGCTCTATTGCGACTAAATGCAGGAGTTACTTCAAATACCGGTCACCTTAATACAGGAAGAGAGTAGAGGAACTGGTCACAGTTGTCAACACCATCTTGAACACAATTATATGTTGCACCGTAGATGCAGCAGACCCCGCAGCACAATGAGTGAATAAAAGTATCCTCATTTACCAACAAGCATGGCTTTGAATCTCTGGATTTAAACCAGAGGTGCAACAACACCTTAATCTCCATGTGTTTTGCCCACAGGTCGACCCAATGTTAGAAAAACTTAAAGGATACTGATACGGCTATGGCCATGGGGTGTTCAAAAGCCTAGTCAAAAGGTGTCCTTTCATGGGCAGTGTAGGAAGCTGAGTTTCTGTTGACACACACACACACACACACACACACACACACACACACACACACACACACACACACACACACACACACACTCACTCACTCACTCACTCACTCACTCACTCACTCACTCACTCACTCACTCACTCACTCACTCACTCACTCACTCACTCACTCACTCACTCACTCACTCACTCACTCTCCCCCTCCTCCTTGTGGGGACTATGTGTGAATACCTGCCTTGTGGGGACTAACCTTTCCCAATGTTTTTAAAACACACTAATAACAGAAGAATGTTAAGAAAAAATTCATGATACAGGATCCTGCTTCAAATTTGCAAATATATTATTATTTAATCATGCGCACTGCACCATCCTTGTGGGGACTTGAACATGTGCTACCATCCTTGTGGGGACCTAGTCGGTAACACTATTTGTGATTGAATACAGTCAAAGGCACATGGCTAAATGTTTATTTTATCAACAATATACACAAAGAGCATTATAATCTATTCATATATGAATTTCTGCATATATACTAGGTGAGTACATTACAGACAGATTATGTTAATGTGCCAGAAAATATCATACCATGCTTAAAGAAAGACACTTAAAGCTGTATTCAACCTATTTATTAGTGCTTAAAATCATCTTAGGAGATAAGGGAACTAAAACATAAAGAAATTAACATATGGAACCAAGGAATATGGTCAAGTGGAACGCGGAGCTTCATTAGCTGCTTACATTTTTGCCAAAATAGATGTTCAAGTCCCCACATAAATATTGGATGAAGATCATTGTGTTTAAGTCTCCATAGAAATAGTGTGTACATTTAAAGCTTAAATCCCATTATAAAGAGTGTGAAGCTAATAATGTTCAAGTCCACACAAAGGCTGTGTGTAATTATAGGAATGATCCCCACAAAGATGGCATGTTATTATAGCAATGTTGAAGTCCCCACAGAGATAGTGTGTTATCATAGAGATGTTTAAGTCCCCACAGAGATAGTGTGTTATCATAGAGATGTTTAAGTCCCCACAGAGATAGTGCGTTATTACAGTGTTGTACAAGTCCCCACAGAGAGAGTGTGTTTTTATAGCGATGTTTAAGTCCCCACAGAGATAGTGCATGAAGGTGATTGTGTTTAGGTCCTCATTAAAAACGGGCCCGATTCACAAAGGTAAACTTAGACAAAGTCTAACTTTACTACTTTTTAGTGTTCACAAAGGTAAATTTAGACCAAAAGTCAAACTTTACTACTTTTCAATATTCACAAAGCCTCATCAGAGAATGTGAAGCTGATGATGTTCAAGTCAAAGCAAGCACAGGGAGATGATGGATGGAGTGCTGAAACCTTCCAGTCACTCACCTCCAGTCGCAGATCTGGGTAGAATCCACTATCGTTCTTTAGCACAATTCGCCACCCCGGTTCAGACCCAGCTATATTCAAATCAGTCTTGACTCTGTGCCTCATGGGAACAGTCCAGCCCGAACTGCCAAACAAGGTCTTCCCTGGACCGGAAACAAGCATCCTGGGACTGGTTTTGGGGTAAAACCCCCTAATCAGCCAGGCTAGATTGAATCCAGTGGCAAAGTGAGCAAGCGACCACCATCTGGGCATACCCTGCCAACTTAAAGCAAACAAAGCGTTTGCAAGGAGATGATGGACGGAGGGATGAAACTTTTCAGTCACTCACCCCCGTCACAGATCTGGATTGAATCCATCATTGTTCTTTAGCTCACTTCGCCACCCCAGTTCAGACCCAGCTATATGCAAATAAGTCTTGACCCTGTGCCTCATGGCACCCCTGGTGCTTAAAGTGGAAACAGAGCTTGCGTTTAGTTACAGGAATGCTCAAGTCCCAACAGAGATGGTATGTTTTTATAGTGATGTTCAAGTCCCCACAAATATAGTGTTTTATTATAGATTTTTTCAAGCCCCCACAAAGATAGTGTGTTATTATAGTCATGTTTAAGTCCCCACAGAGATAGTGCATGAAGATGATTGTGTTTAAGTCCTCATTAAAATAGGGTCTGATTCACAATGGTAAACTTAGACAAAAAATCTAACTGTTCTACTTTCCAGTTTTAAAAATGTAAACTTAAACCAAAAGTTTAACTTTACTACTTTTTAATATTCACAAAGCCCCATACAGAGAATGCGAAGCTGATAATGTGCAAGCCAAAAGAGAGCTTGCGTGTAATTACAGGAATGCTCATGTCCCCACAGAGATGGTGTGTGACTATAGTATTACCACAGTCGCCAAAGAGAATGTGTGTGATTATAGACATGCCCAGGTCCCCACAGAGGTAGTGTGTGATTATAGACTTGCCCAGGTCCCCACAGAGATAGTGTGTGATTATAGAGATGCTGAGGTCCCCACAGAGAGAGTGTGTGATTATAGAGATGTGGAAGTCCTCACAGAGATAGTGTGTGATTATAAACATGCCCAGGTCCCCACAGAGATAGTGTGTGATTATAGAGATGTCCAGGTCCCCACAGAGATAGTGTGTGATTATAGACATGCCCAGGGCCCCACAGAGATAGTGTGTGATTATAGACATGCCCAGGTCCCCATAGAGTTAGTGTGTGACTATAGAGATGTTGAGGTCCCCACAGAGATGGTGTGGCACTATAGTATTACCATGGTTGCCAAAGAGAATGTGTGTGATTACAGACATGCCCAGGTCCCACAGAGATGAAGCATGATTAGAGACATGCCCAGGTCCCCACAGAGATAGTCTGTGATTAATAGGATGCACAGGGATAGCACACAGAGATAGTGCATGATATTTGTCATGTACAAGTCCTCACGGAGATATTGTGCGATTGCATTGATGTTTAAGTCCCCACAATGATAATGTGTGATTGCAGTCATATTCAAGTCTCCACAGTGACATGTGTAATGATAGGTATGTTGAAGAACCCCTACAGATCATATTGGTCTGGTGGCCTATTAATTTAAGGAATCCACTTGAGGGATATGTGTTGACCACTCTCTCGCATGTTTGAATCCTGGTGCTACCACTCAGCCTTTGTTCCTTCGAAGGTCTATAGAGTAAGTACTATTTACTTGGATAACAAAAAACATATGGTATTCAGCAACAAGATACGCTCAGGTGTGAATGTGCACTTTATATATGCACATGAGATGATATGTGATAATAGTGGTACTCAAACCACCACTACGATAGACTGGAATTATCCCATATCTACAAATCTCACTACAAATGCAGCATTAACTGATTTAACCTGTGTTCATCCTGGAAGGTTCACACTTCCTTAAAAATCCAAGTATCTGAGTTCTCATTTTGTTTTCTAGCCCCCATCTTATCAACTCTAGTCTCCATTAAGAAGATAAAACTGTATTTCTGATTGCCATAAACTCCCCATTTGTTCTGACACTTTAGGATTATTACAATAGAGAAATACATTTATAGAACTGGCACATCTTTATATTTTTTGTCTCTATAATTCAAGAATGAAATGATCCTCTCCTCACAAAGCATATTCTTCAAGTGAGAAGTGGGATTTTTCGATTGTTAGAGGGGTGAGGTGGCATCGCCTCAAACCAGCACCACTGGCGATTGGGAAGCACTCCGGTATCCACAAAACCAAGGTTGCAATATATATATATATATATATGATTGAAAAAGGATTCCTGAAAGCCGAAACACACATATACAAGGTATATGTGCACACATACCTTGTTTAACAAACTTCAAACATTTACTGTGTTTAGGAACACACATTCTGTAAGTGAATTTCCAGAATGGAGCTAGCAGTCCTTTGTGCAAGAGTAGAAAAAAATCAAGTTGGCAGTGATACATCCGCCTTTTTATGGGAAGATACATTCTCAAAATGTGCCCAGGTGAAACATGGGAAACTTTCACAACTTTGAAATATCTATTTGTTCAGCCTTTTATATTTGGAGTGTAAAATAGAAATTCTTAAACAAGGCTTAAACATTCTCAAAAGTGCCCATGTCAGCTACAAGAGACTTTTTCATCTTTGATGGTTGTGTTATTTGAAAGGCAAAGCATATACAAGAGTCTTACAAATTGTATTCCTGAACTGAGCTGGTATAGAGAAAGTCACTTTGGCTGACATACAGCTGTCTTTTTCATGGAAATAAAAACCTCAGAATGTGCCTACTTTAATTACAGGAATCTTTCACACTGTTAACAAAAATCTTTTGGAGTAGTGAGCCTAAATGTTGTACTTCGGTGTGTGTGGGGTATAAAACTAGGCTTCCTAAAAGGAGCCGGTGAATCCTTTATTCAGGAATAGAGAACTAGTTGATAGTCATGCACTAGCTGTTTTTGTGAGAAAAGAAACCTTAAAATGTGCCAATGTTAAAGATAGGAGTCCTCCACAAAGTTGAAAAACTTGTTTTTGGTTGTGGGAATTTTATATATACAGTCTTAAACACTAGGACCTAATTTATGAAAAGTGCTGCATCGCTGCGTGAAAGCAACGATGCAACACTTTTCAGTTTGCCCTCCTTGTGACATGATGGATGTGCCGCATTTATTGTACGGTGTACCATGTCGCATGGAATGACAGATACGTCAGGAATCCTGACATATCTGTCGGTGTGAAACCCACGCATTGCTGGAGTTGTATCGTAAGCATGATGCAACTTCAGCAATGAATGTGGGAAGCCTATTCCCATTGCACTGTGTCACCCTTATGCCTGCTGTGAGGCAGACGTAAGGTTGTGACACAGTAGCGTCCTAGAAGTGACACAGTGAAATCTGATAGATGTCACTGTGCCATTTCAACTAGGCATTTTGCGAGGGAACACCCACCCTACATACATTATACCCGACACAGGTATAATGTGGCGCAGGGCTTTATAAAGTGACGCATCTGCTTAGATGCGTCACTTTGTAAATATGGTGCAACATGGCACATATTTTATGCTGCTGCACCCTCACAAATAGTGACGCAACAACGGGGCAAAAGTGTAACAAGGGGCTCATAAATAAGCTACTCATTTTGCAATTAAGTTTGTGGTCCCTTTATGCCGGAGTGGAGAAAATGACTAATAGTTCTGTAACTACACTTTACATGAGAAAAGGGACATTTTCAAAATAAATATGGTGAATGAAACAAATATGGATTCCAAAATATGTTGTCAAAAATATCACCACTTCAAAAATATAGTGTAACAGAATATCAAAATTAGGAAAGCAAGTTTTATTGTATACAATTTGATAATGAAGAAAATTGTAATTAATATTGTGTACTTTAGTATACTTGTAATAAACATTGTTTTTTATTAAATATATGTATATACTTAAAATATTAGTAACATTTTCTTTTTTTAAATATAGTTTGCATTTTGAAATGTGTAATTGAATTTTTAAAAGATAATTAGATGGATCAGGTGGCTCAGTGGACTAATGTGTCCAGTTCAGGGCCCTGTGTTCAATCTCATGATCTCATGATCATAGGTTCAAATCCCGGCGGGTCCACTCAGCCTTTCAACCATCTGAGGTCGATATAATGAGTACCGTTGGGTAACAATAAACATCTGTTAGTGCTAAGGTGCCTAAGAGTATATGTGTGATATACAACTACCTATTTTAAGTAGTTTATAATTTAGTAGTGGGATATTGGGTTTTTGGGGGAATATGGTGGGAGGTTAAAACCATTTTAACTAATTGTTTTTTAATGTTAAGTAATGTAAGGTAAAATCAATGTATAAATGATCAGTATGTAATGTTTTAATTGTTTAATTCTTCTTTCATTTATTTGGGTTTAATTTCAGATTTTTAATTTATTTATTTTGTATTGTATAATTAGTTATACCTAATTTAGCAGCATGTTCAGTTTGTAGGGGAATAGGGTGAGAAATTAAATGAAAATAGTTTTCTTTATTAATTTTTTGTTATTTAAATACTTAATTTATAAATCTTTTTTTCATTGAATATTTCAAATGAAAAAATTGTTTTATTTGGAATATGCAAGAAATAATTAGTATTATATATCAGCAAGTGTATATTATATTCATTATTTTCATATGTTTCATTTATTTAAATTTTATCATTTTATTTATATTTTAATTTATCTTCTTGGTGTTTGCGTTTTTTTCAGAAATAGCGATAGAAGTGAGTTTAACGTATGTTTAGTTAAATATTTCTTTAATGATTCGTTTATTTAGTATATTTATAATAAATTGTGCATTTTATTTACATTTAAACAATATGTATTTTCTAGTTTAACTATGGTTAATCATTTTATGTTTTCGGTATTTAAATTTTTTTTTTTAATGACTATTGTAATGGTATATGTAACCTTTCTGAAGTACAGCACTTTCTCTACTGCTGCTTAAATTGGAGTGGGAACAGTAAATCTAGTCCACCCAATTCCTATGCTTTCCTTATTATTGCTTAATTGGGGCGGGGATAGTTAATATAACCCTTACAAAATCCAAAACTTTCCCTACTGTTGCTAGGATGGAGTGAGAATAGTAAATATAACCCCTTTTAAGTCCAATACTTTTCCTTCTGTTTTGTATATATTGGGGTGGGAATAGCAAATCTAATCCCTCTGAAGTCCAACACTTTCCCAGCTGTTGCTTACATTGCAATGGGAGTAGTAAATCTAACCTCTCTGAAATTCAGCACTTTCCCTGCTTTTGCTTAGGTTGGAATGGGAATAGTAAATTTGACCCCCTCAGAGGTTCAACACCTTCCCTACTGTTGTTTAGACTAGAGTAGAAATGGCCATTTGAACCCCTCTGAAATCCAACACTTTCCCTACTGTTACTTAGATTGGAGTGGAAGTAGCAAACGCAGACTTTCTAGAGGACTTGCTCCATTCACAGCGAAGCTTCGCCTGGTAGCTGCTGCTGCACCTGTTGCTGCTGCTGACCCTTGGTCGAGGCCCACGTCCACCCGCAGGCCCCTGCCTGTGCCTCATATCTGGTGGTCTAGTGGTAGAGCATCACTGCTCTGCTGCTGGGCTGTCCCTCTGCCTCTCTTTTCTGATTTCTGCCTTAGAGCCTGTATTCAGCTTCTGCCTTTTTTACCTTTTTCTTCTGTTTGTTTTTCAACCTCGTCCCTGTTGCGGTAATCCCCATGGCTAGCCCTCTCCAGTGACCCTTCCCGCTCCCACATTTCCTGCCACCCAGCTGTTTAGCCCCTCAGCACAACTGAATGCCAGCTGCTGGAGTGCCAAAAACAGGTTCGTGCGTGGACCATCCACAGCGCCTGGTATCCTGGTTTTCGGACCTTCCACCGCTATGACGCCAGCACCCTCCTCGCCTACAACTCAGGACGCCATACTTCCTGCCACCTCGCATAACTGAAGAAGACACAAGGACCCTTCTACTGCCAGAACTGCAGCCACACACTCACCCATGCCAGCATGCCAGATCCTCTTGTCGCCCAACCGACCAACAGCACACTCGACCGACTCACCTGCATCCTCTTCAATGTGCGATCCCTCCACAAATACGCCACAGAAATCTGGGACCTCCTCGACGTCGCCTCGCCCGACATCACCTTCTTCACGGAAAGCTTGATCAACCCCTGATCCAGACCGGACATCGCCATCACCATCCCTGACGGCTACAAAATCACCTGCAAGGAAGGACTGCACCGGCTGACCAAGAGGAGGCATCGCCATCATCCACGAGAACAACCTCCGACTGACCATGCACTCAAACGACCCAATGACAACCATCTTGAACCTGGACCTTGAAATGGTTATTATGTAATGTTTTAATTGATTAATTGTTCTTTCATTTATGTGGGTTTAATTTCAGATTTTTAATTTATATTTTATATAGTATAATTAGTGATTGCTAATTTAGCAACATGTTCAGTTTGTAGGGGAATAGGGTGAGAAATGATGTCGTTTTCTTTATTATTTTTTGTTATTTAAATATTTAGGGCCTCATTTATGAAAAGTGACGCATCACTGCGTGAAAACAGTGATGCGTCACTTTTCACTGCGCCCTCCCTGCGACTCCAATGATGCGTCATATTTACAGTATGACGCATCATGTCGCAAGGAGTCACAGATACGTCAGTATTTCTGACGTATCTGTAGGCGCAAAAGTGACGCATTGCTGGAGTGTGTCACAAAAGTGACGCAACTCCAGCAATGTATCCTTTCACATGGGGTAAGCCCCATGTGAAAGGGCCTGCGGCAGTCTTACGCCTGCTGTGAGGCAGGCGCAAGATATTGACGCATTTGCACCCTAGAAGTGGCGCAGTGAAATCTCGTAGATTTCACTGCGTCACTTCTACGATGCTTACTTACGTGGGAACGCCCACCCTGCATACATTATACCTGACGCAGGTATAATGTAGCGCAGGGGTTTACAAAGTGACGCATCTAGGTAGATGCGTCACTTTGTAAATATGGCGCATCATGGCGCATGTTTTACGCCACTGGTGCATCACAAAAAGTGACGCACCGGTGGCGCAAAAGTGACGCAGGGGCTCATAAATGAGCCCCTTAATTTTTAAATCATTATATAATTTTTTCAATGAACATCTGTGCAACAGTAGGGAAAGCATTGGATGTCAGAGGGGTAACATTTACTATTCCCAATCCAGTCTGTGCAAAAGAGGAAAAAGTGTTGGGCTCTCAAGGAGTAATATTTACTATTCCCAATATAGTCTGTGCAAGAGCAGGGAAATCATTGCACTTCAGAGAGGTAACATTCACTATTCCAGTCTGTGGAACAGTAGGGAAAGTGTTGGACTCAGGAGGGGTAAAATTTACTTGTCCCACTTTAGTCTGTGCAACAGTAGGGAAAGCATTGGGCTAAAGAGAGGTAAAATGTTCTATTCCCGCTCCAGTCTATGCAACAGTCGGGTTAGTAGTTCACTTCAAACACATAACATACATGAAACACAACACTAATAATTTAATAAGGATTTTAATATAAACTTTATTAACTAACCAAAAAAAATATATATAAAAAAACTAACAATTAGCATAATTATTAACCTATTTAATAATCAATTATCAATAAAAATAAATTGGCCATTATTTATTACTTAAGTAACTTACCACACTATACCCCACAAAACCTAGCAGCCCACACTTAATGCCATAGTCAATTGCTAACTGAATGTTAATTAATACATTAATATGTAATCATTAATCAATTTGTTGTTAATTAAGAATGATATATTCATTACTTTGTTAATTACCAATTAACTTTCCACCCTATATCGCTACAAACTCACCAACCTGCTCAAATAACGTACAAAATATCATTACAAAATAGTAATCAATTGTATAATAATAAAGTGTTCATAAATTGGTAATTATTACTTAACTTCCCACCCTGCCCCCCTACAAACCCAGCAACCTACACCTGATAAATAACTTGGTAAATGATTTAGATAATTATTAATCAATTAAATATTGATAATACATTTATTATTAATTACTTAATTATACTTAAATAACTTCCTACCTTACAGCTCTACAAACCTAGCTACCCACTACAAGAGTCTAAATTACTCTTATAATTAAATTAAAAATTAGAAATCACTTAACTTTATAATCTATATTTAAAAATATTATATATAACAAAGATATTTTAAAAAACAATATTTTTACAACTATATTATTGAAAACGATATTTACAACAATGATATTCTTGAAAACTATGGGGTCTGTTAGGATGGCGGTCGGAAGATCATCCCGACCGCCATGGTAGCAGGAAAAGACCGCCCACAAGGAACGTAGCATAACTGCCAGTCTGATTAACATGCTCCGCAGTCGATGGTACGATCGCAGTCACTAACATTGCGGCTGTTGCTGCTGCCAGCAGCACCGCTGTGATGTGAAAAGGAGCAAGTCATGCATAACACTGCACTGCATGGCAGGCACTGCACAGTGCCTGCCACCTGGTACAGGGACATATAGGGGGGTACCATGGGTACCGCACTGTGCACCCACACCCCCCAACATATTGGGGGACCCCAATGGGCCCCCAGAGAAATTTTCCGCATGCCTGTCCATGTCGGTCGCACCGCCACGGAAAGGCTGGCTACCGCCGGCATCATAATCAAGCCGGCGGAGCCTGGCCCTGCACCGGCACCATTGTAGCGGTCCAGTTCCACCCACTAGGCAGGCATGCGGGCTGGTACCGGCGGAAAAGTGGCGGGCGGAAAATCTCACCGCCACGGTCATCACCGCCATGCTAATGGGACCGGCGGTTTTCCGGGTTGCGATCACGGGTGGATGTCCGCCTCCGGTCCGGCAGTTGCCACCACCGGCCCGGCGGCGGTCATCCGTCCGCCATCCTAATAGACCCCTATATTACTAATCTAAAAAAACAAAAAACGATATTCTTGACAACTATATTTTTGCGTCACAATATTGTTGTCACAATATTTTCTTCTTGATATTTCTGCATCTAATATTTCCAACTCAATATTTTGTCCGAACACTACTTCCTGTTACTTTAGGGAGCTTTCCAAAGCAAATCAGGATATGCGTTGAAAAGTAAATCCCACCACAACAGTTTGCACTGGGTTTGCATCACGTAGGGCCTAAATCACATTTTGAAACCGCCTACCTTATACTTTAATACTATTTTTTAATTATGACTTACATATTCTCAGTGTTTTCAGTCACAGGATGGGACTTCAGAGCACTATAAACGTCCCTATTCACCAGTTCACCAATCAGAATTTTGTTCTGTGGGTAGTTACACAAACAGAAATCTGCTATGATTGCATTAGCGAACTGAGCTTTTATAACATAAGAAAGTTGTTCCCAACAATCACTTTTATAAAGTTCCCATATTTTTTTATGCACTTCAGCCTGTCAATGAACTGCAAAATATTAGGGCCCTATTTATTACCAAGTCATGCACTGCAGCACAGCAAGTCACCTTGCTGTGCTGCACTGCGTGACAATAGGTGCATTCCTGCCTTTTCCCCTGCACTGGCACTCTTCTTTTGGCTGCCTAGCGCCAACGCCGGCACCCTTGCCTGCGTTGCATTGAGGATTGTTAATATGCAGCACCTTCCTTCACTAAAACAATTCCCTGAGGCTTTTTCCTCTTTCTATGTGTACTACAGAATGCAGCACACGTAGAAAGAGGAGATAACTGGGAGAAATAAACATATTTCTCCTTGTAACGCCTCACATGGGAACGTGTAGGTTTTTGGTGCATTCCCAACTCTACTACTTCTGGTAAATCTGGAAATACATCAATATCAATGCATGTTGTGTGGGAACACTCATGCAACACCCATGGAAATGGCTCCATGGCGCATAGTAATACAATGCAGCGATTTGCGCTGCATTGCATTACTCAAGATTTAAGGAGTCACTCAGGACCACACAAGATGGCCTGGCATGACTTCATGAATCTAATTTTTAATTTGCATCGCTCTTGCATGAGTAAAGCAAAATGGCTTGTAAATATGCCCCTTAGTATGAAGCTGTCACTGAGGCACCATCTTCAGCGCAGCTAAACAACTGTATAAATGGTGGAGGTTGCAGCTGCCCAGATTAAGACACATGACGGAGGAAATGGGGAGAGCTCTTCTCTTTAGAAGAAGAAAACTTTCTGCAATGATACTTGAAAAGAACAAGCTGTCAGATACAAATCCCTTACATGTTGCTCATGCTAGCAGTGACAACAGGGAGGACATTTCTCTTACACCTATGAAAAGGGGCATTTCTCACCCACTTATGCTGACTTTCAAACTCAGTCTAGAATTTGCCTAGCACCAGTAAGTGACTTTTGTGGGCAGAAAAAATGAAAAATGTCTTATTTCAGAAATACTTAAAAATGCTACCTTCTCTACACATGCATTAGGGACTTATATACTATATATATATATATATATATATATATATATATATATATATATTACCTACTGGCGGTCGCCAGTAGGTAGTTATAGTTAGGACCACGTTTCCATAGGAAAACCTCAACATTCTATTTTGAATAACTTTGGCGCCGGTCGACGAATCCTCGCGAATTTCTCAAAATAGGTGGGGCGCTACGCTACGCTCCTACCCTGAAAGTCTCGGGGGGATCCGTCAAGCGGGGGCTGAGATAAAAGGGGGGTCCCAAAACGCGTTTTTCCCATGCATTTTTCCATAGGACCTTTAGAACGAGCTACAGCCCGAACGGCTGAACAGAATTACTCAAAATTTGGCAGAGAGGTAGTCCCTAGGTCAAGGAAGTGCCTTTTGTAGGTTTGGTGTAAATCTGTTCAGTGGATTCTGAGAAAATAGCCTTTAAATCAATATATATATCTGAGCCCGCTTACGGTACGCTTACCGTACGCTTACGGTAAGCGTACGGTGGCGTGCGCGAGCGCGATTCTGATTGGCTCTTAGATCTTAGTAAACATTCGAATCGGCCGAAACCAGGAAGAGGCGGCCGCCATTTTGTGTATTTCACTCTGAAAAAAAAGAGTGAAAACAAGGAAAGGGGGCAATGAGGAGAGTTACAGACCCCCTAACATTTGTAAGGGGGTCAAAGAAGGACAGAAAAGTACAAAGAAAACATTTATTGATTTTAAAAAAAATCACGGGGTACGCGTACGGTAAGCTTACGGTAAGCGTACGGTAGGAAAAAAAAAAAAAAAAAATGAAAATCAGATTTAAGTGTTTAGATATTAGGGGGCTCTAAAAAGAGCCGTTGTGTTTATGAAATGATTTTTTAGTGGTACCTACAAGTAAGTACCGATGCAGAGTCTAAGGTTCAAGAGGAAGACTCTGTTCCCTTCATCATTGAAGTGCACACCATCTCCTCTATAAATGTCTTGCATGTCATAACGCAAGTTGTTGTGGTAAATGGCACCCATACCATAGTCACGGAGGAAAGCAGAAACAGATTTGTTGACGTGCTTTCTTGCTTTGTCATCGCACCGCGTGCCCACCGTGCGTGCACGGCACTAACTGCGTAAAGTGGGCGCGCGGTGCGCGAAGCGCACCGCGTGCTCACTGTGCGCGCACGGTGCACGAAGCGCACCGTGCGCGCACGGAACGAACTGCGTTAAGTGGGCGCGCACGCCACGAATGGCGTAAAGTAACTTAGCATTTAAAAAACCGTACAAATTCACTGAAAAAACCATAGGTTTCACACACGTTATAGTTAGGAATTAGCATTTAAAAAACCTTGCAAATTCACTGAAAAAACCATAGGTTTCACACATGTTATAGTTAGCGGAAATTTTACTGATAAAAAACCAATGAAATTCCCCCGTTATAGTTAGTGCAGGCAACTATAACTCACGCGACCGCAATCTTCTGCTGATGACATATGTGTCTTTATGAAAAAAAAATATTTGTAATATATGTATAGCTAAAAATGTATGGAAGAAGACATGGGCAAATAAGTGTCTAAATACAGTATTAGCATCAGCAGAGGATTGCGGTCGCGTGAGTTATAGTTGCCTGCACTAACTATAACGGGGGAATTTCATTGGTTTTTTATCAGTAAAATTTCCGCTAACTATAACATGTGTGAAACCTATGGTTTTTTCAGTGAATATATATATATATATATATATATATATATATATATATAATTACACACTGTTACCTTGCTTCTGTGTGCTTATGCTTTTTACCGAATTTGAATGTTATACATAAAAGGCCTACATTTGAGTGTGAATAGTATGTTGCAGGCTTGTCTTCCTCACACTTCACTCTCTAATAAGGAAGGGGGCTAGAGACAGAATTGTAAAATTAAACTTGCTGTGGTCGGTTGGCAAAATATGAATTAAATCATATAAGAACTGTGCCACTGATCCCAATATATTATTTTAAGATTTTTAGAGGGGCTATGATTGACAGTTCTCCATCAGAATCACAAACTTTCACCCCACTGTCCCGAGTCAAAAGGTTGCAAAATATATGTATGTCAAGAAACACTTGAGGGATCATAAAACGTAGCATGTCACAGAAAATGTTGGAAACTGGTAATCGGGGCCATTTTCTTATGCAGTGTAGAAGAAATATTGCATCTAGTTTAATTTAGTGTTCAACTTTACAATGATATACCTTAACTTTTTTTAAATCTAATTCCATGACATAAATCAGGGTATTAATTAGGGCATTTCATTGACTTTGCAAAGAAAAAAAGAGTACAGAAAAACGTGTCTCAAAAGGGTTATTCATAACAAAAAATAATTCAAAATCTAATGTCACGCATGCACCACACAGATGATTGAAATTTGCTCTGTTTTTTTGTAACAAACTCAGTTTTTTATTTTACATTTTTCATGCTATGTTTAAAACCCAGAGTTGTAAGGTCCATAGTTTTAAATGAATTGATAGACACAAAGCTTCTGTTTGCATCTATCCAATTTTCTAGTAATTTTCTAGCACACAGATAAACAAGTTGAATGTCATATGCTTATTGAAGGTGAAGTCACAGAAAACTCTATTAGGAAGAGTCACAGTTGTTGGACTAAGTTACTTGTTCTGATTTAGCAGGGTGATCCACACCAACGAAGTAAAGGTCCAGTGGACAATTTTGGCAAAGGGGTATAAAAGGCATTACAAGGCCAAATGGGCAACCATAGTAATCAAACATGACGGGCACATGTGTGGCCTTTGTTTAAAAACTTCATAAACAGTACCTGTAAAATTATGAATATTTTTAATAAAGCTGATTATAAGAACATAAATAATTTAGTGATAAACAAGAACTAATGTAAAGATGAGAAATTGAAGTTTTCCTACACATGACAAGGACTCACCAGCGATTGTATGAAGTCAACGCCAAAACAAGATCATCTCTTCGCTTGGCTCAAGGAGATGATAATTGTAGTGAATACTTAGGGCCAGATTACGAGTTTGGTGGTCCGTGGACTGCCAGATTGATGGTGGTGCAGTGGTAGTTTTCATGGTAGTTCCACCCCCATGAAAACCGTGGCAGAGAGAAAACACAGGGGGCCCTACAGGGCCCTCTGGTGCCTCACGCCATGTGGATGCAGACAGGGGTGCACATCATGTGCCCCCCCCTGTGTTTCAGCACACCAGATCCTGCACGGCATCGAATTTACAGTCAATGCCATGAAGAAACTGTTTTGAGCATTCTCATTGCAGTGCCCATTTTTAGAGGCATCACCGTGGGAACGCCAAAACCCATCCCGCCAGCCAGGAGGAAACTCCTAATCTAGCAAGTGGCCAGACCACGGCTTTGGTGCAGTGGGAGCGTGGCAATGGTGTACCACCCACTCCTGCTTTGCCAAAAGTCGCAATCGGGCCCTTAGAAGCTATTCTGGGGTATATTCTTGCTTTTCAGGGCTAACAAATGCTTTAAAAAAATGCAAGAAGGACATTTTTATCTATGTAGGACTGTCTATGGACGGCCAAAAAATCTCCAAAGAGAAAAAGCTGATCGGACTCCATGACCACAGAGTTCTTATAAGTGTCATATGCCTCTCCTTCTGTGGTCATGCTACTCATGGCGCATCAATAACTTCCTTACTCACATTTGATGTTTTGATGTAAGAAGTTGGAAATCACTTTTTTTATACTATTGATACTAATGCTCAGAGCCGCCAGCTTTGCAAATAGCAGTTTACTATGGCATCTGGTGCAGAAGCAACATGTACAATGTTAAACAAAATGAAGCTGAAAACATAATTTTCATACTAATTACATTTAGACATATAGTTCATTACCTACTGCCCTTGCCGAAAATTGATTCATAAAAACATCCTAGATTGTGATTCTTTTATGTTTGCGATTCTTGAACAACTAATGTAACAGTTGCTCCAAGATGTTGACAAATAGTAGAAATTTGGGTGAACTAAAGTATTTTGCAGTCTCAAACACTGTGATTTACAGAACAAAAGGGCTTGTGATAGTAAAATAAATTTCAAATATGTACTAACCCCATTTTGCCATTCAGAAAATTGTTTCCAAATCATAACAAGCATTGACAGTGCTAATAGGTCTCGCCATATATTGGAGTTTAGTATATAAAAAGTATTAAAGATAGTGACAGTATTAAAGAGCAGTGGTAGCAAAACGGAAAACAAACCCTGACAACATCAAGAGAAAATGAAAAAATAAATGATCTACCGTATTTTGTAATAAGATGCAATGCTTGATATTAGTGAAATAAAATACCCTGTTTTTTTAAATATTATTTTTAACTTTGACTGGTATAGTTTATTAATCACTAACAGACACAGCTTAAATTGGGCCGTTTCCTGCCGGTGCTCACCATTGTTAGCTCTAAAAAGCTGGTGCAGACACAACTGCATGTGCACTTTGATTTACTTCCAGCCACACCTTACATGACTCCGGCATCTCTGTCGATGTCTGCTGGCAAAACGGAAAACAAACCCCGACAACGTGAACAGAAAAGGAAAAAAAATCATCTGCAGTATTTTTTAATAACACGCAATGCTTAATATTACTAAAGTAAAATGCTCCATGGTTTTTAATATAATTTTTATGTTTGACTGTTTGCTATAGTTGTATTAATGAGCCCAGGAGAACCAGTTTTAATTGACCCGGGTCCTGCCGGTGCTCACCATCGTTATCTCTAAAAAGCTGAAGCTGAAACAAGTGCATATGCACTGTGATTTACTTCCAGCCACACCCTACATGACTCCAGCATCTCTGCCCATGTCCTCTGGTAAAACGGAAAACAAACCCCTGCAATGTCAACAGAAAAGGAAACTAAAAATGCTCTAACGCATTTTTTAATAATACCAGCATTGAATGGCCCGGGTCCTGCAGGTGCTCACCATCATTAGCTCTAAAAAGCTGGTGCCGAAACAAGTGCATATGCACTGCAATTTACTTCCAGCCACACCTTACATGACTCCAGCATCTCTGCCCATGTCCGCTGGCAAAACGGAAAACAAACCCCGACAACGTCAACAGAAAAAGAAACAAAAAATGCTCTAACATTTTTTAATAACACCAGCTTTAATTGGCCCGGGTCCTGCCGGTGCTCACCATCGTTAGCTCTAAAAAGCTGGTGCCGAAACAAGTGTATCTAACTGCAATTAACTTCCAGCCACACCTTACATGACTCCAGCATCTTCGCTCATGTCCGCTGGCAAAACGGAAAACAAACCCCGACAACGTCAACAGAAAAGGAAACAAAAAATGCTCTAACATATTTTTGAATAACACCAGCTTTTATTGGCCCTGCCGGTGCTCAACATCGTTAGCTCTAAAAAGTGCATATGCACTGCGATTTACATTATTCATGACATGGTCAGTGACATCACTGATGACATCTCAAATGACATTACTGATGACATCACTGATGACATCATCCAGTGACTTTTTCTGTAAAGTTTAAATATGTTTTATAAATATATTGGCCAAGGTATATTGAAGAATGAGTGGGTGTATAAGTGTGTGGATGGAGGATTTAGTAGGTGTGTGACTGACTGTATAAGTGAGTGATTAAATGTGTCTTACTGAATTCATGGGTTAGTGACTAAACTGTGTGAATGTCTGTATTGGTTGATGAGTAGCTACATGAGTGTTTATATGGGTTATTGATTGGTTGCCTGAGTATTTGTATGGGTGCCTGAGTATGTGTGTGCGTGGGTGGGAGGTGTGTGACTTTGTGCATAGATGTGTGAGTTCTTTATTCACTGGGTGTATGGGTTCAAGACCGCATGTGGAAACAGCTGTATGGGTGGATGAGTGTGTGTATGGGTGTGTTGGTGAGTGAATGGATATCTCAGTGCTACATGTCCAAGTAAATACATATGTAAAACACAGTGCATGAGAGAATTGGAGTATATAAATGACTATACGTGAGAGTCAGTGATTGTGAGAGTGCTGTATGGATGAGTGTGTACTTGGAATCAGTGATTGTATAAGAGAGTAAGTATATGTTAATATCCCAATGAATACTTGAGGTTGTGTGTGTATAACTGTATAGCTGAGTAAATAGAAGTGTGATTGATTCTTTGCATGACTGACTAGAGGTGTGAGTAACTCTGGATGAGTGACAGTATGTGAGTATTTGTATAGGTTTATGAGTGCCTATAATAGTGTTGTATTGATGAGCCATTGCATGTATGAGTGACTGTATGGGTGAATGAGTTGATGTGTGTGTGTAGACCTAGGAATCAGTGCGTGCGTACGTAGTAAATGGTATTGGTGTCTGTATTGTTTCGAAAATGGCAGTCTGTATTTTAACGGGTGTATCAAAGGTTTTATTCAGGTATGAGGAGGTGCATCAGATTTTCACATGGATGATGTCATCAGTGATGTCATTTGAGATGTAATATGTGACGTCATCAGTGATTTCATCAGTGATGTCACTGACCATGTCATGAATAATGTAATATGTGACGTGGTGATATGTAAGTCCTCGGATACAGGCTTGTATCCAACTGTGAATTAACTTACATTCTATGTACTATTGTTGAAATATTATATAGTTAAAGTGCCTTTGTCTGGCTGGATACTGGCTCAAATATAGCACTGATTGAGGCTATATTCATTGTATTAACATTCTTTAATTTCTCAGGGACCATTGTCTCCTGTAACAAATCAGTTCCCAAGGTCCCTGACCGATCTCCTTTGGGTGCCCTTGTTCTTTCATATACTGAGCGCAATCGCTGGATTGCAAGGGCTTTGTGCTCTTATCCCCCTTTTCTGTTTAAAGTGGGTTACTTTCCTTGTTCCCTTTACATTCACATATTACTTTGTTCTTTTCACTTTCTCTATTTTCTTATAGGTATGTCAGATCACGCACCCCTTTACACGGACGATTACATTAGAAAGATTTTAGAGGGTCCATCTCTTTTTAATGACTCACCCAGTGCTCCACTAGAAACCAGCTCCACACTCCCAGAACAACTAGAGAAGGTCAAAAAGAAGTCAGTCAGACTCCAGCTTATGATCCATATGCTTACGGAATACCTGAAAGCAGATATCATCCCAATAGGACTTCAGGTTAGGAACATACCGGGGATTTTCACTGATATCCCTAAATACATTACAAACTTCAGTTATATTAGCACCACCTGTTCCAGACATTGGATGGTTTTAGGCATCGATATAGCCACAGAAGAATTAAAGAAATTACTAGAAGAAATAAGTGATATCGAAAAACAAATTAAAGAAAGTGGCACGATAGCTGACAGTAAAAAATTGTTGGACCAAGTACAAAAAACTGTTGATGAATTCTATAGAATAGAACAGAACAAAAAATCAAATAAAGTAAAGAAGGACATTAAGTCTTACTCCACTGAGAGGACTTACCCCTATCTTAATAAAGACTTTTACCTCAACAGATCATACAGTAACCCACGCAACACTAGACCGTGGGGCAGATTCAATAGAAGGAACAACTTAGTAGGATTCTCAGACACTTCAGTTGACTCATCAGACAACTCCGACCCAGGGGAAGGGACTAGTACATCCAGTAGAGCACCAAGCAATCCTTTTTTAGGACAAGGTCAACAAGAGCCACAGAAAAGAGGTGGACTGAAACGGACCCACAGGCGAAACCCTCCGGGGGAACAGCACACACGCCGCAACCATTACCAATGGTAACCAACTATAACCTCACGGTTAACTCTAGCTCTATGCATACCCAAATTGACCCACCCACTCCCACCGTTTATGAGACACTTCCTAGTCTATCATTGCCCATCTTTAATCTGACCAAACATCAACTCAATGACTCAGAGCTGTCCATACTAAATAAAGGTCTATCTTTTGTGCCTACCACTCATACTAACTTCCTCGATCTCCAGACTGAAGTCCTGAGATTCTTTCGTAAATTAAGACTTAACAGTTATTTTTTATTGAATCCCTTACCCCCTAAGAAATCCAACACATCTTTGAGACCCGCATCGACATTCTCTCCTTCCTCGAATATGGTTCCACCAGAAATATCTACATTCGAGAAACTTGTACTCAATGATCTCTCGCAAATGGCAAAGGAACGACATTTTATTCCATATAACATCACACTGGCCGAAAAATCGGCACTTGACACACTCAAGACAAACCCTGACATTGCCATTAAACCTGCAGACAAAGGGGGTGGTATAGTATTACAAGAATGAAATACTAAGACAACTAGAGAACACAGATCACTATTGTAAACTTCCCACCAACCCCACTGTTGAACTAAAGAAACTTATTCTGCAAGTGACCGCATCAGGTCTTGACCAAGGGTTTCTGTCCAAACTTGAATACCAGTTTCTCAACGCAAAAGCACCATGCACGCCTGTCATCCACACACTTCCTAAGATCCACAAAGATCAATCCAACCCACCTGGACGCCCTATCGTCTTGAGCCCCTTGGTCTTTATGTAGATTTCTTCATAAAAGACTTTGTACCTGTTACCCCATGCTATGTAAGAGATAGCACACAAATGATCACGCTAGTTGAGAACCATTCTTTTGACCCATGTACTGACACCCTATGTACTTTAGATGTTGAATCATTATACACCAACATCCCCCAAATTGATTCGTTACATGTGATTGAAGGTATCTTGGACTCACGCCCCAGACCACACACTGTCCCCACCATTTTCATTTTACAGTTGCTTGAGATCTGCCTCACCAAAAAAAAAATTCTTATTTGATGGCCAGTTCTATCAGCAAACGAAAGGCACATCAATGGGAGCTGTTTTTGCCCCAAATCTGGCTATACTGTACATGAATGCCCTCGAAACCAATCCTATACTTGTACAGCAGAACCCCTTTAGCGCTGCAATTTCTCTATGGAAGCGCTACATTGATGATATTTTTATGATCTGGCATGACACCCAAACTCTGCTAGAACAGTTCCTACATTGGTTAAACAACAACTGTGGGGGGCTCAATTTTACGCTTTCACATAACAAAACATCGATCGCTTTTCTAGACCTGAATATCATACTCAGAGAAGGTCAGCTAATCACCAGCTTTTTTAGAAAGCCCACGGAACGCAACACTTTACTTAAATACAACAGCAACCACCCTAGAGCACTGAGAGATTCCCTACCCTACTCTCAGTTTTTACGCATACGACGCAACTGCACTCTAAAAGAAGATTACTTCACAGAAGCGAAAACATTGAGTAATAAACTCAAAACTAGGGGATACCCCAAGAGACTAATACGCAATGCCCTCAAAAGAGCCTGGTACTGCCCCAGAGAGTGCCTTCTAGTGTCTAAACCAAAGAAAACACAGAACCACATTGTATGTGTCACGTATTTCTCTCCATCCTCTAACAAACTACACAAAAAGTGTATTGAAACATTGGAATGTGATCAACGCTGGCATACTCAACCTTGATAGACCTCTCTTTGCTTTCAAAAAGAATAAAAACATCAAAGACCATCTGGTCAGGGCTGCACTACCTTGTCTGCCCCACACTGGCACTCTCCATGACCATTGGGGGCTACCACGCTTGACCAGACACACAAAGTGCGGAAATTGCACGGCATGTAGATTTACTTCTGATTGTAAGGAATTTGTGTTTGGCACTATAAAACATGTACGCAGAGAATTCTCTAATTGTAATACAAGCAATGTTATTTATGCCATTCTATGTCCCTGTGAGAAGATCTACATAGGCCAGACAACGCAAAAGATTCGTATCAGAATTTGCCAGCACAGGAGCAGACTTAGCTGTAAAACGCCCAATGCCCCTTTGGTTGAACATTTTGAAACTTTGGGTCACACTGAAGATGACATACGTTGGACAGTGATAAGCGTGGTTAAAATGCCACCAAGGGGAGCTGACCTCTCGCAATTACTAAACAAAGAGGAATTGAAATGGATCCTTAAAACGGGCAGTATTCACACAGGGTTAAACCGTCTCGAAGACTGGACAACACTACTGTAATCTTAATACTGTGTCAATATGTACCTTTCTCTCTTTATGATTATCTGGCAATGTTTTTTCTCCACCTTAACTGCTTAAACTGCTTAATGTTGATCCTTCATGGTTCCAACACTTGTCCCTTTTGCCAAGTTTCAATGGGACGTTTGTTTGTTTAATTGAATACGACTGCCATACTATTATTATGCCTTTACTCTTACGACTTCTCTCCCTTCTCCCTATTGGGTTCACTGCATGTATTAAGCCACTCCAAGATGGCCGCTTCATTCAGCAATCATCCCTCCACTCACATGGTCACACGACCCCACTCCAAGATGGCCGCTTCATCTAGTAATCATCCCTCCACCTACTTGGCCACACGACTCCACCCACCTGGTCACATGACTCCATACTCGTGATCATATGACACCCCACCCAACAACACCTTAATTTCCATTTCGCTCTAATTGAACTCAGCCGCGGAAATCACTCGCTCCATTGCATGAGGTAAGCACTTTCACTACCCACTTGATCCCTTCACCAGCCTCGGTAGTATCGTCTCCCCTTGCTTTGACTCTACCGTCATTCATTTTTCAGACGGGTCCCTCCACCGCGAGGTCTGATCAGCTACGATCTACCCACCCTTTAAGGTAAGCCATCACCACAAACACTTGACTCTCCCACCCCACTTGGTATTTCCCTCCTCCTCACTCCCGTTTTCCTCCCCCGCAGGTCCCGAATTTCTATCCTCCGACCTTCACTCGTCATTAGCGATGCTTCGCACTCGCCCGGGCTAAATGTCCCCTTTTCCGGTACCGCGACCTCTTGTGATCATTTCTCAAACACTACGCCGTCTGAGGTAACTATTCAGTACACTTCGGTTCCCCGCTCACCCCGATCACATCGCCGCTTGCAGCTCGCATGCCTTATCTCTCCGCTCAATTCACGGACTTTCCATGCTTGATTTCCGTCTCTTACTAAATCCTTTTAGTATCCTTCTGCCTCACCATCGCATAACACTCGTGAACAGCCTTTGATGTAATGCTTGTCAACCTATTTATTTACTGCACGTACCGCAATTTAGACCAATTGTTAATATTTAAGCTCTGGCATTCACGCTAAGTTCTCTTCTACATCAGACAGTGTATTCTACCTCTTAAATTCAAAATGTTACCATTTCGTCTCAGCACAAACGTATCTGACTCCTATTTCTGCTTCTACTTAATCAGTCACACCGTATTGTTTTTAATGTATACTACCAAAACTAATTCCATAAATATGGCTTTCTTCTCTCCCCTTTCTTATTCTCCCTTTTTTACCTCTGTTGTTCTCTATGTATTGTTATCCAGGCAATTGTTTACGGGCAATTTTATTTGATGATGATCCGATATCCTCTTGATAAGGATCGAAACGCCGTCGACACAGTTGTCAGCCTTACACACATTATTGATTGTACATAATTTAATGTGAAGGTGACCCTTTGTATATTAGTTGTTTCACCATTTAAGTATTCACTGACTGGCACAACCAAAACACTGCCTGAGCCTTTTGTACCTCACTGTTTGTGTGATATGTAAGTCCTCGGATACAGGCTTGTATCCCACTGTGAATTAACTTACATTCTATGTTCTATTGTTGAAATATTATATATTAAAAGTGCCTTGGTCTTAGCCAGAAGCATTGATGAGTAGGAGAAATTCAAGACTTAAGTCAAGAATTCCAACTTGTGCTTTAGTGGTGACTGAATTCAATGCCGAAAAAGATGATATATTGGCCAGTCTACTACTGCCCCCACGATGATCATGATGTAGGACAATAGTGTAGACTGAGCTATCACATTACGATCTATAGAAGGGTGTGGTCGAGAGCTCTTATTTGAGGAATGCCCGAAGAACATGCTGCATTACACTAACATTTAAGTTACCATGATGTATAACAAAAGATGGGGTTGATCTGGTTGGAGGTCTGAGATATCCGGCATTTAAAATAGGATCTTGAGCAAAAGTCAGTCTATTACCGCTATACGCCTTTTCCATTAGGTTGTTGCTAATAAATGTCCATATTTCCCACAAATGTATGGCTCCTGGGTCAGAGGTGTCGCTCTCTCATCCTCAATCATGGACTTCACCAGGCAGAAAATGCACTGCATAGAAGTTGATATGGATTCAAGGTTCTGTCCCTGTTCTTGTTCATTTCCTATCGGTTTTTTGGCTCTTTTTGGATAGTTACAGAAGTTTCCTGGGGTTGAATGAATTGAGAGCTTCTCTCTTCAGACAGTAGCATACTTTCTTCCTTTCTATCATATCATTAAACTTTTGTCCACCATTTAGGTTCCTCCGCACACAATTAGTGTATGATTTTAAGTTTGACAGACAATACTTTGTTCATCAAGGTGGCAGAAGACAGTACCTCCACCATCCTGAAGGACTACCGCCCATCAAATTTAGAAATGACTGCCAGCCTATCAGTCATCTCTTTACCTTGTTATGTTAAGTTAATTAATTATCTATAGAGATCGAAAACCTGAGGGTGTCTTAACGGTAGCTCTAAATGCAGTGAAAGAAAAACTGAGAGATAGCAGAGACATTTCAGGGTTTTCCTGAACGTCAGTAATTTAGGCTTGGGTTTGATTTGTAAAGGAAGCATGTTCCAAGCTGTTGTTGCTCCCAACACAAAGTTTCGGCCACCCCAGGCTAAGCGTTTATATCTAGGCATGAGTGCAGATTTTGCTGAAGCAGCCCTTAAGATTGAGTAGGAGTATACCGCTTGAAGCTGTTTTTAAAAAGTTGTGCCCTAAGCCGTGAAGTGCTTTATAAGCAATGCAAAGTGCTTTAAAGGCAACTCTCTGCCTGATGGGCAACTAGTGTTTCCTCATAGATTTAGCCACCAAATGGTGTTTTGTGATTTTCAACAGGAGATGGGCGACCGCATTGTGTAGGATTTGAAGTTTGTTAAGTACATTTTGATGAGCATTGAGATAAAGACCATTGCAATAGTTTATCTTGGATAGCACAAGGGATGCAACTAGCTGCAGAATCTGGCCCCAGTGCCGGAGGCCTCGTTGGCCAGAGAGACGAAAACAAGTTGTGTCATCAGCTTAAGATGTTAGAGAGAAACCAAAAGATTGTACTAGCTTGGCTACAGGGGTAACATAGACACTGAAACGCTTGGGGCTGAGCAAGGGCCGCCGTGGAACCTTTCTAGGAAGAGAGTAAAACAGTGAGACAAAATCAACCAGTCGAACAGACTTTTCTCGACCATGGAGAAACTAGTTAGGCAGTTCCAGACTGTTCCAATGATTCTGATGTTGGCTAGGTGCTCCATCAGCAGCCTGTGGTTAACAGTATCGAAAGCTACTGACAGATCAAGTAGAATCAGGGCCACACTTCCCCCTGGTCTAGGAACAGGCTGATCTCTTCAGTGGCTTTAATTAGAGCCTGCTCTGTACTGTGGCCACTATGGAAGCCAAACTCGGTGGTGTCCAACATGTTGTGGGATTGAATAAACTCAACTTGAGTATTCATCACTTTCTCAATGAGCTTTACTGGCCTAGGTAGACATGAGATGGAACAATAGTTGTTTGGCTCAAGAGGGTCGAGGGAAGGTTTTTTTTAATTAATGGAATCACTGACGCTTTCTTCCAACTAGAAAATTAAATAGAAGATGGCCATTTATTTCAGCACAATAGTCTCAGCTGTTAGTGTGGCAATTCTAGATGGACAAGGGGATCCGGATCCAATTGATTTGACCAATCTTGTGAGCTCATCTTTAGATGGAGGAGTAAACACATTACAGGTAGTACCCACATCAGTGGAGTTTGGGCTGGTCATGTCACAGTGGGACGCAGTGGGCAAGGTCGAGAATCTATTGAAAACTTCTACAACTTTCTGTAAGAAAAGGTTAGCCAAAATATCGCAGAAGGTTTGACTAGTGTTAGTGAGCTTTACCTGCTTCAATCCTATTTGTGAAGTAAGAAGTTCTTTCTTTAAAAATCATAACCTTATAGTCACCTAGGCATTTCTTGTATTTGACCCTTCCTTCACCCTTGTAATCTGATCTCTACCTTATCTCCTATGGCTCTGTTTGAGTGCCCTCCGGTCTCCTGAGAACCAGGGGACAGAAATATGGTTACTCTTGTATTTAGATATTGTAACTGGTGCCGGGAAGCAATCAACTTTGTCTAACCAGTGTGTGTACTGTGAAACAGCTGTGTCCAAGTCATCTGAGTGGGCTGATAGGGATTCCTCTAGCAGATTAATTAATAGGTCTCATTGAATTTTGCACAAAGCATGAGAAAATATGTGTTTGGAGTGATTTAGGGAATCAGATTTTAATGTCAAATAGGACTGCATAGTGGTAGGTCCAGGCTAAGGGAAGAGTATTGACATTGCCCCAAGAGGTGTTGTTGGTAAAGAGACCATCTAAAGTATGTCATGCCAGATGAGTAGGACCTTACACCAGTTGTGATAGGCCAAGGGACGACATAGTTTGGAAAAGTGCTGCTACATTGGTATCTCACAGGGCATTGAGGTGACCATTAAAATCATCCAAAACTGTATAGTCACTTTAGAGAATGTTGGCTTCTATCAGGAAACTAAACTCCTGATTTGTAATAAATTGAGGGCCAGCTGGGTGAATAAACAATGGTCCCATTGAAAAACTCAGAGTTAGAAATGTCAACGCTAAAGGAGACGGCCTTACAGTGAGGTGACAGTAATAAATTACAGCAAACCAGTAAATTGGTTCTATATATAATCGCTAAAACGCACCACGCCCCAGCTCCTGACTGGTCTGTTTGGACGGTGGATGGCAAAACCATCAGGAATGGCTGCTAGAATTTCCCTGTCAGTTGAGGAGCCGGCCCAGGTTTCGGTAATAAAGGCAAGAGAGGGTTTATATGTTTCAATGAAAGGTAGAAATTCAGTACTGTGTTTCACCAATGACCTAGCATTGATGAGGACACAAGACAGTTTTTACTGGGCTTATTGCACCTTAACTGATGTCTGAAGGAGGTCAAAGATGGTGAACAAGGCTCAGCTACTGGCGAGCCCAAATGTGAACCGTAATTGTGACAAATGTGATAGCCTTAAGTTATACAAGAGAGGGGATCCAACTGGCAGCAAACAGCGCATTCACCTGAGAGTTTAATAGCGAGCAGCGCATTCCACATGTAGATCAATTTGGGCCGCAGTTCTGGCCTGAAACAAAAAGGGGGACTAGCACTCAAAGTGATCCAGGCGTGAATGGCCCGGATGGGCGCGGACGGGCGCAGAGGGGTGGCAGACAGGAGCAGAAGGGAGCAGTCGAGATTGCCTTAGGCGTGCCTTAGGCCAGCAGTGTAGGTGCGCTTTGCTTCCCTGTAAGTAGCCTGCCATAGACAGGGGGTAGGTAGAGAAGTACAATAATCCAAAACATTTATTCATTGCGATTGTAGATGCACGTCCATTGCAGAGGAATCCAAGTAAGAGATAATTGAAATGGTAAATTAACCCCAAGAAATCTCACAGGGATAGTTTTGAAGCTGATAAAGGAACTTTGATAGAGATTAAGGGTGGGTGACAATTACCGTTCCGCTCGCGGAAATTGTGAAATTTCGAAATTTTCGCGTCCCGTGCGGAACGTGAAAATGTTGAATCTTGCTCGATCCGCGGCGGAACAGAAATATGCAGGGCAGGATTCATTCTGGCCCGATGCTCTTGTCATTTTAAACCTCAACAGGAAGCACTTACAGATTTAAATAAAGCAGGTGCCCAAATGAAGGTCAAATTCGCATTAATCAGCGCACAAGATTTGCGAGCACAGTGGAGGCTAGGCAGGTGTGCTTTCTCCCCATATCTACCGTCAACAATTTGCTGTAATCCTTGATGGAGGTCTGTGCATCCATGAGTTTCTCGAGCGCAATCCCCGTGTAGTTCCTGACACCAGGAGGTTCTGTCTCCTCATCTGCTGCTCTGGTCAGCCTCTGACCCTTTATAAGTAAGAGGCATGTGAACTGCATAGAAGCCTCGCCATTTGGCCCCAGCCCACACACCAGCGGTGTGCAACGTCTTCCCGCCCTTTCCCCACTATGAAGGACAGCTCACTAGAGGGACCCCGGCGCCCATCGACGCGGTGGCAAAAGTTACAGACACACATGGTCGCTGGAGAGACAACTCTTCTGGCCCTTTACGCAGCTGTAGTGTAGGAAAAGCACTATACATTTACCCAACGAGGTAGCACTTACTGATTAGCCAGTAGAAAGTACTCCAGTTGAGTAGAGGTATTGCACAAAACGGTGGCATCTTCTTGGATAAATATGCAGGGCAGGATTCCTTCTTGCACGATGCTCCTGTCACAAAAATTAAACCTCAACAGGAAGCACTTACAGATATAAAAGCAGGAGCCCGAGTTGAAGGTCAAATTCAGTAACACATTAATCAGCCCAAAATCTCTGCGAGCATGCGAAATTTCACGTGTTCGCTGAGATTTTTTGCCGTTTCGCAAAATTTTGCGAAAGGCAATTTCGCAAATTCCGCCCACTCTTAGAGACACCATCTTAATGAAAGCGATCAGTGACAGGGAAAAAGTGCAATTTCTCAAACCAAAATGTTCTCATTTGATTTCTTCAATGTGTACCATGCTTCTGGAGTGAACACCAATGATTACAGGATGCTAGAGGTGCCTTACACATAACTCACAATCACATTGCTTTGACTGCGAGGTATGAATTAGCAATAAATACCTGAAAGCGCTAGGTCTTTGGAGGGCACTGACAAGAGCTATATCCCTTTTAGTGTGTGGAAACGCACAACAGCATTGCAGTATGGAATTGCTTCTTATGCAATTTTATATAGTGCAAACTCAACCCGAAGCTATTGGAGCGCTTTACATGATTACCAGTCACATTGCACAGGGTCACATTACTGATGAGTAATGTGCACAGTGTTCTCCGTTTTGCACTCAGAACTGGGGGAGGAAGTAACAAACAAAATGTATGTTTACCACTTTGCTACACGAACACAAAATCTGCACCATTTGCCAGCAAGTTTCGTGACACATTTTTCCTGCTGAAAATTCCGTCTGTAAAAATTCTTGGGGTGAGAAATGTGTGCCCCAGTTGTAATCCAATACAGCGTTTGCGTTAAAAAAAGGATTAGAGTTTACATTGGTATGAAGGAATCAAGAAAAGGACAGAACTTGTTATAATATATCATTTGCATTTAAAATTAAATGAATTATTTTAGCTTACATTTTTATTTTAAATGGAGTAATATTGTCCTAAAACATTTGCACTTGTACAAACCTGTGATAAAAGGTGTTTCTCTTTTATTAAGCGCATATCAGCTACTCTTCAAAACTTGCACTAGCACGGAGTTTAAATTGCAGTGGTATTATTACCCGTTTTAAAGCATTCTCGACCATTTTGAGAGAGAAATCAGGAACAGTAATATACGATTTATTAGCTATTTGCTTGCATAATGTTCTGGACTTTCCTGAACTTTCAGCGCTTACTTGAAATGTGTACTTTATGAAAGCAGAGTCCGTGAAATAAATGGTTTGGAAAAAATACCTGTGAACTTTGTGCGCAAGGATGTAAGCAAAACACTTTTACAAGTCTGCTCAATGAAGAATCACTTTACCCAGTCTGAATAGCATTTCCTCTGCCCCTCGGAATGATAATCCTGGCGGCCTTGAAGAAAGACCTGTAAGGTTTCAGGATGGCCGGGCACAGATATGCAGATTCACCTTCGCGCATAACAAAGGGGACATTAGCCAGTCAAGAGGCCAGTGCGCTGGAGTCACCTGAAACAGGAAACTCTCCCAGACTGGGGGATGGGCCCTGCTGAAAAGACGACACCTTTGCAGGGAAAGGCAACATCAGATGTGACTGACTCGGACACCGAGAGCAGAACAAGGTTTAGGCATCCAGAGACTGATCCCAGCCTACCTCTTATAGCGAATTTGTAAACATTAATAAAGCAAGAAGTGTAATTCAGAACAGCCAGCATAAATGCACACAGGGGTTTATTTGTCATTAAAGATTAATTGGGAGAGTATGTCTTGCGTTGCTACAACATTCTGTAATTCTTGAAAATTCACTTAATCCCCAAAAAAGGGAATTACGGTATCCCTTGCTTGATTCATTTATCACTTTTTTATGCAGCATGCCTCTTATCGAAGTGGCATGTTAGTGCACTGTGCAAACAAAACAAATCAAAGTATTTTCTCTCAGATTAGCACTCACATTAAAATAGGAGCAATAGCCAGGCTTTAAGTGGGCAGTTTTTTAAAGGAGGCCTCGAAATGGGACTCTCTCTGGCTCTGTTTTGTGCCCTGGCACAGGTGATTCGTTTTTTTCCAACTGCAGTGACAGCAGGCATATCGATGTGCGCTGCTCACACTGTTCACTTCTCACTAGTGGATAAGTTACGGAATAACGTCATGCCAGGTGAGCGATGTACAGGAAGGGAAATCCTTTAAAGAGAGTCATTTTCTCTCTGGATTCCCCTTCTCTTTTTAAAACTCAGGAGTAGCAACATTGTCATGGTGTCACAAGGGCTTTAAGTGGAAACTTTCTGAATATTATATACAAGCTATAGTTGCTGCTTATGTATCTTATGCAACTAACAACCATTGACAAAGCCAATAGTCCTGACTTGTAGGTATGATGTGACTTGTTGTATCATATATTTGGACGCAATGACAGAAATAGCAAAATACAAGTCGGGCGGCACACTATGCTAAGCACAGATTTTTAGTTTACATGTTTTAAGCCACACCCTTAATTACATTGACCACGCCCCTTTGAGAGAACCCCCAGTGTTTTCATCCCACTTAAAGGCCTGGCAATAGGTTAAATCATGGGTTAACTTGATATGATTTTAAAATGATTGTGTTTTTGATTGTCCAAACGGTGAAGGGTGTATGTACATAATAGGCAGGGATGAGGGGACAACGTATGCACCAGCTTTCCAGCCTGACATCCAGCACCGCAGCTCCATGGCGTCTGCTGTGTCTAACCATGCACCACCAAGTATCCATGTGGCAATGAAGAGGGCAGCCCTAGAGCAATTGAGCTTTCAGCAAGGGTGGGAGCCCTACCTGATGATCCTGGATCAGTTACACGGAATCAGGAGGTTTGTAGATGGTGCATCCCATCATGTGTAGAAGCGGTATTCTCTGACGAGATGTCAGGAGTGTGTGCTCCACAGAAGGCCACCAGTAACACCCTTAAATACCCATTGATTAATGTGTTTTTTCAGTCAAAGCAGGCAATAGGAACAGTGCTCTTAGGTGATTTTCCATTGTTGATGCCTTCAACACTAATGGATGCAGTGAGACACCTGGCTAGAAAATGCAGAGCGGTGTGCCTTGAGCGCTCCTGAAATTCCAAGAGTGGCTGGAAAAGCAGAAAAAAAGAATGGTCTGAATTGATACAAGTCAGAGGATGTGATAGAGACACAGCACAGTTGGCCAACAATAAAAATGTCAAGATAACTCTGGTGATTAATCTTCCTGCTGGAGAGAGTTTAAAGTTTTTGCTAGTGGTAGTTTTGATTCATCTGAAAGTAGAGCAGAGAGTTAATATTGGGGGTGGGCGTAACTCGCGTAATTCAGTGTAGCATAATCAAGTGGAATTATCTAAAAATTCTGTGAGATTATGCATAATTATGCAAAAAGAGTAATTCTAGGTTTAGTGCTATTTCATAATGCAAAAGTACATCCTTGCGTCCAAAAATGAGCATAAAAAATCTTTTTATGTTAAGAAATAGTGAAAAATGCAACAGAACACGAATAGCAAGGGCAAGAAGCCGATCATGCTTGCGAAATGTGCTCCTGGGGTAACTTTTCCCAAAATGTACCTCCTCCCGTATTTAGCACTATTTTCTTATTGCCAAATGCCCTCCAAACATCCATAATGAGATGAGAAGGCATTTTGTGCTAAGCAGTAGCGCTAAATGTGCTGTTGCAGTTGAATTTTCCCTCCATCTTACTCCCAGCTTCTAGCTCTGAATTCCATTTTGGACGCAAGGATGCGTTTTACATTGAGAAATAGCACTAGATGCAGCAGGACACAAATAGCAAGCTCACGCAGCCACTCGCACTCACTAAATGTGTTCTCCCGGTAGGATTGTTTTTCCCCAAATTACTCTTAGTTACGCGAGCAGGTGTAATTGCGTTATTATCGGTATTTCTACGTCAAAGAGTACCTACCGAAAAGTAATAAAAAATTACTCTGATGAGCGTGATAAAAATTATGCCCAGGCCTAGTTCATATGCCTACTGCAAAGAAAGTGTACCATGCAGACAAAAGGACTGTATTTTATGTGAGTTGCTCATGGATAACTGCTCTTGTTGCAAATACCTTTTTCTTACATTACAATCTTAAATAGCACAGTGACCAATGAACTTTCATCAAAGCTGCATTCAAACTGCATGGTATAGGTTAGAATGTTATGTTTTCCCCCAGACTTTCATTATTCTATTGTTGCTAAAAACGGTTTGTTTGGATAGTAGTACGTTTGGATTAGAAAAGCAGATCCCAACCACTGTGGTATGTTTTAAATCCTGAGTTTGTGCGTCTCCAGAAAAAACACTCAATGGATGACAAGCGATTCTTACACCTCGTAATCCTTAGTGTCTTTTGTAGCATTACCTATAGACTAATTTAGAGACGTATGATTCATTGTCTCTGTATAATGAGTGTGATGTATAATGCTCTGACAACCTACACTATGAGTAGCGCAATAAAACAAATGTGAGAGAGGGGCTATGGAGAGATGAGGGGCACATTTGAAGGGTTGTAGTGAGGTCATCCATGCAGAAGGAGGTCATGGGGGGCACCAAAAACGACTGTTGGACCAGGCACCACCAGCACTGAAGTCGACTCTGGCTAGCTAGTCCACCAGAGGATGCTCAGAGTCTTGGAGTGAATTGACTTTGTCATAGCGAAAAAAGACAAGGGCTCTGAACACTGGGTCTGAATAGCCCTTTGCAAAACATGATCTGAATCATTTACATTATATCACAGTGCAGTGCACCATCATTCTTTAATTGAAGATAAAGATCACATGGCAATAGTGAAGTGTTCCAACTCACATAGATTTTAAAAATGCTCATAAAACTGCTAACAATTTTCAGACATAAAAAGACTAAATTCAATTGCAGCATCATGTAAATACGTTTTTATGTAGAGAAAAGGTTAATTTACATTTAAAATATTTGGATAAATAAAGGATTATGGAGCTTTCACTTTGAAAAGTGCATCCTTTCTGCTGCTAGTATTTGTTTCTGGTGAGCAATGTGTGTTTAAATGCAAAGTGTGTTTAGAACCGCAGTACCACCTCCTGCCTACGGGGGCAGAGCTGAGCAAAAATATAAACACACTTGATGAAACACAGGTCCCCACAAGGCAATTTTTTCAAAAGTTCTAAAAATTTACACAGATGTTCCTGAAGTCATTTTTAATCATTTAGAAGACATTACCTTGTGGGGACCTGGGTTCAGGTCCCCACAGTGCAATCAAGTCCCCACAGCGTGAGTGTGTTATCATGCCCAAGTCCCCACAAGGATAGTAACACAAACCCACACACACACACACACACACACACACACATATCCTTGTGGGGACTATGTGTGAATACCTGCCTTGTGGGGACTAACCTTTCCCAATGTTTTTAAAATACTCTAATAACAGAAAAACGTTAAGAAAAAATTCATGATACAGGATCCTGCTTCAAATTTGCAAATATATTGTTATTTAATCGTGCGCACAGCACCATACTTGCGGGGACTTGAACACGTGCTACCATCCTTGTGGGGACCTAGTCCGTAACACCATTTGTGAATGAATACAGTTGAAGGCACATGGCTAAATGTTTATTTTATCAACAATATACACAAACAACATTATAATCTATTCATATATTAATTGCTGCATATATACTAGGGGTATACATTATAGACAGATCATGTTAATGTGCCAGAAAATATCATATCATGCTTACAAAGAAAGACCCTTAAAGCTGTATTTAACCTATTTATCAGTGCTTAAAATCTTAGGAGATAAGGGAACTAACACATAAAGAAATTAACATACGGAACTAAGGAATATGGTCAAGTGGAACCCAGAGCTTTATTAGCTGCTTACATTTTTGCCAAAATAGGTGTTCAAGTCCCCACAGAGATAGTGGGTGAAGATCATTGTGTTTAAGTCTCCATAGAAATAGTGTGTACATTCAAAGCTTGAATATCATTATAAAGAGTGTGAAGCTAATGATGTTCAAGTCCACACAGAGGTTGTGTGTAATCATAGGAATGCTCAAGTCCCCACAGAGATGATATGTTATTATAGCAATGTGCAAGTCCCCACAGAGATAGTGTGTTATCATAGAGAAGTTAGTCCCCACAAAGATGGTGTGTTATTATAGTGATGTTCAAGTCCCCACAAAGATAGTGTGTTATTACAGTGTAGTTTAAGTCCCCACAAAGATATTGTGTTATTATAGCGATGCTTAAGTTCCCACATAGATAGTGCATGAAGGTGATTGTGTTGAAGTCCTCATTAAAATAGGGCCCAGTTCAAAAAGGTAAACTTAGATAAAAAAATCTAACTTTTCTACTTTTCAGTATTCACAAAGGTAAATTTAGACCAAAAGTCTAACTTTACTACTTTTCAATATTCACAAAGCCCCATACAGAGAATGTGAAGCTGATTATGTTCATGTTGAAGCAAACACAAGGAGATGATGGACAGGGTGCTGAAACTTTTCAGTCACTCACCCCAGTCACAGATCTGGGTTAAATCCTTCATCGTTCTTTAGCTCACTTCGCCACCCCAGTTCAGACCCAGCTATATGCAAGTCAGTCTTGACCCAGTGCCTCATGGCACTCCCTGGTGCTTCAGGTCGAAGCAGAGCTTGCGTTTAATTACAGGAATGCTCGAGTCCCCACAGAGATGGTATGTTTAATGTTCAAGTCCCCACAAAGATAGTGTTTTATTATAGTTTTTTTCAAGCCCCCACAAAGATAGTGTGTTATTATAACGATGTTTAAGTCCCCACAGAGATAGTGCATGAAGATGATTGTGTGTAAGTCCTCATTAAAATAGGGCCCGGTTCACAAAGGTAAACTTAGGCACTAAATATAACTTTTCTACTTTTCAGTTTCACAAATGTAAGCTTAGACCAAAAGTCTAACTTTACTACTTTTCAGGATTCACAAAGCCCCATACAGAGAATGCAGAGCTGATGATGCTCAAGCCAAAACAGAGCTTGCATGTAATTACAAGAATGCTTAAGTCCCCACAGAGATGGTGTGTAACTATATTATTACCATTGCCCAGGTCCCCACAAAGATAGTGTGTGATTATAGAGATATCAAGGTCCCCACAGAGATTGTGTGTGATTATAGACATGCCCAGGCCCCCACAGATATAGTGTGTGATTTTAGAGATGTCGAGGACCCCACAGAGATAGTGTGTGATTATAGACCTGTCCGGCTCCCCACAGAGATAGTGTGTGATTATAGAGATGTCGAGGTCCCTACAGAGATGGGGTGTGACTATAATATTGCCATGGATGCCAAAGAGAATGTGTGAGATCATAGACATCTCCAAGTCCCCTCAAAAACCTACACCCACCTAAACCCCAAAAATTCACTTGCCATCCAAAAACCCACACCCACCATAAAAAATCCCTTGTGACCCAAATACCCATACAAACTCTAAACCTTAAATGATTCATTGCCACCTAAAACACCCATACCAGCCCTAACCCCTAAATGTTCCCTTGCCACCAAAAACCCATGCCCACCCTAAATCCTAAAAAACCCTTTCCACCCAAATACCCACAACCACCCTAAACCTTAAAAACCCACCCTAAACCTTAAAAACCCTTGCGACCCAAAAACCCATACACACTATAAAATATACAATATCCCTTGCCACCAAAAATCTCACACCCACTTAAAACACTAAAAATTCCCTTGCTACCCATAAAACCGATACCACCCTAAACCCTAAAAAATCTCTTACCGCTCACAAAACTACAACCACCTTAAACCCTAAAAATTCACTTGCCTCCCAAAAACACATGCACACCCTGAAAAATCCTTGCCACCTACAAACCCATACAAACACTACACCTAAACGATCCATTACTACCCAAAAAAACCATACCCAGCCTAAACCCAAAGAAATTCCTTACCACCCAAAAATCCATACCCAACTGAAACCATAACATTTCCCTTGCCCACAAAACCCCACACCCACCCTACACCTTAAACATTCCCTTGCCACCAAAAAACCATACTCACCCTAAACCCTAAAACATCCCTTGACAATCAGAAACCCATAACCACCCTAAACCCTAAAAATATCTTACTGCTCAAAAACCTACAACCACCCTAAACCCTAAAAATTCACTTGCCTCCCAAAAACCCATACACACCCTGAAAAATCCCTTGTCACCTACAAACCCATACAAACACTACACCTAAACGATCCATTACCACCCAAAAAAAACCATACCCAGCCTAAACCCAAAAAATTCCTTACCACCCAAAAGTCCATGCCCAACGGAAACCATAACATTTCCCTTGCCCCCAAAAACACACACCCACCCTAAACCTTAAAAATTCCCTTGCCACCAAAAAACAATACCCACCCTAAACCCTAAAAAATCCCTTGTCAATCAGAAACCCATAACCACCCTAGAAATAAAAATTCCCTTGCCACCCTAAACCTTAGCAAATCCCTTGTCACCCAAAAATCCATACCCGCCCTAAACATTCCCTTACCACCCAAAAAAACAAAACTCACGCTAAACACTAAAAATTCCTTGCGACCCTATCCCCAAAAATCCCTTACCACCCAAAAACACATACCTGCCCTAATCTTAAAAAATCCCTCACCTCCCAAAAACCCACACCCACCCTAAATCCATAAAAATTCACTGGCCATCCAAATAACTATACCCAACTTAAACCCGAAAAAGTACCTTACCACCCATAAACACACATCCACTCTAATCCCTAAAAATTCCTTTATCATCCAAAAACCCATACCCACCCAAAACCATAAAAGTCCCTTCCCCCAAAAATCCACACCCATTCTAAATCTTAAAAATTCCTTTGCTACTAAAAAACCCACACCCATCCCAAATGCTAAAAAATCCCTTACCACTCAAAAACCTACACCCACCCTAATCCCTAAAAGTTCACTTGCCTCCCAAAAACCCATACCCACCCTGAAAAATCCCTTGCCACCCAAAGACCCATACAAACAATAAAATGATTCATTACCACCCAAAAACCCATACCCTGCCTAATCCCTAAGAAATCCCTTACCACCCAAAAGTCCATACCCACCCTAAACCCTAAAAATTCCGTTCTCACCCAAAACCCCAATACTCACCCAAAACCACAACATTTCCTATGCCCCAAAAATCCACACCCACCCTAAACCTTAAAATTTCCCTTGCTACCTAAAATGCCATACCCACCTTAAACCCTAAAAAATCCCTTGCCAATCATAAACCCATACCCACCCTAAAAGTAAAAATTCCCTCGCCACCCTAAACCCTAAAATATCCCTTGCCACCTAAGGACCCATACCCACCCTAAGCCCTAAACATTCCCTTACCACCCAAAAAAACGATACCTACGCTACAACTCTAAAATTCCTTGCGACCCTAACCCCAAAAATTCCCGTACCACCCAAAAACCCTACCATTAAAAAATCCCTCACCTCCCAAAAACCCAAACCCACCCTAACGCCATAAAAATTCACTGGCCACCCAAAAAAACATACCCGACCTAAACCTGAAAAGTACCTTACCACCCAAAAACACACATCCACTCTAATCCCTAAAAATTCCCTTATCATCCAAAAACCCATACCCACCCTAAACCCTAAGAAATCCGTTACCACCCAAAAATCATCACCCACATTAAAAATTCCTTTGCCACACCCATCCTAAATGCTGAAATTTCCCTTGCCACCTAATAACCTATACCCACACTAAACCCTAAAAATTACCTTGCACCTAATATCCCATACCCACCCTTAACCCTAAGATTTCCCTTGCTACCCAAAAATCCATACCTACCCTAAACCCTAAAAATCCCTTACCACCCAAATACCCACACCAACTCTAAAAACTTAATTGCCAACCAAAACTACCATACCCACCCTGAACCCTAAAAGCCCTTTTCACCTAAAAATCTATACTCACCCTAAACCCTAAAGATTCCCTTGCCGGACTAAAACCCACACCAACCCTAAACCCTAAAAATCCCCTTGAGACTTAAAAAGCCATACACACCATAAGTCCTACAAAATACCCTACCTCCAAAAATACGGCACTCATACTAAATGCAGAAAATTCCATTGAAACCCATAAAACCCATCTCCCTAAACCCTAAAAATCCCTTAACACTCAAAAACCTACACTCCCCTAAACCACAAAAATTCACTTGCCACCCAAAAATGCACACCCACCATAAAAAATCCCTTGTGACCCAAATACCCACACAAACACTGAACCTTAAATGATTCATTACCACCGAAAAAACCCATACCAGACCTAATCCCTAAATGTTCCCTTGCCACCCGAAACCCAAGCCCACCCTAAATCCTAAAAAATCTCTTCCACCCGAATACCCACCCCCACCCTAAACGTTAAAAATTCCCTTGCGACCCAAAAACCCATACACACTAAGATGTACAATATCCCTTGCCACCAAAAATCACACCCACCCTAAACACAAAAAATTCCCTTGCCACCGATAAAACCCATACCCACCCTAAACCCTAGAAAATCTTACAACTCAAAAACCTGCACCCAACGTAAACCCTAAAAATTCACTTGCCTCCCAAAAACCCATACCCACCCTGAAAAATCCTTTGCCACTTCAAAACCCACACCCATCTTAATTGCTGAAAAATCCCTTATGACTCAAAAACCTACATGCACCCTAAACCCCAAAAATCCCTTACCACCCAAAAACCCATACCTATGCTAACCTTAAATTCCTCGCCTCTCAAAAACCCATACCCACCTTAACCCCATAAAAATTCACTGGTCACCCAAAAAACTATACCCAACCTAAACCCGAAAACTTATCTTACCACCGAAAAACACACATCCACTCTAATCCCTAAAAATTCACTTATCTAAAAACCAATACCCAGTCAAAACCATACATTTTCCTTGCCCTCCAAAAATCCACACCCACTCTACACCTTAAAAATTCCTTCGCCACACCCATCCCAAATGCTGAAAAATCCCTTACTACTAAAAAACCTACACCCACCCTCAACCCTAAAAATTCACTTGCCTCCCAAAAACTCATACCCATCCTGAATAATCCCTTGCCACCCAAAAAACCCATACAAACACTACACCTAAATGATTCATTACCACCTAAAAACCCATACCCAGCCTAAACCCTATAAAATCCCTCACCACCCAAAAAGTCATGCCCACCCTAAATCCTATAACTTACATTATCACCCAAAAACCCATACCTGCCCAAAACCCTAACATGTCCCTTGCCCCCAAAAATCCACACCCACCCTAAACCTTAACATTTCCCTTGCCACCCAAAAAAAATACCCACCCTAAACCCTAAAAAATCACTTACCACTCAAAAACCTACACCCACCCTAAATCCTTTAAATTCACTTGCCTCCCTAAAACCAATACCCACCCTGAAAAATCCCTTGCCACCCAAAAACCCATACAAACACTATACCTAAACAATTCATTACCACTCAAAAACCCATAAACCCTAAAAAATTCCATACCCACCCAAAACCCTAACGTTTCCCTTGCCCACAAAAATTCACACCCACCCTAAACCTTAAAAATTCCCTTGCTACCAAAAAAGCATACCCACCCTAAACCCTAAAAAATCCCTTGCCAATCAGAAACCCATACCCACCCTAGAAATACAAATTCCTTTGCCACACTAAACCTTAGCAAATCCCTTGCCACCCAAAAACCCATAGCTACCCTCAGCCCTAAACATTCCCTTACCACCTAAAAAAACAATTCTCATGCAAAACCCTAAAAATTCCTTGCGACCCTAACCCCCAAAAATCCCTTACCAGCCAAAAACCCATACTTACCCAAACCTTTAATTCCTCGCCTCTCAAAAACCCATACCCACCCTAACCCCATAAAAATTCACTGGCCACCCAAAAAACTATACCCAACCTAAACTCAAAAAAGTACCTTACAACCGAAAAACACACATCCCCTCTACTCCTTTAAAAATTCACTTATCATCCAAAAACCCATACCCACCCAAAACCACACATTTTCCTTGACCCCCAAAAATCCACACTCACTCTAAACCTTAAAAATTCCTTTGCCACCTAAAAACCCACACCCATCCCAAATGCTGAAAAATCCCTAACTCCTCAAAAACCTACACTCACCCTAAACCCTAAAAATTCACTTGCCTCCCAAAAACCCATACCCATCCTGAATAATCCCTTGCCACCCAAAAACCCATATAAACACTACACCTAAATGATTCATTACCACCCAAAAACCCATAACCAGCCTAAACCCTAAAAAATCCCTCACCACACAAAAATCCATACCCACCCTAAACCATAAAAATTACCTTATCACCCTAAAACCCATACCCACCCAAAACCCTAACATATCCCTTGCCCCAAAAATCCACACCCACCCTAAACATTAAAATCTCCCTTGCCACCCAAAAACAATACCCACCCTAAACCCTAAAAAATCTTACCACTCAAAAACCTACACCCACCCTAAATCCTTTAAATTCACTTGCCTCCCTAAAACCCATACCCACCCTGAAAAATCCCTTGCCACCCAAAAACCCATACAAACACTATACCTAAACGATTCATTACCACTCAAAAACCCATACCTAGCATAAACCCTAAAAAATCCATACCCACCCAAAACCCTAACATATCCCGTGCCCCAAAAAATTCACACCCACCCGAAAGCTTAAAAATTCCCTTCCCAATCAGAAACCCATACCCACCCTAGAAATACAAATTCCTTTGCCACACTAAACCTTAACAAATCCCTTGCCACCCAAAAACCCATACCTACCCTCAGCCCTAAACATTCCCTTACCACCTAAAAAAACGATTTTCACGCTAAACCCTAAAAATTCCTTGCGACCCTAACCCCCAAAAATCCCTTACCAGCCAAAAACCCATACCTACCCAAACCTTTAATTCCTCGCCTCTCAAAAACCCATACGCACCCTAACCCCATAAAAATTCACTGGCACCCAAAAAACTATACCCAATCTAAACCCGAAAAAGTACCTTACAACCGAAAAACACACATCCCCTCTAATCCCTAAAAATTCACTTATCATCCAAAAACCCATACCCACCCAAAACCATACATTTTCCTTGACCCTCAAAAATCCACACCCACTCTAAACCTTAAAAATTCCTTCGCCACTTAAAAACCCACACCCATCCCAAATGCTGAAAAATCCCTAACCACTCAAAAACCTACACCCAACCTATACCCTAAAAATTCACTTGCCTCCCAAAAACCCATACCCATCCTGAATAATCCCTTGCCACCCAAAAACCCATACAAACACTACACCTAAATGATTCATTACCACCCAAAAACCCATAACCAGCCTAAACCCTAAAAAATCCCTCACCACACAAAAATCCATACCCACCCTAGACCATAAAAATTACCTTATCACCCTAAAACCCATACCCACCCAAAACCCTAACATATCCCTTGCCCCAAAAATCCACACCCACCCTAAACATTAAAATCTCCCTTGCCACCCAAAAAAAACCCACCCTAAAAAATCTCTTACCACTCAAAAACCCACACCTACCCTAAACCCTAAAAAATCACTTGCCTCCCAAAAAGGCAGACCCACCCTGAAAAATCCTACTACTGGTTGGTATGATATTTAATCAAATCCTTTCTTGTATATCAACAGCAGGTATGTTATGCACAATTACAGCAGACACATTAACCTCACAAACTGTCTTATTCATTTGATACCTGTGATAGATCGATTAAAAACATATTTCTGAGCTGACAAACATTTGAGCTACCTTTTTGGAATTTACTACTACACATCCTGTCACTGACTACATTTGTAAAGCACACATTACATCATGATTCCTAGCTGTAATGATTTTAAGGAAGATGTGAAACTAGGAGTGTCCCAACAAATGAGCTGCAACAAAAGTATTTTGCAGTTAGCGTGACAGCATTGAATAGGAGTAGCAGAAATGTGAAAGTCTGCAGGTTAGCTGGAAGACCATAGACTGATTTTGATTTTGGCAGAGAGGGCACCCTGACCCAAAAGTGGCATAGTACCCTGCATGCCAAACTGATGCTTTATTTATAGTCGGGACGGCCATTATGTTTCTGATAGCAGTGTTTGCGCAGGATGTATCAGTGGAAACACTATACCGACAGCCCGACTGAGTTGGATACTTTGGTTTCGGTGCATCAGAAAATCCAACCTATTTTGAGTGGACAGTTTAATGTATTTTTTCCAGTTCAGAACTGCCAGGGACACCTTTTTCAGTGAGGCTCCCATATGTTTAGTGGATACCACCAACACTTCTCAGCAGTGTGTGCCAAGACTTGCAAGTAGTGCAGTACTTTCATTGCACATGTCTAACACATCAGAGGAGGACTGCTGCACTTGTATTGTACATCACCAACACTCATCAGCAAGGCTGCTGCACTTACATTGTTGAAACCTGAAGGTTGTTTGGGTTATGCTGCAGTGTGATCAAAGTGCTATTTATGCCACTTTCGGCCACATGTACGACCATTTTCATTTGCGACTCGCAATTTGTAAATTTTAACCACTTTCAATTAGTGAGTCGTAAAAGAAAATGTAGTAATGTGTCTCAGACGCATTTTGCAATTCCCAATGGGGTCGCAACTGACCTACCTCATCAATATTTATGAGGCAGGTTGCAATTTTGCGACCCATTTGGAATGGGCAATAACACAGGCATGGTAGCCTGCTAGGGACAGCAGACCCCCATGTCTTCGTTTGCTTTTAAAATAGAGCATCTTTTTTTTAAAATGCAGCCTGTTTTACTCAAAGGAAAATGTGATGCGTTTCAAAAACAAAAATGAAATGTTTCAGTTTCACTTTTTTAAGAGTAGGCAGTGGTCTATGGGACCACTGCCTGCTCTAAAAAAACATTTTTGCTGCCAGTCCCAATTGGGAAGGGGTCCCTTGGGGACCTCTTCCAGTTTGCGAGCAGCTTACCACCTACTCAAAGTAGGCAGTAAACTGCGATTGTTTTGCAACTGCATTCGGGTCACAATACAATCGTACATGCCCTTGCGACTTGCCTTTAGGAAGGGATGCCCTTGGCACAAACCTTCCTAATACCAACTCGCAAATCCTATTTTGCTTGTCGGTGACAGGCTACCGACTTGCAAAATAGGGTTGATACATGCAACAACCCTTTTTAGCAGTCGCAGATGCCCCGCATCTCCGTTTGTGACCATTAAAAATGGTCATACATGTGGCCCCTGGACCTCATTCCCATGTCTCTGCGCCCAAGTGTATCAGACTGATTTACAAAAGTAACTTACAATTTTGAGTGATTAAACATTTGAGTAAGTTTACTACTTTTTGGCTGTTCACAATTTTGAATAATTAAACATTTGAGTATGTTTACTACTTTCTGGCAATTCCCAATACATGTCTCCTCCAAGCCGAAGGGGCTGGGGGCTGTACTCTTTTGAGTAATTTATACTTTTGAGTCATTTACCGTTCTGAATCAGTTTAATGATTTTTGGCTATTCAGAAAATTTAAGTGTAAATGTACTCAAAAGCGTAACTTACACTCGAATTTTGTGATTAGCCAAATAGTAGACTTTCTCAAAATTCTACATTTTTTCAAGTGAAAGTTATCTTTGTGAATCAGGCCCTTATATATCTTCCTAGTGTTTCTCTCTTGCTATCTTAAAGGTGTTTGACTCCCTAAACTAGTGTCAAAGTTACAATGTTCCAGTGTGATATATGTTTGCCTTGCT
This sequence comes from Triturus cristatus, assembly GCF_964204655.1. NCBI lineage: Eukaryota > Metazoa > Chordata > Amphibia > Caudata > Salamandridae > Triturus > Triturus cristatus. Next base: position 1,280,983,862 of record NC_140579.1, on the reverse strand, counting down.
ATCTGTACCGTCTCTCTACCATTGCCCTGGTCTAAGGACATGTCTTGGAATTTGTGCCTCCCTGTTCCAGTGTCTCTTCGCCAGGACATATTTCTTCATGTCCCAATGTTTGTGTTTCAATGTACTGGAATCAATGCAACCCTGTCTCATTGCAATTGTCTCTCTCTGTCCAAAAGTGTTTTCCTGCTGACCCCATGCCTCCCATATGCACGTCTTTCTATGTCCATGTCTCCCTATGTTAATATTTGTCCATGTCCATCTCACCATATCACTGTCTATGCAGCTCAATGTTCTTTTGACTTCCTGTGTCTGTTTTCGCATCTGTCTCCCTGTTTTAATGGATGCCCTTCTGTCTATCTGATCCATGTTGTATTGTATAATGTTCCCTGTGTCTCCTGTGACCATGTGTTCTCCATTCACCACTCTATGTTTATGTATGCCCACGTCAGCCTCTCCCTTCTCGTTGTCATTGTCTACCTCTGCCCATAATTCCTCTTGTCTCAATCCACAGTGGCTGACTGCAACCCATCAGCAAATCATCTGTTCAATGAAGCTCAGACCTGTAATTTCCAGGAATAGCTAGACGTTATACTGAAAACACTTTCATTGTAGCAGGAGCTTCTCAAAAAGGGGGCACTTTACTCGGAAAAGTATGTACAGCATCCGTGGTGACTGTAATGCAGAAACCAGGATGTGATAGGAACTTGGAGAGTAATAGTGAAGAGTGCAGATAAAGCGACGTGAACAATCTTGGAGACCTCTGATTTAGATTTCTCAAATTCAGATTACTGCTGTGCCCATTACCTGAGCCCTAAACATTTTATAATTGTGAACAAATTAGTGTAGCAGTAAAATGTAGATAACTAGCAACTTGCAGCATCACAGCATTATATATATGGCAAAAGAGGGCCTGATATGAGAAATATATGTTGTCGTAAAACAGAAAAAACAGAAAATAGTCTTTAAATTGAGTTGCATAATTAGGTGCACTTGCCATTCTTTTGTTGGACACCTGCCTCTAAAGTAGGCTTAGTCGTATTGCATGGTAAAAGGGTGAAAGAATTAAATAAATGCGGTTCTGAAAATGTTTTTTTTCCACTTGAGAACATGTTAGAAACCAGTACGAAATATCTCCTTCAAATTACAGTTTAATATAACCCGGAATTTAAGTTTCTAATCTCGTCTGCATATGGCTTCATTAAGGGGTGCAGACATCAATACATACAGCCCAAGCGGATTCCCTTTCAACAGCTGCAGCCCTGTGCTGCCGGGTTTCTCTTCTCCTCGATTGCTTGCTGCTCTGTGGGCGCTGGTGCCAGGGAGTGGAACAGGTCTGAATGGAGCTGAGAGCGTCAAGCGCATGATCCTTTGTTATGCTGAACTCGGAATCGAGCACATTCACACCTGATTCTCTGCCACAGTCTGACAGCAGAGGCTGACAAAAGAGACTGTCACCCACAGCTCAACAGGAGTATGGGGGAGGGTTGCCTCAAATAACTGGGCACGGAAGGGTTTCTTATCTTCAGAGGAAGAAAGGTTGCGGCAATGTTACCATCAAATTCTCATCCACAAGCCTACATTACCTACAGCTGGAAAAGTAGGTAAAGTCAGGAATCTGCGAAAGCACCTCCAGTGCACGTGCATGCATCCAACATTTTTCTGTTACTGTTTGGCAATATCCAAATTTAATTTCCATTCAGTCACACGACGGCTTGGGGGTACAGTGACATGTGCGTAATTTACCAACTGCCATCCCTCGTTTTCTGTTCTAGTTTTAATATTGTACTATTTCTTTTTCCATACTAATACTTTCTTACTCAATGAGTCACCCGTTTTATAGACACACATTCTGTACACCATTATTTGTTTTCATTTTCTGTTTTACTATTATCTTCATTATACCTTTGTCAAAAGATTGCCTTCAAATTTTAGTTGCTAACCTCATCTGCAGCGTCTAACATTCCCAGACAGCGTGTAAAGATGTGCCTCATGCATAGTTTCTGTGGCACCTGCTCCTCATGCTCAGCTTCGGTCCTGAGTGCACATCCCTCCATAACAGAAGTTCCATGGAGTGCCATGTTCATAGCAACAAACACCATAGTGTGCTTTCTGTGCATTGTTTGCATAGCTGCCGTCTCAGGCATGTGGCTCCTGCATATCTGCATATGTCCAGCATGTGTTATTTGTACATTGTGTGTGCAATAATGTGATTACAATGTGGCTTCAGCATTAAACATGCACTTATTGCTACAATCGCGACAAAGACTTCACATGGACGGTGACTCACCAAAATGCCTGGGGTAGTGAAAGTGACTTGACCATACATGCCAACAGGGACGTGGGAGATTTAAAATAAAAAAATCGGGAGAATTAAAATTCCTCATTGACTTCTTGTAAGAAAGTGGCTCTGTATATACTGAACCAAAGTAAGGTTCAGTGTGCACAGAGTCCACAGTCCCCAGAGGTTTGGTAGAGGCTAAAGTTAAATATAATCTTACTCTCTAAAGTGGTAGCTTGGTCGAGCAGTATCAGAGGACAGTGTCAACCATTTGTTGTCCACACTCAGTCAGCAAATGGTCTCACACACTCAAGAACTGAACTCTAGGCCAATTGTTTTGTATATAAAAATATATGGTAGTTTTACTTTAGAACCGACAATAGGTATCAAAATACTTCTCAGAATAAAATGCTGTAGTTGTATACTTTCAATAAGCAATAGACTTTTAAATGCAATAGTTGCAGTTGTTGCAATAGGCAACACAATTCAAACACAATTATAACATTGAGCTCAATGGGAGTTTTTAAGTAAATGCAATTTCAAATACTTTGCGTATGATTTTCTTACTCAGGGTTGGATCCTGGATTCAACCCTGGTGCATTTCCTGTAAACAGTTGAAAGAAATCTTTTTTTTTTACACGCGAATTTTAAGGAATATTTGTAGGTTTCAAAAATTGACACTTAGAAGAATTTCTGGCAAAAAACAGGCAATGTTATCCTATGGAGAAAAAGTAGGTTATCGGCTTCCAGGTAAGTACTTGACTGGCAGAGTTAAGGTTCTGGGCATAGACTCAGGGGTCTCCCAGGGTCAGGTAGGTACAGTTGTTACACCCTCAGCGGCACAGGGGCAGCCGGGTGCAGAGGGAGTTAGGCCCAATGTTAGCCTATGGCGGACAGGAGGCCTTTGGCTGGTGGCTGCTAGCAGGCAGGCCACGCGGCTGTGGGAGCTGGGCTCCTGGTCACTTACACTGGCCAAGTGGGGAAGTAAGATAGGATAGGTGTTGCACTTCCAGGGTCACTCAGGCGGCTGGGTGCAGGGTGCTTTTGAGCCGTCGGGCGCTCAATGTATTGCAATGGAGAAGTTAGCAGAGGAACAAAGGCTGCAAGCTCGAGGACGGAGATTCTTCAGGTGAGACCACCACTTCGAGAGGTAAGTTGGGAAGCTGTAGGTTAGGTAGGCCCCCAGGAGTTGGGCACAGGGGGCCGCAGGGCGCCAGGTGCAGGGGTGTCTTTTGGCGTCGGGAAATCTTACCGTCTGCTGGTCGTGGTTGGAGGGGTCCCTGGTTCTGAGGCTGCAGGCATAGTCTGGAGCGTCAAGGAGGGTCCTTGGGTGCTGGATTCTTGGTCACAGTCGCTGGGGGGACGTCCTCGGGGTCTTTGTTCACTCAGGAACAGGCCGGGCTTGGTGGGTGCAGAGTGTGCAGTAGTCGCGGTTCCTGGCTGGCGCCAGGGGTTTGTTACTTGCTTTGAGCAGAACCACTGCTTGTGGGATAGCCTGCCACTCTCCAGTGGGAGGGGGGCAGGAGCCTAGTCCTGATTGGGTAGGGCTCCCCATCCTCAAGATGGCGAGAGCCCGGAGTTGTGCTTCACCTCGCCTCCCCCACCTGAGGGGTGGGGTTGGCAGAGGCTGGCACACCCCCTTTCCTCACTTAGGTTTTCCTGCCGATCTTCCCGCCAGAGTGGGGGTCAAAACCGGTGGGAGCCAGTTGCTCTGTACAGCAAGTGGCCTGAAGAAGCTCACAAAGGCGGCATGCCTTTGAAGCTTCCCCTGCCCATCCTGGGGGTGGAGACCTAGCACCTTGCCCTGGATGTGCATTGTTGCAGACCCATGAGAGCGGATAGCTCTCTACCCAGGGGTCCAGAAACATGTCTGCTGGGTGGCAGCCTAGGCAGCCTCTCAGGCAGGACGCTGGTTGTTGGTTAGGTTCAGGGGGCATCTCTAAGATGCCCTCTGTCGTGCAGCTTACATTAAATCCCACACTGGCATCAGTGTGGGTTTAATGTGCTGAGAAGTTTGATACCAAACTTCTCAGTCTTCACTGAAGCCATCATGGTGCTGTGGAGTTCGTGATGACGACCTCCCAGCACCATATACTCTTAATGGCAGCACTGCACTTACAATTCCCATGAATGGCCCTGGGTACTGTAGGGGTACAGTGCTCATGCACCTGTACCCATACCACTGGCATAGTGCACCCCGCTAGAGGGGTGACTGAAGTATACCAGGGCAGTGTGTATGTGGGCATGGCACACAGGGATGTGTGCCATGGCGACTCTTTGTTTTGTTCTGCACCAAGACACTCAGCCTGCAAAGGCAGTGTGTGTGTGTGTGTGTGTGTGTGTGTGTGTCAGGGTACAGGGTCTCTAAGGGTGGCACAATAAGTGCTGCAGCCCTTAGGGGCCTTCTCTGGTCACAGTGCCCTGGGTACCTATGGTACCATTTACCAGGGGCTGACATGTGGCCAGAGATGCCAATTGGGTTTAGGCGTCAAAGCAGTTTTAGGGAAGGAACACAGGCCCTGGGCACACTCAGTCAAAGTACATCAGCAATTCAGCAAAAAGTGGGGGCATACTATGCAAGAAAGATGGCACTTTCTCACATTTCTATTTTAGAAAATGCAATTTCAGGCGGAAGACAGCTAAAATAAAGCAATTTTTTACTTAAAAAATCAGTAGTCTCCCGCCTGAATCGGGTCTATTGGCATGTATGCAAGACACACCCTTTTACCTTAATGGCATCACAAGAAGAGACCATGCCATGAATCTTCCCAGTAAGTGAGGCCACATAACTATATCATAATGGCATGACAGTATTTGACAGCGCTGAAATGCCCAAATAGCTGCATGATTACTATGACAATACTACACAGAAATGCCCAATATTAGGATGCTGGCGTGATCTTTGAAAGTGATGGGGAGTAATATTTGCCCTCAATTGTAGCGAGCGAAGTAAGTGAGTCAGACCTCTTATATAAGGCTTCAGGTCTGGTTTATGGTGTCTCCCCTTGAGAACCTTTTAAATAAAATGGGATCAAATGCTGCATTTGAAGCACAATTTTCACATGAATTTGCTCAAAAGCCATAGGCACTATAGGAAAACTCATTAAATATTAAAATCCTTTATAGTGTTCCTAATCAATGAATCTTGATGCTCCCCGTTTTTTTCAAAGTGTGGATGGCTACCCACTACATGCCATGGATGCCGGCATGCCAATAATTACATACAATATGGGACAAAGTTTTGCCATTAAGGCCATCCATGAACAATGGCAGGGGGAAGTGGGAGGGGAACATCTGTTGCGAAATAATACCTCTAGTGTGTCAGTGACAGCATTTTTGTTCATGATGGTCATGCCTTTATGCCACAGTTGTCCTCCCTTAGGTGAAGAACTACCTCCAGCTAGCTAGTCTCAGCCTTTTGAAATGGTTGCCTTCAAGTCACAGTTCCTCAACTGTGCCAGGTCCTGCATTTTCCATGGGTGCCAGTATTTTATGATGGATCTCATTAATCCAATAATTGCCTATACTTTCCTGGTACCTATATTGTTTCACAGATGCCTGCCACCTGCTATGGTAAGAATTGCCTCCAGTATGCCAGCCAGTATTTTACCTGGGGGGCATTTATAAGCCAATAATTACCTTTGGTATTTCAGGGCCAGTGGTAGACTTGCAAGCAGAACAATACATTCACACACCACCTTACATTTATTCATACACACTCATTCTCACTCACTGTCACTCTTACATTTTCACTCACTAGCAATCATTCATTCTCAATCACTCTGGCTCCAACTTTTACTCTCGCTCATTTTTAATCAATCACTCATTCATATACTGACTCGCTCATACTCTGGCACTCACACTTAATTACACATACTTCTATTGTCAAACCCCCTTTCGCTCCGACTCACTAATTTATTCACACTCACTCACCCACACTCTTACTCATTCTCACTCTTTCACTTACTCACAGATATGCTCACACACTGTCATTCACTTTACCTTATTGTCACTCACACTCATTCTTACACACACTCTCTAATACTCCTTCATGCACATTCTTATTCATTCCCAGTCACCCACACTCTCACTTACATTCACTCTTAGTCTTACTCACTTGGATTCACTCATACTCACTGACGCTCAATCTCAATCATTCTTCTCCCATAATTCAATCATAATCTTGTAGAATTCTTAGGTAATTATGCTACAGGGCATTACACGAGCTACGTCACTCCTAGTATTTAAATAAGCACAAACCAAGCTACAGTGATTAGAGCAAAGTACAAGGGCGAAGGCAAATATTATACTCATAGATTGTTTATAGGATCATAGGGTGGAGATCTGGGTTCATAGAGAGAAAGGGTAATTGTAATTGATGCGCTGTCAGATCTGTTTTATTTTTTTCAGCAAAGAAGAAGCTGATTGCATTGCATTTATTGATTCAGTGTGGGATTGATTGGTCTGGTAAAATTGTCCTAAAATGCATTTTGCTTTTGTTGGCTGCCTCATAGATTGTATTGGTGTAGCACAAATGGACTATAGCATGGTGTATAGCACTTAAGAATCGTTGGTGGATCTGTTTTTCTTTCATTTTATTTCTTCTCATCAATGGCTTGTTGTTAGTGTGTCCTAGGGAATACCAGGATGCCTATAGTTTGGGAATACACCTGTGCGTTTTCATAATTGCTTGAATGTTTGCCTCGTTTTTAAGTAATATGTAGAAGTTATTGAAAAGCGTATCAATGTATGAAGCTGGAGATGAGGGGTGTTGATGGACAGGAATATGTTTGCGTTATAGATTGTCAATGGCAATGTCCTTGAAAGATCTAAAGGTTTTTTGCTCACCTCACCTAAATCTATAATTTGGCTGTCAATCAAGCTGATGGAGATGAGAAAATGGATGGTCCAGTCCAAGGGTACAGGTGGTTTTGTTTTGAGTGGTTGGTGATGCAGAGTTGACAAATTTGAGGATGTGGATATTGGAATGACTTGGTTCAGGGACAAGTTGTACCATCTGGAGTATGTTGATGAGGTTGAACATGGTGTCTGTGTTGTTTACTATGATGGAGTTTAAATTCTCCAAAGAAGATATTGTTGGTGTGAGGGATGGATGAGGTGGTGAGAAGATCATGGAACTTGTTTATGAATTTTATGTCCTTTCGAGAAAACATGTAAATGAGGTGTTGAAAGGTTGAAGATTGGGTTGCACTGAGTGGCAGAGGCATGTCAGAAGCTCCACAGACTTGACTGTCGCTTCTTCACCTAAGATGCAAGGTCAGGCATGATTCGTGAAAAAAGCGAGGCTACAAAACTATGTGTTTGGTCAGAATGCTGACTGACATGTCCAATGGGTAAAGGAATGTCTAGGATATGCGAGGTTGGGGGTGAGACAGGTTTCTGTGATGAAAAGTGCATCGTGATTATTGCTTATGATTACAAATGTGCTGTCTGGAGTGTGGATTACAGCACAACATGCTTTAATGAGCATAAGTTGACGCGTGTTTGGTAGTTTATAGATGTCTGGTAGTTAGTTGGATGTGTATGAAGCTGAAACTGTGTGATGTGAGGGTGTGGAGTGTCTGTGTTATCATGGTCTGTGTAATCTAAGGTGTTGTGCAAGACACATGATCTAGCATTACTTTGGAGGTGCTTGTTTTGTCGAGATGAGATCAGTGGTTCTGGCCCCCTGTCCTACTAGGATACTTAGCTGAGGACAGCTTGGGGAGTGTTCTGAACTAAAGTTTCACTCTGTCCAATTTGTAGGAAGCTGGCCACAGGATGCAGGTTTACTGAGAGTTGCGCATCTGAACCTAAACAGAGGGCTGTCACTTCTTTTTCAGTCTGTTATAATGTCTAAATTGGCAAGAGACGGGTCACGGGATGCAAGGTTGCTGGTTGTTTTAGTCTTAAGCTTTAGAGCCAGCTATGGTTTCTTTTATAGTAATTCGCATTACCTAGTTAGAAAGAAGCATGTCGCATGATTGAGTGTGGTTGAGACTTGCGATTGGGCTTGGGCTTCTATAAGTAGTACTTCAAGGTGACTGACTGGCGGGAAGTGATCACTTGATGTTGGGTTTCTTGGACTTAAAGTTTTGTAGCTTGGGTTTAGAACTTCTTTAGTAGTACTTTGCAGTACCTGATATTTGGGAAGTGGTTAGCGTCATACAGGGTTTCTTGGTGTTGTGGTTCTAAGTCTGAAGACAGTCTATGGCTTTTTTATTAGTCCATCACATTGACTGGCTGGCAGTGAGGGAGTCACTTCATCTGTGGTTGCTGAGTGTTGTGATCCTTAGCAGCTCTAAAAATTAACGCACCCCCTAGGTTGATTAATTATGTCTTGACTTGGAATTTCAATATGCATGGCAACTCCAAGCTGGCATTTGCAAAAATGGACACCATTAATCGGGGATTAAGCCAGTTTTAACATCCTCTTCATTAAGGTCTCAAGTAGTCCCATATCAGGCTGACTTAGCCAATCCAGTCCGGATCCTGCTCTGTATCATGAGATGCATATGTGACTAATACTTACTGCCCACAGATCCAAGAATCCATCACATAGTTCTTAATATGTTTGCAAGTGATGCTTAGTTCCTCAGTGCATGCATATGAGAAGGGCACAGTCCTAGGGCTATGAGATAGGCATAGGGCTAAGTGCAGGTTGGGCTTGGCACAACACTGTTGGGCTTCTGCTTTGAGAAGGGAAATGTTTCCAGCTGGATGGTACTTCTGGTACTGAAAGCCAGGAATTAACTTAATATGACTCGCTAATTTTTAGCCATCTAGGGATTACTACAATAGGCCTCAGAGCCCAACTGTTGTGACCACCTTTGTTTTCTGAATGGACTCTTTCACCACTTCTAATTTCACTTTTTGTACTACATTAATAACAGAGTCAGCTTGGGCCAGTGTCTTCTGTGTGAGAAATAGACTTGCCAACTCAACTCACCTAATGTCATCCATGCAACCAACTAAACATACGCAAAACATATATGGGGCCCCCTTAGGATATACTTAACCAGTAGCATGAAGTACATGTCAAGGTTCCAAGACCTATCGCCAATACAGGCTCCTTTGCAACATGATGTAATGGTGCCTGCATTACGGGCAGGATTGTTTTTGTGAAGCAAGGGACACCTCCCTTTACAAAAAACAGCCCTTAGGGACATATTCCTCTTTCTATGTGCGCTGCAGAATGCACCACACATGAATAGAGAAAGTAACAAGAAGCAATAAAGATATTTCTCCTCTTTACGTCTCTTTCTGGTAAATACACCAATTTGGTGCAAACCCAGGTTTACAAGTCCTTATTAATCTAGGTTTTTGGCAAAATACATGGGTGGATTCATGAGAACGTCCGAGTGCCACCCATGTTCTATTCTGCTCACCAGTTTTATTAAGCGCATGGCTACCCGACAACAGGCTTCCCAGCGCTATCAGTGCTAACTGGAGTGAGGGTAATTACAGGTGATTAGGGGAACAGATACGTTTTCAGTTCCTTTCTAAAAACTCATGAGTCGTCATCCACTGTAACGCCCAACTGACACAAAGTAATGAAAGGCAGAGCTATGCCTTGGTATTCCGCTCCCCAACCTTTGATGGGGCCAGCCGGGGACAAAACGTTGGGCACCAGCACTTATTATATTACAAATTAAGCACAGCATTTGGTGACAGAGGTTTGAGCAGATTTTCTTCAGGAAATTTGCCAAGCTGCCACATGTGCATCTCCTACATTTTTTGCACGCTACAGTGTAGATGAGGGAGATTTAAAAGCTTTGAATTTGGAACCAGGGGTTTAGCTGCTGATAGTTCAGCTTAGATGTTTTGTTGTAGTGTGTTGATTAAATATATATGGCAAGTTCAGGAGTGCTATTTTCTTTGGGAACAAATTGTGATATACTGTTTTGGTATATCCCCATTAACAGATATTGCATTTCATCAAAACACCATTTTCATAATACAGTCAAACTAACTTACACGAAATCCTGTTAAACAAAATGATTTTAGCACATCCACTTGATTGATATAAAGAATATGTATGTTAAGTCCAGCTGGATTGTACAAACTAATTATCTTGATTTGTTCTGCCAGGCAAGTAAAATGTTTACCATTTCCCAAACTCCTAAAAATGCGTATGCCCCATATGATTAGAATAAAATCCATGTGTGGCTGGTCAAGTGGCATTTCTACAATCGAAACCTAAAGATTTTGAAATGAAAATGTTTAAAAGTAGTCTTTCATCTTCATTACAGTTTGCACAGAAAAGGAAATCGCCACTCTCCATTACTCCATTGTACGCCTCTCTAAGACGCTCTACTCTACAACACTCTAGGTCGCTCCACGCCACTCCGCTCTACGACATTCTGTGCCGCTTCACTACAGGGCACTCTACTCCACTGTAAGGCACTCCACTCTACGACATGTCAATCTACTGCACTATATGCCACTCCCCTTTATGCCACTTTAGGCCATCCTACCCCACTCTACTCCACTGCACTCCATGCCTCCCCACTCCATGCCTCCCCACTCCATGCCTCCCCACTCCATGCCTCCCCACTCCATGCCTCCCCACTCTACTCCACACTGGTCTACTCGACTCTACGACACTCTACAACACTCTACGCCACTTCACTCTACGCCACTCTGCTTTGCACTATGCCACTTCAATCTACCCCACTCTACGACACTCCACGACACTCCACTCTACTCCACACCACTCTATGACACTCTAATCCACACCACTCTATGCCACCCCACTCTTAGACACTCTAGGCCACTCTATACCACTCCGCTCTACACAGCCAAGCTTCCTAGTGGAGCTACCTAAGGATTTTCCATGAAAGCATTCAATGGGGATCTATATGATTGGCTGATGTAAATGAGATACCCAATCATCACTTTTATTAAAGTTTGTTTTTCTGAGAGAACTGATAGGAAAACCCAGAGATGGGGACTGAGCAGGTGCAGTGGCGCTGGGGCTGAGATGTTTGTGGAGCCCTCTGCAGTATGCTTCCAGCACAGGAATGCAACTAACATTAGTGCTGCAGGTAGAGTCAATCCAGGGATAATAATGTAAGGAGCCCAGTACAAAATACTCCTATGTCCCAGATGGCTGAGGATCACAGTGCAAACTGCTCCCAGGTTAGAGCACAGGGGCACAGCTATTATTAGTGCAGCAGGTACAGTGGCACCAGACTAAAGGAGAAGAAGAAATCACTGCAGCCAAATTCTAGCCAAGCATAGAGCACAAGCCCAGCAGTTCAGTGGTATCAGGCATAGGCTGGGTTAAGAGCCAACAGCAGCCTGCTCCCAGTAGTAAGGTCTGGGGTGCTGCTATCATTGCATTGTATTGTACTATAGCACTTACACAGCGCTTAATACTCCTACGTGGGGTGCCAAAGCACATTTTTGGATGGGTAGCATGGTACACCATCAGTGAGTGCGTGGCTCACAGAGTGTTTCATTTATCACCCTATGTGGGAAATATTTTATCATGCACGAGTTACCAGAGGTGCTTTTATTTTGTTTTGGGGAGCAGGGCCTATGGATGGAGCACGAGCTGCGAGAAAAAGGCACACAAATTATAATGTTGTTAGGAATACGACATATCTATAGTAAGCAACGTGGTTCTAGCCTAATCAGAGGCGCAGTGGCGTTCTGTGTTCATGTACTCCAAAACGGGGAACAATCAGAGAAGGCCTAGAATTCTAATTGGCAGCATGCACTGGGCAAAGATCCTGCCAAATGAGAAAAATGCGAGGGGTATGTGAAATTTGATTTTGTGTAATTACATGGAATTTTAGGAAAATTATGAGCAATAACGCATAATGATGCAAAATGCAAATCCATCATTTAATGCTATATTTGAGCGTGAAATGAGTCCTCGTGTCAATTTTGATGTGAGGACACATTTTGAGGTAAAAAATATCACAAAAAACCACAGGTGGAGTGAGCAACAGCAGCTTTTGTTCTGGCAAAATGCTTTCTCCCCATGTGTTTGCGGTAACGTTTTGCTGTCAACAGCACATTTTTTACGCAACGGAAGGAAATAGCATCATTTCAGGACTTTCGCTTAACAAGAAATTCCCAAAATTACACGAATTGCTATGGTGTGATTTCAGTTTTTCCCTGGCCTAAAAATTATGCCAGGTGGGCAAGAATAGAAGTTAGTGATATGAGCAAATCATGCAACTTTTTATTATAGGCAGAGATACTACCTACTAATGTACAATTATGTCATTGACCTTGGAGCATAACACCACGCAATATGAAAGATTTTTAATTTAAAGAAATGCTAATCATATGGTGTTCTTGTAAAAGTTATATTATATGGAAAAAGACCATTAAAAAAGCACACACAAACATTGGCACATTGTCAACATATGTCGCAAAAGAATGTTAAAATCCGAGCTATCTTTGCTCTGCTTGAGGAAAAAGATTATCACATCGAATTGCAATATGCATTTGTTTTTCGGGAAGATTTGCAGATGTGGGGCCCAACCTCGTCACATAAGGTAAAGAATGTTACTTGGTTATTTCTTTTTCCACAGTAAAGTATGCTTTGCTTTTAAAATTCTGTTATGCACTAATGTTAGTGGACTCCAGTTTGGGATGTTACTGCAGTCCGTAGATATCTACAGACACTAGGGTCAGAAGTCAAAGCTACTCGGCTGGAGCTGGCAGTGTCAAGGTCTAGGCTCTTTGTCATTCAGAGCTGCGCGGGACAGCGCTCCTTCGCACCTCTTCCTGGGCCTCAAGAATGACAAAGGAAGCTCTCACCTTGCACATCGAAGGAGGGGGAGGGGTTGCCACAGAGGATGGAGCAGGGATCGGACGGATAGAGCTGTACTCTTTGAAAGTTTAATGTTAAAGGGTTTGCAGTGACGGCCCTGGGAGCTTCTGTTTTAGGCCTGGGAGAAGGTGCATTTAAGCACATGAAAGACTGACCTGGAAATTGTTTTTAAACACAGTCTGCAAGTCAATTTGTGGAAGAAACGGAGAATAATTAAAATAGTGACAACAAAAGACAAGCTACATTAAATCTGTTAATATTCAAAAAACAAACTGTACTCATGCATTACTGCGAAAGATTATCTGCAACATGCACACCTGGAACTGTCTAGAATGTGCTTGCACTTGTACCCTATTGTGAATTTTATGTGCAAAATGTCTGACCTTGCTTTAAAGACGTTCCATTAAGTGCTATGATTTTTCAGCACTGGATCGTCGCAAGCTTCTCCTTAAAACCGAAGTTGAGTGCAAAAACGCTGTGCTCATTAAGAGTAGACTATGAAATCATGGCTTTATTCTTTAGATTCAAGAATTAGTAGTGCTTAACTTTTCTGATTGCAAATGCAGGACTACAAACCTCCGAATGCAAACAACCCTTGGCACCTTTCAGGACATGGGCTATGTGCGACCATATCGAAGTCACACATCCTTGTAATATTTAAGACCCAGTAGGGAACCTTTTAGTTCTTGCGGACACGTCACAAGTAGAGAATTATTTTGGGCATCACACTCAAAAGCACTAAAAAAGTTGACAAACACACTTTGCAACGGAAAAACATTCTTATAAAGCTCTGGATAACGACGAGTGCTATTGCCACTTCACTGTACATTGTGAACATGCTCTTCTGTTTATTAGATAATCTTTTCTTCATGGCTATCCAAGTATGTATTTCATAATAGAGTATCTTGGAGAATAGTTTAGTAGGTGGACATAGCAGGACCAGCAGTCTGTGATACAAAGCATTAACCTATTGAGCCTCTTACATATAGGCACCAATAGTGCTCCCTTCCACTCTTGAAGTGTATGGAAGCCCTCCGAAGAGGACATGAAAAAGTGAGACTAAGACCATAGTGCACCAAATATGAGCTTGCTTCATATTGTTTTTTAATTAGGCCATCTGGTCCTACGGCTATATAAACATTCCATTAATCAATTAGCGTAGTCACCCTCACTTTTTAATTTCTCACCTCAATTGCAATAAGAACTGAAGAGTCAAAAATGAGCACCGGAGCTATGCTGTTATGAACACCAAATAGTTTATTTATTTATCCTACCCAAAAGGCTTGAGGGATCTCTTACTTTAATAGAGTAGATCGGTCCACAAATATGTCTTTTCAGATTAATCCCTATTTTCTTTTAGTGCCCCTATAGTCTCGAACATTTTTCGCTATAGTGTTCCAGTTCCTTATAACTGTATTTCATTTCTTGTGAATAATCATATTTTTCAGAATCAGGTTTTCTGTTTTGATACGGAGGTGAATTAGTCAATACTTTAAAGTGGCTCCCATTTCCTACACACTTTTCTGAGGTGTTTAAGGTTACTGCTAACATTTCTAGGTTATCACTGCCAATTAATCACTCAATCAAGCAGGATTTAGAAAGCGTGGCTAATCATCTGTGAGGGTGCTAAGGGACTTGCTGCTTCGCGTGGGTTCGGTTGAACAGCCAGGTCTTAAGTGCTTTACGGAATTCTAGGAGAGAGATCGAGGTTCGGAGGTGAAGGGAGAGGTCGTTTCAGGATATAGGAGCAAGGTAGGAGAAGGTGCACCCTTCACTGTTGCTTCGGTGGATGCAGGGGTTGTGTGTTAGGGAGGGGGAGGAGGAGCGTAGGTGTCTGGAGAGTTGGCGTACATTCAGTCGGTGGGTGATGTATGCTGGTCCTTGGCTGTGTAGGGCTTTGTAGGTGTGGATCAGCATCTTGAATGGACTTCTCTTCTGTATGGAACAGTGGAGTTTCTTGAGGTGAGAGGTGATGTGCGTCTGTTTGGGGAGGTCGAGGATGAGTCTGGCCACTGAGTTCTGTATGATTTACAGTCTCTTCAGGAGGTTAGTGGTGATTTCTGCATAGAGTGTGTTGCTGTAGTCAAGGCGGCCGATGACTAGGGCCTAAGTGATAGTTCATCTTGTATTGACGGGGAGCCATTTGAAGATTTTCTGAAGCATGAAAAGAGTGAGGAAGCAGGCTGATGAAACTGCGTTGATCTGGCTTTTCATGGTGAGTTTGCTGTCCAGGGTGATGCCGAGGTTGCAAGCATTGTCTGTCGGAGTGGGTGAGGGTCCTAATTTGGGGGGTCATGAGGAGTCGTTCCATGGGGAGGTGCTGTTGTTGAAGATTAGCACTTCTGTTTAGTCTGTGCTGAATTTGTGGCAGTTGTTTTTCATCCAGTCGGTGACACTCATCATACACCTGCGGAAGTTGGCCCTCGTGGTGGTGAGGCCTTCTGAGAGTGAGAGGATGAGCTGGGTGTCGGCTGCATAGGATTTAATGTTTAGTTCATTAGCTCTGATGATGTTGGCCAAAGGGGTCATGTAAGTGTTGAGCTGTGTGGGGATGAGGAACAAGCCTCGAGAGATGCCGCAGATGATGTTCTTGGGTCCCACAGTGAAAGGAGGCAGGCAGATTCTCTAGATTCTTCCAGTGAGGAAGGAGGCAATCCATTTGAGGGCATCTACTTGGATTCTGATGGGATGATGGCTTTTGATTAGGGTGTGGTGGAATATAGTGTTGAATGCTGCAGAGAGGTCGAGGAAGATCAGGGCCGTCATTTCTCCCTGATCAAGAGAGGTTTGAAGTCATTGGAGGCAGCGATCAGGGCAGTTTCGGTGCTGTGGTTGGTGCAGTATCCAGATTGGGAGGTGTCCCGGAGATTGTTGATCTCCAGGTGTTCTGCAAGTTGGCAGTTGATGGCTTTTTTCGTGGACTCTGGTGGGAAAGGGTAGCAGAGAGATGGGATGGTAGTTCTTGAGTTCAGTGAGGTCAATGGATGGATTCTTGAGAAGGGGTTTGACTTCTGCATGCTTCCATTTTTCGGGGAAGGTGGCCAAGGTGATGGATGCATTGAAAATGGCAGTAAGCTTACTGCTGATTTTCTTGCTCCTAAGATTGAAGATGTGGTGGGTCAGGGGTTCGTGGAAGCTGTGGTGTTCTCTGTGGTAAGCTGGTCCCATGAGGTGAGTAGGTGGTCAGGGCTCTCATTTGTAGGAGCGAGGTGGCAGAGGAGGTCAGAGGGGGCGGGTTGGAGTCCGAAGTTTTTGTAGATGATGGAGATACTGTCATGGAAGAAGTTTGCAGAGTGTTGCAAAGTTCCTGGCAAGTGGTGAGGATGATGATTTCGGTGGCTGATTGATGATTTTGAAGAGTTCTTTGCTGTGGTTTGGGCTGGCTTTGCTGCAGTCCTCCAGGGCATCTTTTTTGTCTCCTTCAGGTGCTGGTGGTAGTGGTTGAGGGCTGACTGTAAGGTGGCTGTGTCTGTGGAATCCTTGCTAGTGTACCATCTTCTTTCTAGTCGCTTGCAGTTGCATTTCATGGTTCTTAGTTCCATGGTGTACCAACTGGCCTGTTTGGTGGATCTTTTGTGTATGCTGGGATTAGTGGGGACGACTCTGCTGGTGCAGTGATCCAGACCAAGACGTTCTTGACAGCCTGTTCTATGTTTGCTGTGGTCTCAGGGTGGGAAGTGTTGAGGGCATCGGTTCACTGGTTGTCTGACACTTTGATCCAGCTGGGGTAGGGGGGCACTGGAAGGCTTGGTGGAAGTGCCGGGAGGGTCATGTGATGATGAAGTGGACAATGGAGTGATCTGTCTAGGTGAGCTCGGCGACATGACTGTACTTGACTCTGTCGCTGGCCGTGAAGATGGGGTCAAGCATGTGTACTGCGCTGTGAGTGGGGCTGGAAACTAGTTGGGTGAAGCAGATGTTGTTCATGCTTTTGAGGAGGATGGCCATGTTGGTGGTGTTGAGGTCATCGTGCTTTTGGCCCCTTTGTTATGGGTAGAGGTGCATTTGCACCTCTGATCAGGCATCCTGAAGTCCTTCCTTGAGTTTCCTATCAAAGCAGGGAGTATTTACAGACGCTGTTGAGAATTCAATACTTTTTTTCAAAAGGGCACGTAGATTTTAGAATCAAGCCAAGCATGCACTTCTCTCTTTTAAGGTCTGATGAGTTTAATCATTTAATCTCCCATGCCAAAAACAGAAATAAATATGTCAGTTTTTAATGTATCTGGTGCTCATTTAAAGCGATCCAATACCTTTTGGTCGAGTGTGCGCTATCTAAAATTGCCAACAAATAAAAAATAAAATAAACCAAAATGCTGACTAATCAAAAACATCACCTTATTTTTATATGATTGTTTTTCACCCACCCTTAGGAATATCAATAAACTGTGTTCATTAGGAAAGCTTTATAAACAGTTTTAAATTAAGCAATTCAAATGATTTAAATGTAATTACATATTATGGCTGTATTTAAACATATCTCCTAACAAGTTCATTAATTCTATAAAAGCATAACTTTTCTGTTAAAAATAAACTTGGCCATGCAATGGGCATAAGCGCACTGCAACGCTAGTCCCTCACTCATCTAGCCATCCTATAAAAGAACATATTCCATATTCCATAGTGCATAGTGCTAGGTAAAAACAAAAGGCAAAGCAACGTAAAACCTTTAGATTATTTGCTAAATACTATCAAATCAGTTTATATTATATTGTAGTGTAGTGCATCATCATTCTATAATTGCAGATGAGGATCAAACGGCAATAGTTAAGTATTCTGGGATTCAAAACTGGCAAAAATTGCTTTTAGCAATGTTTATATAACCACAAACAATTTTCAGACACAAAAAAATCTAAATTCAATAGCCTCATGTAAAATAACATTTTATTTTAATAAATAAAGAAATGGTTAATTTGCATGAAAAATATTTGGATAATCACCGGAGTATGCAGCTTTTCCTTTGAGAGTCTGTCCTTTCTGCTGCCAGTCTGTGTTTCCAGTAAGCAAAGTGTGTTTAAATGCAAAGTGTGTTTAAGGCTGCAGTACCGCCTCCTGTCTACAGGGGCAGACCTGAGCAAAAATATAAACACACTTGATGAAACACAGGTCCCCACAAGACACTTTTTTTAAAAGTTGTCAAAATTGACACAGATGTTCCTTAAGTCATTTTTTGTCATTTAGAAGACATTGCCTTGTGGGGACTTGGGTTCAAGTCCCCACAGTGCAATCAAGTCCCCACAGCGTGAGTGTGTTATCACACCCAAGTCCCCACAAGGATAGTGTCACACACACACACACACACACACACACACACACACACACACACACACACACACACACACACACACACACACACACACACACACACACACACACACACACACACACACACACACACACACACACACACACACACACACACACACACACACACACACACACACACACACACACACACACACACACACACACACACACACATACACGTGTTACCATCCTTGTGGGGACTATGTGTAAATACCTGCCTTGTGGGGACTAACCTTTCCAAATGTTTTTAAAACACACTAATAACAGAAAAATGTTAAGAAAAAATTCATTATACAGGATCCTGCTTCAAATTTGCAAATATATTGTTATTTAATCGTGCGCACAGCACCATCCTTGTGGGGACTTGAACATGTGCTACCATCCTTGTGGGGACCTAGTCCGTAACATTATTTGTGATTGAATACAGTCAAAGGCACATGGCTAAATGTTTATTTTATCAACAATATACACAAGCAACATTATAATCTATTCATATATGAATTGCTGCATATATACTAGGGTATACATTAAAGACAGATTATGTTAATGTGCCACAAAATATCATATCATATGCTTAAAGAACCACACTTAAAGCTGCATTTAACCTATTTATTAGTGCTGAAAATCTTAGGAGATAAGGGAACTAACACATAAAGAAATTAACATATGGAACCAAGGAATATGGTCAAGTGGTGTTTAAGTCCCCACAGAGATAGTGTGTTATTATAGCGATGTTCAAGTCCCCACAGAGATAGTGTGTTATCATAGCGATGTTCAAGTCCCCTCAGAGATAGTGTGTTATCATAGCGATGTTTAAGTCCCCACAGAGATAGTGTGTTATTATAGCGATGTTCAAGTCCCCACAGAGATAGTGTGTGATCATAGCGATGTTCAAGTCCCCTCAGAGATAGTGTGTTATCATAGCGATGTTTAAGTCCCCACAGAGATAGTGTGTTATTATAGCGATGTTCAAGTCCCCACAGAGATAGTGTGTTATCATAGCGATGTTCAAGTCCCCTCAGAGATAGTGTGTTATCATAGCGATGTTCAAGTCCCCACAGAGATGGTGTGTTATTATAGAGATGTTCAAGTCTCCACAAAGATAATGTTTTATTGTAGTTTTTTTCAAACCCACACAAAGATAGTGTGTTATAGCGATGTTTGAGTCCCCACAGATATAGTGCATGAATGTGCTTGTGTTTAAGTCCTCATTAAAATAGGGCCCGATTCACAAAGGTAAACTTAGACAAAAGTCTAACTTTACTACTTTTCAGTATTCACAAAACCCCATAAAGAGAATGTGAAGTTAATGATGTTCAAGTCGAAGCAAACACAAGGAGATGATGGACGGAGTGGTGAAATCTTTCAGTCACTCACTGCCAGTCACAGATCTCGGTTGAATCGATCATCGTTCTTTAGCTCACTTCACCACCCCAGTTCAGACCCAGCTATATGCAAATCAGTCTTGACCCTGTGCCTCATGGGAACAGTCCAGCCCAACTGCCAAGCCAGGTCTTCCCTGGACCGGAAACAAGCAGTCTGGGACCGGTTCCGGGATAACAGCCCCTCATCAGCCAGGCTAGCTTGAATCCAGTGGCAAAATGAGCAAGGGGCCCACGTCTGGGTCCCAATTTAGGGCGAACAAAACAAACACAAGGAGATGATGGACTGAGTGCTGAAACTTTTCAGTCACTCACCCCCAGTAACAGATCTGGGTTGAATCCATCAGCTCACTTCGCCACGCCAGTTGAGACCCAGCTATATGCAAATCAGTCTTGACCCTGTGCCTCATGGCACCCCCTGGTGCTTCAAGTCGAAACAGAGCTTGCGTTTATTGACAGGAATGCTCAAGTCAACACAGAGATAGTATGTTTTTATGATGATGTTCAAGTCCCCACAAAGATAGTGTTTTATCGTAGTTTTTTTTCAAGCCCACACAAAGATAGTGTGTTATTATAGCGATGTTTAAGTCCCCACAGAGATAGTGCATGAAGATGATTGTGTTTGAGTCCTCATTAAAATAGGGCCCGATTCACAATGGTGAACTTAGACAAAAAATCTAACTTTTGTACTTTTCAGTTTCAACAATCTAAACTTAGACCAAAAGTCTAACTTTACTACTTTTCAGTATTCACAAAGCCCTATACAGAGAATGCAAAGCTGATGATGCTCAAGCCAAAACAGAGCTTGTGTGTAATTACAGGAATGCTCAAGTCCCCACAGAGATGGTGTGTGACTATAGTATTACCACGGTCGCCAAAGCGAATGTGTGTGATTATAGACATGCCCAGGTCCCCACAGAGATAGTGTGTGACTATAGACATGCCCAGGTCCCCACAGAGATGTTGTGTGATTATAGAGATGTTATGGACCCCACAGAGATGGTGTGTGACTATAGTATTACCACAGTCGCCAAAGCGAATGTATGTGATTATAGACATGCCCAGGTCCCCACAGAGATAGTGTGTGACTATAGACATGCCCAGGTCCCCACAGAGATAGTGTATGATTATAGAGATGTCATGGACCCCACAGAGATGGTGTGTGACTATAGTATTACCACAGTCGCCAAAGCGAATGTATGTGATTATAGACATGCCCAGGTCCTCACAGAGATAGTGTGTGATTATAGAAATGCCCAGGTCCCCACAGAGATAGTGTGTGATTAATGGGATGCACAGGGATAACTGTTGGACCTGGCCCTTTTTGCATGGTCATCCCTAAACTTTTTGCCTTCCTCCTATATTTTTTCTGACCTGTTGTTGGCTGTTTTATGACTCTGGGCACCTTACCACTGCTGATCAGTGCTAAGGTGCATATGCTCTCCCTATGGTAAAAAGTTTTTTTTTTTTAATTTTTTTTTTATTATTGAATCATCATCAATCTTAACAACTATAATAATACATATTTCAAGACTTGGATCAATCATATAACACAGAAAAAGGTAAATGAAGGAGAGAAAACAAAAACGCAGATGAAAGTGAAGGATACCGAAGCATAGCACATATAAAAAAAAAAAAAATGAAAATTCAACCCAGTCTTGATGATGATATCAGTATACCAATCTTTCAATCCATCAGGTATCGTTTATCATTCCATCTTTGACTGCCATTCAGCTATTGGTGCCCAGATTTGATTTCCCAATTTTTTTAACTTCCTTCCCCTTTTATCATAGAGTGCTTTTTCTAAAGTATATATAGCCAGGATGCGCGATAGCCACTGATGAAACGTAGGTGGATTTGGATCTTTCGAAAGAGATGCTATACACAGTCGACTTACAGTCATAGCCAGAAATAAAAATTCATAACATGCTGCGTCAGTGCCGTCTTTAACCACCCCTAATACCATGACTTCATTTGTTAATCTGATAGAGATCCCAAGTGCCCTATCCATGAATTGTTCTATCAGTTGTTTATACAGATCTAGCTTAGGGCATGCAGAAAACATATGGATAGTGTCAGCCTGCGTACTCTGACATCTTGGACAGGTTATACCACTTGTTCCACCCCAGCAAGCTATTCTATAAGGGGTATGATATAATTCAAAAAAGGTCTTGTAATATTGAGTTTGCAAGTTTGCTACTCTTAAAATTGTGTTAGCAAGTTTTAACGATTTTTCAGGTTCGGTCTTTTCTAAATTTAACTTTCTTCTCCATTTCTCATAAGTGTTTACTTGATCATCCTTTTTATACAGACAGATTACTTTATATAACTGAGTTATTGTGCAGCTCCCTTCGCTTCTGATCAGCTCCATTATTTCTTCTTTCTTAAAATGCATATTACCTGCTTGTTTTTTAGATAATACTGATCTAATCTGCAAGTATTTGAAGAAGTCTTTACTCTCTATTTTATATTCTCGTTGTATTTTTTCAAAAGCCATCATACCCGTACTATCGATGAGATCTCCGATAGCTTTGGCCCCTAGATTATCCCAGCGTTTCATTACTGGGTCGTGGAACACTCCTGGCATAGCCGGATTCTTATAGAGAGGGGTATAAAAATTCATTCTTCCCATAGCTATCTTTTTCCGGACCATCGACCATACTGACCAAGCTCCCCCCAGAGTCTTAAACCTGTTTTTTTTATAATAGTTTGGGTCATAGCACAATAACGATCCTTTAGATCCCTCCAGTATCAATTCGTAGATATCTGGGATATCACCATTATCTCTCCACCTGTCTTTTATACTCCCTCCCAATAATCCCTTTATGTACTGCAGAGTTGCAGCTAGATAATAAGCCTTGAAGTCCGGGGTTGCTAACCCTCCCCTTTCTCTTGATAGGGAGAGAAATGTTATAGCCCTGCGTGTTTTGCCTTTTGCCCATATAAATTGATTAGAAATCCCATCGAGTTCTTTAAACCATATATTACCAAATTTTAAAGGGATAGTGCGAAATAAATACAATACTTTAGGCAGAAAATTCATTTTTATTACGTTGGATCGGCCTATCGTTGTTAAGTGTAAATTATTTTTCTTGTCTAAACTTTCCTTAGCTTTCTTTATCACAGGGCCTAGATTTTCTTCCACTATCTTAGTTATTTCTGCTGTTATGGTGATTCCAAGGTAGGTTGCACCCTCTGTTACTCTACTGTCAGTTGACACAGCATATTCGTTTACCACTATCTGGGTCTTCCCTGCGTTTAATTTATACCCCGATAAGGACCCGAAAGACCTCGCTTCCCTCTCTATTTCTCCTAATGCTGTTGTAGGATCAGATGTAGTGATGGCAAGATCATCCGCATACCCCAATATTTTAGTGACATATCCATTTAAAATTATCGGAGGAATGCTTCTATTTAGCTCTATTCTTCTTATAAATGGATCTATATAAAAGGCAAAAAGTAGTGGAGAGCAGGGGCAGCCTTATCTCGTCCCTCGTTTGATCTTTATTAAATCGCTCTCTACCCCCATTACTCTAAGCCTGATAGTGGGTTTTTTATATAGAACTTTCAATGCCTCGATGCAGCCACTTCCCAATTTTGCTTTATGAAGTACTGTCCATAGGAAATCCCACGAGACCCTATCAAACGCTTTCTCAGCATCTAGTAGTATCAAGGCCATAAGGTCCCGTGAGACTGCCGTACCATCGAACAAAGTGCAGACTCTCCTTATATGATCTGCCGTTCCTCTCCCGGGTATAAATCCATGTTGTCGAGGGAGACGATCTTGCCGACAATCATACTCAGCCTATTAGCTAAAATCTTAGAGTAGATTTTAGAATCACTATTCAAGAGGCTTATTGGCCTATACGACCCAGGGTCTTCAGAGGGTTTATTTTTCTTAAGAAAAACTACCATAGTTGCCTCCCCCCAAGTGCTAGGTGGTGTTGCCCCCCCTTGTACAGCGGCCATTAGCTTGAAGATATCTGACTGTAAAATATGAAGAAATTTTTTATAAAACTCCATTGGGATTGAATCCGGTCCGACTGCTTTTCCGGCGGGGAGTTCTTTGACCGCTGTCTGTATTTCTTCTACAGTAAAGCCTAATTCTAAATCATTTTTATCCTCTATTGACAGTCCCTCAACTAGGGCTGACTCTAAGTAACGCGCTATCTCTGCATCGTCAGGTTTAAGATCATTGGAGTATATCGCTTGATAAAAATCGTGCATGACTGTACAAATCTCTTTAGGCGTTGTAGCGATAGCACCAGTGTTAGATATAAAAAAATTTATCTCCTTTCGTGACGTCACACAGGGATCCTGGTCACACAGGGATCCAGGTCACACAGGGATACATTCGTGAATAGAGGGTGTGTCAGGGAAGCAAGATGGCGTCTGGCTAGCAGCGGCTGAAGATCACTCCCTATCCCATCCGCATAACGCCCGAAATAAGCCCCTGGACACCCGACCCCGATGTACCTTGAATGGATTTGGCCCTGGGAGCTGGTCTGGATGTCTGGAGCGTGGTCAGGAGCCTGGCGGCAGCCCTTAAACTTAAAGCGGTGAGGTTCGTGGAGGAGCTGCAGACTCGGCGGCATCGGCGGTTGCATCGGCGATCCCGCGGTAAAGCTTCGGACGCTGCGGATGATGCGGACGATACGGACGATACGGACCAAGCCGGAAGCAAAAGCAGACTGAACTGCGGAGCTCAGAGAGCTCGATCCTGCAGTCCGCTTCACAGCAATGCATGGGGGAAGCCTATTCCCATTGCACTGCGTCCCCCATATGCCTGCTATGAGGCAGGCGTAAGGTTGTGATGCAGTAGCGTCCTAGAATCTGATAGATTTCACTGTGCCACTTCTACAAGGCTTTTTGCGGGGGAATACCCACCTTACATACATTATACCTGACGCAGGTATAATGTGGCGCACGGCTTTATAAAGTGACGCATCTGCTTAGAAGCGTCACTTTGTAAATATGGTGCAACATGGCGCATTATTTATGCTTTTGCAGCCTCACAAAAAGTGATGCAACAGCGGGGCAAAAGTGTAACAAGGGGCTCATAAATAATCTCCTCATTTTGCAATTATGTTTGTGGTACCTTTGTGCCGAAGTAGAGAAAATGACTAATAGTTCTGTAACTACTCTTTTCATGAGAAAAGGGACATTTTCAAAATGGGTACATGTTAAATATGGTGAATGAAACAAATATTGATTCCAAAATATCATGTGACATAAATATGTTGTCACAAATATCACCACTATAGGGGAACAGAATATCAAATATCAGAAGGCAGGTTTTATTGTATAGAATATGGTAATGAAGACAATTGTAATTAATATTGTGTACTTTAGTATACTTGTAATAAACATTGCTTTTATTAAATAAATATATATATATATATATATATATATATACTCACTTAAAAAACCATAGGTTTCACACACGTTATAGTTAGGAATTAGCATTTAAAAAACCTTGCAAATTCACTTAAAAAACAATAGGTTTCACACAGGTTATAGTTGGGTGGACATTTCACTCGTAAAATACCAATGAAATTCCCCCGTTATAGTTAGTTCAGATAACTATAACTCGCGCGCCCACAATCCACGGCTCATGACGTCACATATTACATCACTCATGACATGGTCAGTGGCATCACTCATGACATCACTGATGACATCATCCTTGTGATAGAGTGGCGGTCGCGCGAGTTATAGTTATCTGAACTAACTATAACGGGGGAATTTCATTGGTTTTTTACGAGTGAAATGTCCACCTAACTATAACCTGTGTGAAACCTATGGTTTTTTAAGTGAATTTGTAAGGTTTTTTAAATGCTAATTCCTAACTATAACGTGTGTGAAACCTATGATTTTTTAAGTGAATTTGTACGGTTTTTTTAAATGCTAAGTTATGGATTTATTAATATATATATTTTTTAAGGTTTTTCACCGTGCGCGCACCGTGCTCGCGCTTTGGGCGCACGGTGCGCTTCGCACACCGTGCACGCGCATTGGGCGCACTGTGCGCTGCGAGCACCGTGCACCGTGCGTGAACCCCGCGATTTTTATTTAAAAAAAAAAAAACGTTTCACCCATGGGGGTCCTTCTGTGACCCCCTGACAAAGGCTAGGGGGTCAGGAACTCTCTTCCCCGCCCCCTTTTCACGTTTTCCACCTTTTTTTCCCCCTTTCCTTTTCAGTGCGAGAGACAAAATGGCGGCCGACACTTTCTGATTTCGACCGATTCGAATGTTGACTGACATCTAACAACCAATCAGAATTTCGCTCGCGCACGGTGCGCACGTATAGATATTTATATGCTTTTAAATGCTATTTTCTCTGTAAATACTAAACAGATTGACACCAGACCTGCAAAAGGCACTTCCCTGACCTGAGGACTACCTCTCTGCTAAATTTCAAGTAATTCTGTTCAGCCGTTCGGGCTGTACCTTCGACTAAAGGTCCTATGGAAAAATGCATGGGGAAAACGCATTTTGGGACCCCCCTTTTTTCTCGGCCCCCGCTTGACGAATCACCCCGAGACTTTCAGGATAGGAGCAGAGCGGAGCGCCCCATTAGACCTTCTAGTGGACTTGCTTCCTTCACAGCGAAGCTCCGACTGGTAGCTGGTGCTGCCCCTGTTGGTGCTGCTGACCCTTGGTCGAGGCCCACCTCCACCCGCAGGCCCCTGCCTGTGCCTCATATCTGGTGGTCTAGTTGTAGAGAGTCACTGCTCTGCTGCTGGGCTGTTCCTCTGCCTCTCTTTTCTGATTTATGCCTTTCTGCCTTTATTCAGCTTTTTCCTTTTTTGCCTTTTTCTTTCCTTTGTTTGCCGCCCTTGTCCCTGTTGCTGTGAACCCATGGCCTGCCCCCTCCAGTGACCCTTCCCGGTCCCGCATTTCCTGCCTCCCATATGTCCAGCCCCCCAGCACTACTTAATGGCAGCCGCTGTGCGGCTGCACCGCTGGCGCACCAAAAGCAGGCCTGTCAGCACCCGTCTGTGCCTGGACCATGCCTAGCTCCAGAGACCCTGGTTCTCGGCCCATCCACCGCTAAGACTTCAGCACTTTCCTCACCCACAACTCAGGACACCATACCGCCTGCCACCTTGCGTCACCGAAGAAGACCCAAGGACCCTTCTCCTGCCAGAACTGCAGCCACATCCTCACCCACGCCAGCACGCTAGATTCTTTCACCGAGCAACAGCACACTCGACCCACTCAACTGCATCCTCTTCAATGTGCGGTTCCTCCACAAACACGCCACAATAATCTGGGACCTCCTCGACGTTGCCTCTCCCGACATCACCTTCTTCACAGAAACCTTGATCAACCCCTGATCCGGACAGGACATCGCCATCACCATCCCCGACGGCTACAAAATCACTCGCAAGGACTGCACCGACCGACCAGGAGGAGGTATCGCCATCAACCACAAGGACACCCTCCGACTGACCATGCACTCAAATGACCCAATGAGAACCATCTTGAAACTGGACCTGGGCCCAGCCTGAGTGAGTCGTGACCCCCAGAGTGGTTCTCCTCCAGTCCTGGAGCCTTAGAAGTGGTGCTGAAGGTGAGCAGATGCCTCAAATCTAAAACTTGGGACTTAAAAAATTCTCTGCCCAAAAGTGCCCTGAGGACTGAGAGAAGACCAACATGCATTTCTCACTGATCCACCGAAGGTGCATTTCCGGTCGGCCTGACTTTGAGGTAGATCCCTTACATTCTTCTCCACTGCTTCAAAACCTGTTCAGTGGTCACTCTGGAAGGGTATCCAAACTCCTGGAGCCATCATCTGACCCAGCTGCAGCCTTGTCTGCTGTAGATTTTCGACTTCCAAAAAACGAGACAAAGGCCCAGATTTGCCAAAGAATTGCTTGCCCTCCCGTCATGCAGGGTTACTGAAAGGTAACGAAAGGACAATGCAATCCTTGTGTCAGATTTAACAAGCCAAGCAAGGCCACCTTGCGTGACCCTGTGTGGCTTGGTAAATCTGTAGTAATACAAAGCTGTGTAAGTCACTGCCGTGTGTTAGTCAGTGCCAGAAAGGTGTTTAATGGGTAGAGTTTTGGTGTTCCCATACATCCACCCATATATTCTGGTGCATTCCCAGATTTACTACTACAAGTAAACCTGGGGATGCGTAAACATTGTATGCCTTCCTGATAGAGGCGCAACAAGGAGAAATATCTTTATTTCTCCTTGTTTGTTCAGAATACAGCACACGTAGTAAGAGGAAAATGCATCTAAGGATTGCCTCTGTGCGGGAATGTGTTGCTTCCTCAATAAATACAATCTTTCCAGCAACACAGGCACCCTTTCACTACGGCACAAAGGTGCCTGCGTTGGCGCTAGGTAGCACATAAAATAATCCTAGTTTAATGGTATTTAGTTTTGGACATTTCCGTCTGTATTTATTCATATTTATTTTTTGCTAATTTTATTTGTATTTATCCATATTTATTTTGGGTTTTGTGGAAATATGAAGCTGAAATTAGTATATTTCCACATTTATTTACCGGAAAATATGCACTCATGCTTGAATGCCTACTAGGTTTCAGTGCTGTAAACACCCGCAGAAGATAAATTAATGCACTTTTAAGAAAATATGCACATTTCAGTATCAACCTTGTGCACATCACCTGCTGTTAAAGCCTCTTCACTAAACTTCCTTTATTTTTTAGCCCCCTTATCTATCATACCACACAGCTCTGCGTCTGGCAGTCATGGCAGACAGTATTTAGAATTACTCAAAAAGTAACACTTTTTATCTACATTTAAAAATAAATACAGAGAAGAAAATAAATGTTTTCAGTCTGTATTTATCTGTAAAAATCAGTAAAAACGGAAAACAGGTAGCCTTACACATAATGTACCAGCACAGTAAGAAAGCAGCAATGTGCAAAGTATTTATAAATATGGCACATTCCCGCCCTCTCCATTTGATGCAGTGCAGCATGTTGTTTTGCTGCTTTGCGCTACGTCAAATCTTGATAAATTCAACCCTAAGTCTGAAAGTAGGAATCTTCACCGTTACTTCATCCAACGGCTCCACGAAAACGACGCCTCCTCTTTGGACACCGTTGGCTGCCTTGCACAGCTGAGCTTTAACTTCTCAGACATTTTTCTTCAAAAATTCTTCTTAATCCGAATGTAAGTCGAGACGCGGCCCGATCCAATTCTTGTATCCGAACTGTGGTCCATTGCGGTCAGTCTCAACTTTTTACTTTGAGCTTGTCTGGCACGACTAGATGCCCACAGTTGGTGCTTTGAACATTTAGGCACTATTTTTCACTTTAAAATTTACAAATTCATACCTCTCATTCTACTGATAAAACATAAATATAAACATAAGCTAATATTCGTCCTATTTCAGAAATTTCTCCATTACCTGGTGGACCATTTTTAATGTGTTTTTAACATGATTCTTGAACAGCCAACCTGTCAATGATCTTTCTCCTCATGCATCAAACCATTTGGAGATACTTTGACAGACTGCATACAATGGCTTCACTAGTGTCTTATCTCAATAGCATTTATGCCTCTGCTTGTTGCGTTACCCCCCCATGGAATGGCAAATCCATATTATTACCTTTCTCCTGGGATTTTTATACACTGCACAAAAGAATAGAAGATGAGCCATTCTTTCATCTGGCAAATTACATGCCGGCAAAGCGCTGGACACGCGGTATACGTTCTACCGTTTGGAACAAAAACCACTGAATTAAAGAGATCCAAGTCTGAATTTTACATACAACTGACTATCCACTAGGAGAGTAATAAAGTCAAAATAGAGTTAATAAGAACCAGTACATTTAAAATCCAGAACGGCTACAGTTAGGAACTTCTGAGTCAGGAATTAATAATTTGTTTCTTTGGCACAGTATTCCAATGTATTTTTGGATAGTGTTCTTTAGATAGTGATTGGAAGTGCACCCTGTCTTTGCATTGCACTTCAAAGTCAAGTAATGTTAGCATTGACCACACACTTCTAAACCACAGGATTTTACATTGCCTATCACAATAAGTAATACCAAGTTTTACACCACGTTACCTCAAAAGGACCTACTTATCTTATTTCAAATCTAGCCACAAAGAGAACATGATCACCTGTTTAAAAAAAGACCTACAGAACTTCCCTGTGGCCCGATTCCATTATCTCTGCAACTTAGGTTGTCCATAGCCTTTTATTTTGTGGTAAGCACTCCCACCATGGATAATAAAACCCAACTTAGATCCACAACTCCCCAGTAATTATCGGCTCATACCATGTTATCCTACATTGAGCTAGATCATTGAGAACCCAGTAGGATCACCATTGCAAGTGT
Organism: Triturus cristatus; assembly: GCF_964204655.1. NCBI lineage: Eukaryota > Metazoa > Chordata > Amphibia > Caudata > Salamandridae > Triturus > Triturus cristatus. Next base: position 1,280,953,771 of record NC_140579.1, on the reverse strand, counting down.
ACTGAAAACAATATCAGTTATAAAACACCTCTCAGTGTGGATTCCACCCAGCGCTTGGACAGTATTACTGAGAATTAGTGAAATTTTCAGAAAGATAACAGACAGAGGGGTATATGTACAAGCTCCTATCGCCACCACAATATCACTTTTTCTGACGTTCTGATAGGGGCTTAGCCTTATTTGCATTGTGGCTTAACGCCGCCTTGTAAATAAGGCCCCTTTTTGTTAGTGTGAAAGGGTTGGGCAGTGGGTACCATCCTGTACATAAACAATCTGTAAAAAATAAATGCAATTTTGTGACTTTCATGTGTGCTGCATGGAGCAGCACACACAAAAGTGACAAAATGACACTATAGTGCAAGGGGGCCTGCGTTGGTGCTACAATGCTAAGTTTAGTGCAAGAGCAGGGGAAATGCAAGGCTGCACCATATCCTTGTAATTATGGTGCAGCCTTGCGTTTCTGAAGTGACAGAGTGAGGCGTTATGTCAAGACAGCCTCACTCTGCCACTTCCTCATATATATATCCCCCAGGTTCTTTTAATTGTGATGGGAGCGAATATGTATCCATTCTAGGCTGTCAAACTATTATGTTCCTCTCCTAATTTTGATGTTTTTTATATGTACTTTTGTGGCCCGCGATGTTAGCCTCTCATTGGTCTTTAATATGAATTTCATGTGATAAGGGGTTTCCACTCACGGAAGGATCGAACATGTATCATTTTAAGCTGTTGATTGTTTTGTTTTTATATTATGATGAATTTGATCTGCACTTTTATGGTATTTTTTATATATATATATATATATACTTTATTCCCCAGAGACTGTTGATCTCTGCCCATGTGTCTATCTGCAGTGGTTGAATAGAAAACATCAGCAAAAGGAAGCTTTCCGGCGTTGCATGATTTTTGTCTTCAATGAAGCGCAGACCTATAATTTTCAGGAAAATCAGGACAATATACAGGAAACACTTTTATTTTGGCAGGAGCATCTCAAATATGAGGTGCTGCACACAATAAAATGTGTACAGCACCAGTAGTGACTATTACAGAAACAAGGATGTGATAGGAACTTGCAGAACATAAGGACAGTCACCAATGGAGATAAAGTGACTTCCTCAGATCTGCAAAATGTTTTTTGTCTGGCACTGTTAAAAGCAAATGGGGCACATTTATGTGAGGCTTGCATTGTGTTTGGACAACACAACATGGTACATGCATGACACAAACCTCTAAGTCAGATTTTTGAAGCAAAGTGGCTTTGCATGGCTCTGGGTGGTTCCAAAAATCTGGAGTAACGCAACGCAAATTGCAAATAGCTGCATTGCGTTACTCTGCCCTGGGAAGGAGTTGCATGGATGTTTCCATGCAACTCCCATGGTTTTTGATGCATCACCAGATTTACCAAAACTGGTAAACCTGGGAATGCACCAAAACATTATGCCTTTCCAGGGGAGGCACAGCCAGGGCAAATATCTATATTAAATAGGGGACGGGGGGAATGAAGCGCATCTGGGAGGCAGTAGCGGGAAAACTGGTAGGGGAGAGGGGCCGTGGGGGCAGCAGCGGCGTGCGGGAAAATCTGGCACGCAAGCGGTATTGGAACAACCAGCAAACAGGGAGAGAGGCACAAAAAGTTGAAGGCACAATAACAGGGGCAATAACAAAATCAAAAATGAAGGCACAGTACCAGGACACTTACAAAAATGGAATGCACAAATAGACAATTACAAAAATGAAAAGCACAAATACCAGGACAATAACGGTACAATACCAGGACACAGACAGGTCTTGCACACAAAACGGGCACTAGCAGTGAGGCAGGCAGTGGCCTTGAACACCCACCGGCAGAGGAGACGTGGGGTCGGCGGTGGAGGCTCAACAGCAGAGCTGCTGAGTGAGAGAATGGGTCCCTGGCTGGGAAGTCAGGTGTCCTGCTCCATGGTGCAAGGGTGCCTACATTGGTGTTAGACTGCCAAAAGAGGGGCAATGCAGGGGAAAGGACAGGAATGCACCGTATTGGATTAAATATGGCCGTTCCTGCCCTTTCCCTGTCACTCAGTGCAGTGTAGCAAGGTGACTTGCTGCACTGTGTCACTTTCTCGTAAATGAGCCCCAAAGTGTTGTGGTTCAAAACAATTAACTTACATTTTCCAAACAAAATTAATAAATCACCCATCACCATCTATATTTCCAGCTTTGAATGCTTAGTTTTACTGGACTATTTAAAGACATATAGAATTGCAAATTAATTCACTTGTTTTTGCTAAATCATTACATATGCTACACTTGCAACTGATCTGATATGGGTTTATGAAATTAAAATTGCTGCTGTCATCGCCCATCAGTAGATCAATAAACATTTTACTACTTTATGATATTTATTGTAAAATTTAAAGTTTGATAGCAGCGGCTTGCAAAATCAAAGCCTTTTACATGTGGAGAAAGAGTGCTAACGTTTGTCACAAGACAGAAAAACATCATATAGTATTGTAATACCTGTGAACACCTCCCCTCCTCTCCTTGAACATTTATGTCTGAAGTCCGCATATTATTTTCTAATAATAAAAGTTTAAAGATTTGAAGAGATGTAGTTCTGAAAATGTTCGTTTTTTTACTAAAAAGCATGCTGTAAACTAGTTAAAAGCCAATATTTTGTCTGCTAAGCTCCTCTACAGACAGGTTTGTTTGAGAGGCAGAAATCAGCACAACACATCAGCCCCACTGGCTCTCCTCCGCACTGCCACAACCCCGTGCTGCAGGTGTACCCCAGGAATGCTCACTCTGTATCTGTGTAGGCGCTGGTGCCAGAGTGTGAACAGGCCTGAAAGGAGCGGAGAGCTTCAAGCGCTCGGCCCTTTGTTATGCTGAACTTGGGTCAGAGGCATTCGCACCTAACCCTGGGCCATCGTCATGACAACAAAGGGCCGAGGAGAGGCTCCCACCTTGCTTATGACAGGTGAGCTGGGAGGGCTGATGCAATGAATACGCGCCTGCATATTTCAGGTTAGGAGAGTTAGCCAGGAATGAAGAGCAGGGAACCTACATTCCTGGGCGTTTCAGTAACTTAATGGCTTGACTTGTAAACCCAACGCAAAATTCTACTGTACGAAAATGTCAAGGATATAATGAAATTCCCATATAAAAATTAATTGCCTATCCTGAGTGAAAGAAACATTTTATATTAAATTCCCTACACAGTTCTCCAAAAACAAATCTATTCATGCACTAACGCAGCAGTATTTTTTAAATGCACTCAATGTAAAGTACTTTATGTGAGTTTGAACTTTTTACATAAGTTTAATTTTATAAGTAAAATGTGTGTGATTTTCCATCTTCTGCTGCAGGCATAACTTCTCTGCATTGGCTTAGAGTAGCATATAAACGCGTCTGGAAATTGTATTTTTGTTTTTTCATTTCACACATAGGATTACAAGAGCCAAAATGCGAGAAAACCCCCCCCCAAAAAAAACAAGCACTAGCAAAACAAGTTTTTTGGGTTGCCTGTTTGACAGCTGATTAAAATAGACTTATTTTCAAATATGCAAAACAATCTCAGATAAGCAGTTTCTGAGAGTAGTCCGCCTTGGTCAGTTATAACAAAGCGAGTTCAGATGCACCCCATTGGAAAAACCTTTACCGTTGTGTATACAGCAACAGTGTTATGTATGTATTTAAATTTATAGAGCGCACTGCAACCCAACGGGCATCCTGGCGCTGAAAGACAGAGTGAAGAAGGAGACAGTGGGGGCCTAAGGATTAGGTTCTGGGGAATAGCCAGGTTTTCAGCTGTCTGCGGAAAAGGGTCAGATCCCGGACCAGTCGTAGCTCCACAGGGAGGCTATTCCATAAGCGTGCAGCCGCAGAGCTAAAGGCACGGCCTCCCAGGGTGACTCTCGTTGTTTTGGGAGTCAAGGCCAGCATAGCTGAAGAGGAGCGCAGCATGCGCGTAGGTGTATACCAACTGAAGAGATTCTGCAGTGGTATAGGGCCAACACCATGAAGAGCCTTAAAAACTACACACAGAGATTTAAACAAGATTCTCTGATGCACGGGCAGCCAGTGTAATTCGGACAAGGCCCTAGTGCTTGAGGAAAAGCGCGGTCTGAGAAGAGCAAGCTTTGCGGCAGCAGCCTGGATCCGTTGAAGTCTCTGAATCAGATATGTGGGGGAAGCAAGCAACAAGGCATTACAGTAGTCCAGGCGACTAAGGATTGTGCATCGGACTACTGTACCTCGTACATGAGAGGGAAGAAGGGGCAAAATCCTACGTAGACCTCTCATGATCAGAAAACAGTTTGAAGTTACCTTGTTGACATGTGACTCCAGACTTAGATTCTCATTAAGGCAGACACCCAAATTGCGAGCAGTCTTTACCGGAACCAGAGGGGTATCCAGAGGGAGAGGCCAGAAATTGGAAGGAAGGGTAAAAGGCACCCTTCCCACTGAGCAATGTAGAATCTCAGTTTTGGCACCATTGAACTGCAGATCATTATTCCTCAGCCAGGTTGTCATTTCTATCATGCACTTGTGGAAAGAGGATAAAGAGTCCACCTGATCATCACCATCCAAGGAGATAATCAGTTGCGTATCATCTGCATAATTAACTGCAGAGATATTGCAGGAATTGATGATCTGCACCAAAGGGCGCATATAAACATTGAACAAAATAGGGCTAATAGAGGAACCCTGTGGAACCCCCTGTTTGTTCAACAAAAAATCTGATTGGAATGGAGGCATAAAGACCGCTTGCCGTCTATCCGATAGATAGGAGCATAGCCATTTAAGGGCCATACCTGTAACCCCTATCTCCTCAAGCCGAAGTAGTAAAATACTATGGCTAACCGTATCGAAAGCGGCGGACAGGTCAAGCAGTATCAAAGTTGCAGAGTGCCCCTTGTCCGCCCGCATTCGCAAATCGTCCATAGCAATGATCAGGGCAGACTCAGTACCATGCCCTGGACGAAAGCCGAACTGATTCTCCTCCAAAATCCTATTGCTCTCAAGAAACTCAGAAAGCTCCTGGCTAACAAGTCGCTCAACTATCTTAACTGGATAGGGCAGTAAAGAGATAGGGCGATAGCTCCCATAGCAGGCGGGATCCAGCGAGGGTTTTTTTAACAGGGGGGATACCAACGCATCCTTCCAACAGGCAGGGACTACACCGCAGATTAATGACTGGTTAATAATCATATGGAGGTGCGGAAAGGTATCTGACCCTAATTCTTTCCAGAATTTCTGCGGAATAGGGTCTAAGGGTGAGCCAGAGCAAACTTTCATAGCCAACCCAGAGAAATCCTCCAAAGAAGGGCAGGTCCAGTGATCTATACAAGGTCCCATGGGTACCTCTGGCTTAAGCACAGTACAGTCAGGCGTATCTACTGTGGAAATACAGTCAGGCGTATCCACTGTGGAAGTACAAGTTCCAGCCTTGTGGCTAGTAACAGAGTTAGGCTGCATGCCATCAAGGATTCCCTTTATTTTGTTGTGGAAGAAGGCAGCCAGCCCATCACACAAATCCTGTGAAGGGATGATCTTATTCGTCAGACACTCTGGGTTAGCAACACCTCTCAAGATGTTAAAGACACATTTAGCTTTGTTCGCGGCGTTTGAAATAAGATCAGCAAAATACAGTGCTTTAGTGGAAGCGATGGCTTGCTTGTACCTGACCAGCAGTTCACGCCAGATAATCTTGTCGCTGGTCAGGTACTGCCTACGCCACTGCCTCTCTGCATGTTTGCATTGAATTTTAAAAACTCTTAGTTCCTCGGAAAACCAGGGGGCCGAAGGGGAGCTTCTTTTCCTAACCCATTTCAGTGGGGCAGTCCTGTTGATGGTGGTTGTGATGTAGCTACAAAGCTGCTTAAAATTGCAGTTGACTGAGCGCCCTGGCACGGGGAGGGGAGCCTCCTTAAATAAAGGGGCCCCCAGAGCTTTCCTTCTCAGGGATTTCCAATCCCTGCTTAAGATACTACTACTTTCTTTAGGCGGGGGGGTACAACCCCTAAAGATCGACAGAACTCTGAAACTAATTAGATGGTGATCGGACCAATCCACTGGGAGGATGTTGTCCACGGTCACTACATTCTCTGCCGCAAAGATTAGATCCAGAGCATGTCCTGCCGAATGTGTGGCTTCCAGCACATGTTGTAACAAATTAAAATTGGCGCAGGATTGAATGATGTTGTTAAACGCAGTTTTCATCAAAGCATTAGGCCAGAGATTGAAGTCTCCCAGAATCAGTAGCCTGCGATGAGTAAGTGCCAAATTACTGATCACCTCCAGGAACTGCTGTTGAGACTGTTCGCTCATGGTTCCCGGAGGTCTATAGCATAGAATTCCAGTCAGAACATGGCCCGATCTATCTCTTAGTGAGAAGCCCAAGGATTCAAACTGCGAAATCTCGTCAATATCGAATGGCGAGAAATCCCAGCCTTCCTTGAAAACCATCCCAATGCCGCCACCCCTGCCACTGGGTCTAGGCTTGTGAAAGGCTTTGAACCCAGGGGGGCAGGTGGCGCCAAGTTCCAAATCAAGACCAGGAGCAAGCCAGGTTTCTGTCATGAACAGGATGTCGCAGTCATGTTCTTCAATCAACAGCTGAATCTCTATGGAGTGTTTAGGAAGAGATCTCACATTTAGAAGTCCACACTTCAATCCCACCTGAGGAGAGCTGCTAATAGTCATGGGGACGTGCGCCCGCGCCGGTGCTTTCAGAGTTTGGGGTACGGTGCGCAACTGGATCAATTGAGACCGGGAGTAGCAGTGCCGCACCGTAGGCGACTTCATACAGTATAAGGGCTCGTCGGCGGCATTGCTAACAGTATTAGGCACAGTAGGCACGTCCGAGGCGCGGACGGGCGCAGACGGGCTTGCCTTCGGCGCGCCGCCGGCGCGCCCGCTGCGCGCGTCCGCTGCGCGGTCGCTCCAGGGTGACGATTTATGGAGGCGCCGGCCAAAAGACTAGAGTGCTGACCTCCTAGCGCAAAAGCGCTAGTTCCGGTAGAGCACGAGTGCAGAGCTAAGAAGACCAACCTTTGTGCAAAAGAGCAAAGCAGCAACAAAGTGAGATAGATTTTACAGCGGTTTTGTAGTTTTAAAAACAGAATAAAAGCAGAGTAAAAGTATTTCCAAATTTTCCACAGAGCAAGAAAAAACGCAGTTCCCAGTTCCGTTTTTTCCCACACCCCCACACCAACACTCTTTCAACACTGTCAATCAATGGTCATTATGGTACATGGAGCTGGTTCAAGACATCTGTGAGGTGAGGTCTCCCGGTTCTGGTGACCTTGGGGCAACCACACAACCTTTGGAACAGCAGAAACCAGACTACTGCAAGATCACCGAAATATCTTGGGCCACATTTATGAAAAGTGACGCATCGCTGCATCAAAACAGCGACGCGTCACTTTTCATTGCGCCCTCCTTGCAACACCAATGATGCATCATATTTACAGTATGACTCAACATGTCGCAAGGAGTTACAGATACGTCAGTATTTCTGACGCATCTGTAGTATCTGTAGGCGCAAAAATGACGCATTGCTGGAGTGTGTCCCAAAAGTGACGCAACTTCAGCAATGGGTCATTACACATGGGCAAGCCCCATGTTGATAGTGCCTGCGTCAGTCTTATGCCTGCCATGAGGCGGGCGTAAGATATTGACGCATTTGTGTCAAAGAAATGGCACAGTGAAATCTTATAGATTTCACTGCGTCACTTCTACGACCCTTTCTTGCATCAAAAGGCCCCCTTGGATACATTATACCTGGCGCAGGTATAATGTGGTGCAGGGGTTTACAAAGTGACACATCTACCTAGATGCATCACTTTGTAAATATGACACAACAAGGCACATTTTTTACGCCACTGGTGGTGCAAAAGTGACGCAAGGGCTCATAAATAAGGCCCCTTGTGTTTAGGATTTTGACTTTCAAGGGGTACCAAGGTCAACCAGCAAAGGCTAATTCCTGAATAATGGTTTCAGCGAAGAATGATTAGGCTCAGCTAACAATGTAGCACTTTCAATAATTAGAATGCTCATTTAGTGTTATGGCATTTATAAAGAGACCTTCCCTATATCAAATAAAAATGCTTAGTAAGATTTTGTATTTGAGGTCACATTAGAATTGCCACTTAAGAGTCTGTGGATAAACTATATCTATACTTTGTTCGAGGTCGACAAGCGTTTCTGAAGGGGCTATGTAGCTCTTGAGAGCAAAAATCAAAACAGGTCAAAGTGCTGTGTCTGGTTTCCTATGGGCAGACGATTTCATAGTACAGTCTTAGATCGTCTTTCTAACTGACTTAAAGTGTTTGGAGATAAGTACTGCACAATATAAAACAAAGCAGGGCTTGTTATTTACTAAGTTGGAAAATTATCTCCTACTACAAGTTTCGCCCTCCAAAATCATCAGGCAATACGTGTGGATTATGAAGCTTAATCCACCCAAAATGCCACATGTCCCAATGCTAATCACGAATAATTTTACCCCTGTTAAATTCCTGTTGGTTCGACCTGTTGGAACGTCTCCAGGGGATAGAGAGTTTTTTACTCCTGGTAATAATGGGATGAGTTTGGGTTGGGAAGGGGTGGGCATGGAGTAGACAGATAGACGGACTCTCACAGTTTGGGCAGCTGAAGTCACAGCAAGAAGATGGTACACCAGTGGGATGAATGTCTGAAGGCTCACAGGCCTTCACAAAGTGGGTCGACACCTCCAACAGAGCTGTTTCTCTTTCCTGCGCAGTCAGTGAAGCATTTTTTAAGCGAAGGTCGCAGTCCTTGGGATTTAGTCAGCAGCAACACACTCATGGTATGGCACATGGATGTAGGAGCAGGTGAGAGGGGAGATGCACATCTTTAGATATTAACTCTTATGTTGATCCTGTAAGATTTTGTGATTTCAAGATCTGCAAAAAAGAAAAAGAAAATTCCCCAACCTCTCTGATGTCTGCCATTCTGTGACCACCCTCTCTCTGTGACACACGTCTGCTTGCCCCTCCCTCTCCTTACTTCACCTTTACTTGTTTTCCACACCCCAACCCCCACCAGTCATTCTTTTTCCTGCCTTCCCTGTGGCACCTGTTTTCCTGCCTCCCTCCTCCACTGTACCTGCTTTCCTGGACCTTCTCTCTGCCAAGCTGCCCCATCTCCCATGATCACCCCAGACCTTTGACACAGCCGCTCCCCACATACTTTTGTAGGCATACACCTACAAAACGAAGCAGGTGCTATTTTTTATGTTCTCATGCAGAACCATGTTGAATTTGTAGCTAAATAGAAAACAAACGTACAAAAGTAATTTTTTAAGTGGGTAGGGGCGCAACACAGGACAGAGGAAGCAATATGGGAGGGCTGGAGCAATACAAGGGCACAGGTGAGGGAATAAGAAGCAATCGGCAAGAGACCAACATGGAGTGGGCGAGAGAGAAGCATACAGGCCAGAAGCCAATGGGAGAGTACAGGGGTGGAAAGGAAAATAAAAGAGCAAGAGAGGATGGCGTGGGGAAGCAACACCGAGTCCAAAGTTGGGAAGTAGGAGCAACAAGCAATACAACAACATGGAGTGGTTGGGGGAGAAGCACATGGGTGACAAAGCAACAGAGGGAAGTACACAAGGGTTAGCATAACCAGAAGGGGATAGGAAGAAGCACACGGACGACAGAGAGCAACATAGATTGCAAGGGGGAAAGAAGTACACAAAGGTGCATAGATGCAACACACAGGAAGAAGCAACATCCAAAACTACCAGGTAAACTGGGTGTCCAGTAACTTCTGTACAAAGCACTGTAATCTAGAACATTAGTGCAAATGTTTGAACTGAATTTCATTCACTGCATCTGCCAGCATGCACTAGCTTATTGAATTAATGCTTCAGATAGGAATGCAGCAACGCCCCTGACACCATACCAACCTGGCTCAATGACTTGAACCTTGACAGCTTTGAGCTCAACCTTTCAACGAATGCCAAGTCACTTTGAATTGAAATGAAATGAAAATGGGTATTTAGTAGAGCACACAGCTACTCAAACAAGAGTGTCCTGGCGCTTGCGCGGCGATAAGGGAGGAGTGAAGGAGCCAATATTTTAAACAACCATCTCTTTAAGCTCTTTCTAAAAGAAAGTAAGTTAGGGTCAAACCTCAAGGATTCCGGCAGGCTGTTCCATAATTGTGCATCCAGAAAACCAAAGGATCTGCTGCCAGTACGAGTAAGATGTATTTTGGGCAGAGTGGCCAAATTAGTATTGGAGGACCGCAAGGGTCTGGACGTTAAATAACGGTTGACACATTTATTAAAGTACTCAGCACCAACCTTGTGGAAAGCTTTAAAAAAGATGGTCACAGCCTGATACGGAGCCAGTGCAAAGATTTAAGAACCGGGGTCATGCAAGTTCTAGGACTAGATCGTGTGATGACTGGCAGCCGCATTTTGGACCACTTGCACACGCTGGGTCAGAGATTTAGGGATACCAAGGTATAGACAATTGACATAGTTGAGCTTAGATGTCACACGAGATCCTTCTGCTCTCCAGCGGTAGGAGCGGCAAACTTATTTTCAACATTCGGAGTAAACAGAAGCAAACGCCTGAGAGGTGCTGAATCTGAGGACGCATAGACAATGATTTGTCAATGATTATTTCTAGATTTTTTACTTTCTCTTTTTCAACGGGCCGAGGTGGCAAATCCTTGGGCCACCAAGAGCTCCAGTCAGGTGTCTCATGACCACCAAAGAAAACCACTTCCGTCTTGTCCGGATTGCATTTCAGCTGGTTTACCTTGAGCCAATTAAAAACCTTCGAGAGGCAGGAATTAATCATTGCCCCATCAAAGTCAGAGCCTTTAACACACGAGAAGATAAGCTGCATGTCATCAGCATAAGAGACAATTTTGCCGCTCGCTTCCTCCACCAAGAATGCTAAGGGAGAGAGGTAGATATTAAAAAGGGTTGGGCTAAGAATAGAGCCTTGAGGGACGCCAACATTGATAGCAGGGACTGGAGAGGAGAAGGGTGAAAGCCAGATGTCCTGAGATCTATTTTCCAAATAGGAAGACATCCACTTGAGGACGGTCCCACCGAGGCCAATGTTCTTAAGTCTATTTAAAAGCCTCTCATGTGGAACCGCATCAAAGGCCGCTGACAGATCAAGCAGTATCAGAACGGCCTTGCCTCCCGCATCCAGTGTACCCCTGATAAACTCAGTAACTTCCAACAACGCAGACTCAGTGCTGAAGTTGGCCCTGAATCCAGACTGGGATTCATGGAGAAGCTTCCCTTCTTCAATATGTTCTTGCAAAACTTTGTTTACAAACTTCTCCAAGACCTTTGAAAGGGCCGGAAGCAAGGAAATTGGCCTATAATTACTAGGATCTGTTGGATCCGCGTTAGTCTTCTTTAGCAAGGGCACAATCTTAGCATGCTTCCATGATTTAGGCCTTATGCCAGTGGAAAGGGAAGTATTAAAAAGCTGATAAGCAATTGGATTGATTGTAAAAGCGATCTGAGACTGAATATTAGTTGGACAGGGATCAGAAGGGGAGCCTGACTTGATACTTTGAAGAAGAGACAAAGATTCTTCTAGCCGAAACTCAGGGAAAATGGAAAAGAGTGGACGATCAGAAATGTGGGAGTTACAGTTAGCATTATTGTAGAAGTTCAACTCATCCTCAGTTATGTTAGAGAGTGCAAGTTGGATCAGGGAAGCTTTCCCATGAAAAAATTCGGCAATCTTCTTTTCCCATTCCTCTGTGCGAGGCCCTGTCGTAGCACAGGCTTTTGGAGAAGTAATGGATTTAACTATCCTAAAAATGTCTTTGCTCCTATTTTGGGCATTATCAATTCTTAGTTTATAAAAGTCGGTCTTGGCCCTTTTAACCATAGTATGATAAGATTTTAGGCTATCTTTATACGCCTCTGTGTCCTCGGGAAGGTAATTTTTTCACCACTGCCGTTCCATTATCCTACAGTTCCTTTTACTATCTCCAAGGCGATTACAATACCGGGAAGCCGGAGAGGTTGACCTTTTTGGAGAACGGGTAGTATCCGGGGCAGCGGCCTCGATGTTGGAACGAAGCCACCAATCAAATTGGAGAGCATCCTGGTCAGCCGTGTACATCAGCCTAGGTAAGGAACAATTAAGGGCTTCTGCTAATGCAGGAATAGAAATCTTATGAAAGGCCCTGTTATGGAGGATATTTGCACCGAAGTTGCCGCGGAAGCAACAGCAGCGAGGGGGATGTCAAAGTTAAGCAGAGCGTGGTCAGACCAGGTGATAGGAAGGGGAGAACTGACTGTTAAATTGAAATTATGAAAAATTTGGTCCAAGGTGTGGCCCTTCACACGAGTAGCCAAGGAAATAACTGCAACATTTCCATTAAAAGTTTAACATGGGGATCTTTATCGTGATCCATGTGTATGTTAAAGTCCCCTAAAATAAGACAGTTATTGTATTTTATGGCCAACGAAGGGGTGGCTGAATTAAGTGAAGGAATAAAATTACTGATGGCACCCGGGGGCCTACAGATCAAAAACCCAGCGATGCTCTGGTGAGGGGAAATGATACAGCGAAAACCTAGAAACTCTGTAGACAATAGTTTCAGTAGAGATTTGGGAACAATCTAAGTCATGCCTGAAAATTGCCACGCCCCCCCTTCCCCCAACGATCTGTCTTTGCAAAGAATCTTATAGCCTGTAGGGACAGGCCTAGCAATAGTGGGGTTAGAGACATCGAAAAGTCAGATTTCAGTAGGCACTTTGATTCACCTTGCACACCAACCACATCCTCAAGGAACACATTACCAAAAAAAGTGGCCTGGTTCTAGCTCTCTCTTCCGAAAAAAGGGAAACTGTTTCTTCCTGAAAGCAACTTCAAAACTGCTGTTGAAGTCTTCTTAATCTTGCATGAATATGGTGACGCCATGGCCTCCTGGACTCCCCACTGGCACCCTTTAAGAGCATCCTACACACCATAGCACACCATAGCACATCCTATCCAGGGCCTGAAGAAATATGATCACATCACTTTCATCCTAATGGAATCACATTGGGTGCCATTGCTGGCCTGCACCATCTTCAAAACCAGCTGTGTCTTTTACAAAGTTCACTATCTCTGGAGGTTTTTAGTACATGTACAGCCAGGATACCATCAGACTGCAGAATAAGGAATGTAATTAAGAAAAGGCATAAGGCATTATGCCTTTTCCAAGTATACTCCCCAGGATTTGGAACAACATCCCTATATCCTTCAGAAACGCACCAACGCTACTTCAATTTTGTAAAGAGTTGAAGCCTCACCTCTTTACGAAACACTACATCGCACTGCTTTAACTGTTCACAACCCAGCTGTCTCTCCTATGAGTGGTTGACTTTGCTCCTGACTTAGATCTTGGTGGAGGGTAATACTCTGTCACAAACATGACGGATATCCCATCCGCCGTATTACGATCCCATTATATGCTATTGAGATCATAATAATGAGGATGGGATATCCGTCATGTTTTTGATGGAACATTCCATCCGCCGAGATCTAAATCAGGCCCTCTATGCTTGTCATCGACCCTGTACATTACCATATACATGCATACATATAAATTATTACATAGCCAACAAAAAATGATGAATGCTGGAAAGGGAAGGCAATCAATTTTAAATTACCCCTTTCCTAGGTCATCCTACCCCTTCCCAAATCCAGCCTGAGTTTTATCATTCTCAAAATTTATTTTTACTTAATTCACAGCTCTATCCTTTTCATAGGGGACAACTCCATATATTTAAACTGATGATATTTGATACCTTTATGGACGTTTTCACTCTGGGATGTTTTCTCTCTCTCACACTTAAAAAGTCACTATTGGGTTGATTACAAGTCAAGTGGTTTGTTATCCACAGGGAGATACCACCCCATCTAATTTCAATTTTACCAGGTGCACAAATGCACTCAGTAAAACCACATTTCCATGCATGTTTCATTCCTGCTCAAAGCAGAGCAAAATGGGCATGGAAACTGGCCCAGAATCAGGACTTATCTGCAAGTTAAAAATGGATTGATAATTACGGTCCATGCATTTAGTTCCTGTTCGGGACCTAAGAACAGGGGAGGAAAAAACAAGCCAGAAATGGTCATTCTGGTACCGTATTTCTGAACTCCCTGGACCACACTACCCGTAATCAGGTCTTCAATATGCAGTTCCGTTTGATAATACATCTCCTTCTTAACTCTCTAATCTCCCTCTTGGGTGTTTGCAAATGTTAGATGTAAGGTGCCTCTTCTCCTTAAACAATCACCCAAAGCTCCCCATCTGAATCACCTTACATATTTCCCATGCCATTCTTGTAATTCTCTCCCTGATTCAGCCCTTTCACTCCCTGCTTTCACGGCTCTTTCTACTTCCTATGTGCACTCATCCAGTTCCATACACTTCCCAGATTTTCTCCTCGTCCTATCGCACTCCCCAACATCCCCTGTTGTCTTCTGTCATGTCGCTCCATGCTCTCCACCTAATATTTTCAGGTTGCTCATCTGGTCATTCTTTCCTTCCCCAAATATCTCCATTTTATTGCAAATTGTGTAAGATGTCAGCAGTTTATAAAAACGCAATACAGTAAATATTAGTGTTCACCTTGTGGAGGTCTCTATGAGACATTAAAGCCTTTCCCTTTGCACAAGCTACGAAAAATCTGCAGTTCATTTACTAAAAATATAAGAAAGTGCATAGTAAAATAAGCCCTTCCATTTGAATTGAACACTTTGCTTAATTGTTGCTATTATAAAACAGCAGAGGGATCAAATCTGTGTTCAGACACAGCCTTTGTTTGAACGCCTCAGCCCTATCCTTGTTGCCATCAGGGTCTTAAGTCAATGTCATCCTATGTGGCCTCCCAGGAACCCAGGAAGGTTTTTTGTTAGCCGCAAGCTCCATCCCCCCGTCTGGGAAGGTGCCAGACTTCTAGGATTAAGAGCACACAGGTCTCTTGTGATGCTAATGGCCCTATTGTTATGTGCAAGGATGCATTTGCATCTCGTGCCTGTCCCGCTGAAGTTAGTGAACTCTGAATCAGAATTTGTGCTGCATTGCAGCAATTCTCCAGAAGCTCTGACACAAAATGTTGTGTAAATTAACGTGCGTAGAGTCAGATAACTGAGAGATGGTTGTATGACGTTACAACGCATGTCATTACCCCGCATGCCGTTGCAGCGCAAATCTTTACCTCGACTCGCTAAACCCTAAAAATTCCTTGTGACCCTAACCCCAAAAATTCCCTTGCCACCCAAAAACCCATACCTACCCTACCCTTAAAAAATCCCTCACCTCCTAAAATCCCTTACCCACCCTAACCCCATAAAAAGTCACTGGCCGCCCAAAAAACCATACCCAACCTAAGCCCGCAAAGTACTTACAACCCAAAAACACACATCCACTCTAATCCCTAAAAATTCACTTATCATCCAAAAACCCATACCCACCCAAAACCATGAATTTACCTTGCCCCCCCCAAAAATCCCACCCACTCTAAACATTAAAAATTTGTTTGCCACTTAAAAACCGACACCCATCCTAAATGCAGAAAATTCCCTTGCCACCCAAAAACCTATACCCACACTAAACCCAAAAAATTCCCTTGCACCTAAAAACCCATACCCATCCTAAACCGTAAAATGTCACTTGCCACCCAAAAATCCACACCCACCCTAAATATTCACTTGCCAACCAAAAAAACATACCCACCCTATACCCTAAAAAGCCCTTATCACCTAAAAACCTATACCTCACCCTAAAAATGCCCTTGCTGCAAAAAAGCCCACACCAACCCTAAACCCTAAAAATCCCCTAGTGACTCAACAACCCATGCACACCATAAAGCCTACAAAATTCCTTGCCACCAAAAATACCACACCCATACTAAATGCAAAAAATTCATTTGAAACCCATAAAACACATTCCCCCCTAAACCCTAAAAATCCCTTACCACTCAAAAACTTATACCCACCTAAAGCCCAAAAATTCACTTGCCACCCAAAAACCTATACCCACCATAAAAAATCCTGTGACCCAAATACCTATACAAACAATCAACCTTAAATGATTCATTACCACATAAAAAACCCATACCAGCCCTATACCCTAAATGTTCTCTTGACACCAAAAACCCATGTCCACCCTCAACCCTAAAAAATCCCTTTCCACCCAAATACCCACACACACCTTAAACCTTAAAAATTCCCTTGCAAACCAAAGGCCCATACACACTGTAAAATCTACAATATCCCTTGACACCACAAATCTCACGCCCACCCTAAAAACTAAAAATTCCCTTGCAACCCACACCCACCCTAAATCCTAAAAAAATCTCTTACCATTCGAAAACCTACACCCACCCTAAACCCTAAAAATTCACTTGCCTCCTCAAAAACCCATACCCACCCTGAAGAATCCCTTGTCACCCAAAAACCCATACAAACACTACACCTAAACGATTCATTACCACCCAAAACACATACCCAGCCTAAACCCTAAGAAATGTATTACCACCCAAAAATCCATACCCAACCTAAACCCTAAAAATTCCCTTATCACCCAAAAACCCATACCCACCCGAAACCATAACATTTCCCTTGCCCCCAAAATTTCACACCCACCCTAAACCTTAAATTTCCTTTCCACCCGAGAAACCATACCCAACCAACATCCTAAAAAATCCCTTGCCAATCAGAAACCCATACCCACCCTAACCCCATAAAAATTCACTGGCCCCCCAAAGAACTATACCCAACCTAAACCCGAAAAAGTACCTTACCACCCAAAAACACACACCCACTCTAATCCTTGAAAATTCCTTTATCAACCAAAAACCCATACCCACCCTAAACCATAAATTTCCCTTGCCCCCCAAAAATCCACATTACACTCTATCCAAACACGGCTTTCAGATGTGCAAATGAAGCAGTGCCTGAATCAAGAGGAAGGACCAGGTTATCTACCATCATCTTCATCTATTTACAACAAAAAAGTGCACTTGAATTGAGTTTGAATCAGATAAAAAAAAAGTCATGTTTTTTCTGCATTGAATGCTTAGTCATAAGCTTTGCTTTTACCAGGAAACAAATCTCTTTTACAAAAGACTGAGGACCAGATTCATGAAAGTGTCATCCAACAGAGTGCAACAGCCAAAAATGCTGTGCTGCGCTGCGTGACAGGGAGAAAGCAGGAGTGTGCCATTTCTACAGAGATATGGCACTCTCCTTCCCTCTTTATAATGCAGGCGCAAAATATTGCTGCCTAGCACCACACACACACACCGTTGCTCCATAGTGCAAGGGTGTATGCGTGAGTCTAGCATGGATTTTATACAGCAAAGGGTTCTTTCCATTACCAAATACTATGCTTCGACTTACTTTGAAACTTTTCCTACTCCTTGTTAGTGTGATGTACTCTGCAGCACACATGCAAAGTAAATGAAAACATTTCTCCTTTTAATGCCTGCTTTAAAGTGGTGTTAATTTTTTATGCAAAACCCTGTCTGCTTCCGATAGTAGATAGGGTTTTGCATCAAAAAGCATGGTTGGTTGCATGGGAATGCCTATGTAGCACCTATGTAATGTTCTGTTGATGCAGTGCTTCATGCTGCTTTGCGTTACATTTAGGCAACTATCATGTGCAAAACAAGTTTTACGCTAGAAAATAAATAACAAATGTATAATCCTTTGTTGGGAAAGCCTCAGATTTATTTTGCTGCTGAAACTGGCTTCACAACCAGCATGTAGTCTGGGTGGCTACGATGCCCACCTGTGTACTGAGCACAGGGGCCACAGAAATACCTACTCACCAAACAGCTAGCATACAAACTGAAGAAGTGTTGTTTTCCTCCAAAGGTACACCACCAAGTTAGTTCCACGATGTAACACCTCCTAGGAAAAGAAGAACTCCTTTTTTCCACCATATGTAGCAGTCCTAGTACACTGAAGCCCAGTAGTAGCAGTGTTTAGACAGCTGCCTAACCAGATTGGACAGACATTCACGTGCTGAGTCTGATGTATGCACTGTAACTGTAGGAGGCATTGAAGCATGCATGTGCAGGAAACTGAAAACATGGCCTCTCGTAGCTTCACAGGGCTGGGAAGGGCTCTTGAATAACCAGGCACACCTCTGAGTCTTATTGAGTCAGGCTACTGATAGGCTGCTTATATGAAATATATTTCAGGTACCCATCATGTCTTCACCATCACTGAACTCTCCTCAGCTGGGATGCATAACATTTTATGAAGCAACGTCAACACTTCTCATTGCTGGTGCTATACTTTTGCCAGTACTAACAGTTCTTAGCAGTACTACCAAATAAGTAATGATGCAGGACAAACTTTTGTCACCAGGTGAGAACAGATATTCTCTGACTAAAATCTCCTGCTTATAAAGGAGTATAAAAAATATGATAAACTAACAGATTTTCATTCGTAAGACATCTTATAATACTTATGTTAGTACATAATTGTAAAGGTAATTTGATTAATTTAAGGGTCAACAAACACTTGTGGATATATATGAGTTGTTAAGCTATAATGACTTAATGTCCTTGGGTCAGCCTTTGAAGATACTCTGTGCATTTCATTAAACTATCGTAATGAAGCCTATTTTAATGTAAAACCATTGATATAGAAATATTTAAACTGATTTCATTTAAGATTTAGGAATACTGAAGGGAATATTGCAATGTGTATTCTAAACGCAGTATTGGAATTTTAGCATTATTGGTTCAGGAGGATGAAAAAGACAACTCTGCACTGGCATTCAATAATTTGTCAGCAAGTCAGTTGCAATTTCATATTTAGTACAAACACTTTTCAGTAAGGCTGAGCCTCCCATAAGTTTATTGAATAATACTGAAATGTCTTAAAAGTGGTGCTGCTGTACTTTGTGAAAAATACCAGTAGTTCTAGCCAGAGCTGCAGTACCTTCAATGGCACATCTTAAACATTTTTCAGTGTGTCTACTGATTTTGCATTTTACATTACCAAGTCGTTATTGCTGGAATGAAATATATTTAATGGGAAAACCTCCAAAACCCCTACCCTGCAGTGTTTTTAAACTTTTAGTGGACTGTACCAACATTTCTTTGCTTTTGATCAACCAGATACTTATTCGGCATGGTTAGGAATAATTGTAAGTTATGTTACATTAAATGGTATTTGAAAAGCAAATGCCTCCCATATTCATGTCTTTCTGATTTCGTGGCTCCCTTTGGTCCATTCTATCTTCACTTGATTGCCCACTGCATGATCTCCCCTGGTCTTCATGTGTCTGTGTCTTGCTTTTCATGTCTCTCTAAATTAGTGTATGCCTTCGTCTGTGACTTCCCCTACCTATGTGATCTAGGTTTTCCCTTGTAATTTTTCCCTATCTTCCTGTCTGCTTTCCTGTCTCCCTGTGTTGGTGTATATCTGTGTCTTCCCACATTCACCCATTTTCAGTCTTTCTATGTCTATGTTCTCCTGTCTCATGTCTGTGAATTCCTCTGTCCATGATGCTTATGTTCCCATCTTCTGAGTATGAATGCTATCCATTAGCAAAATCAAGTTCTATTATCAGATATTTCTTAGTGTTCAATTAAGTGCAAACATGTAGGGGTCTATTACGATGGTGAGCGGACTTTGTCCGCCCGCCATCGCCCCAGGAAATGGGACCACCCACTATGTGTGCGGCGGTCCGGCATTTGCAATTAGGATGTGCGCGCAACACTGGCAGGCGCATTCCGCATTTTTTGCATTGCGGCGGCCGGTCCTGTCAGCAGCACCCGCCGCAATGCAAAAAAGGCATTTGTGCATTTGCATGCACAACGTGGCAGGCACTGCGCGGTGCCTGCCACTTGGTACATGCAAATGCAGGAGGGTACCATAGGTACCACCATAGGTACCACCCATGTGCCCCCCCAGCCCCTCAACATCCTGGTGGCCCGCAAAGGGCCCCCAACTGAGGAATCTGCATGCCTTTCCTGCTGCTTTCCGCTGCCATTGTAATATGGATGGCGGTATCTAACAGACACGGCCTCCATATTCATCCCTTTTCCACCGGGTCGACTCGTCGACTGGGTGGCAAAGTGGCGGACGGTCTTCCCGTCCTCCGTGGTACCCCGCCATCATGATAGGGCAGGGGGGAAATGGGAGGTGGGTGGGAGATGATGTCGGGTGGATCGCCACCGCCGTGCGAGTGGTGGCGGTCCGCCCGACATCGTAATAGACCTCATAATGTCCAGGAACAGTGGAATGCTGTGCAGAGAACACTTGTATTGTATTAGAAGCTTCTCAAACAAAAATAGGTGCAAGACCAGTAGTGACTGGATTAGAAAAACAAAGGGGCATATTATCAAGCAGGGCGTTAAAATTATCGCCGCTTTAGCGGCAGAAAACTGCTGCTAAAGCGGCGATAATGGGCTTGATAATATGCCCGTGAGAATTCCAATAGAAGCCCATGTTGATTCCAGAACATGGGCTTCTACTGGAATTCTAAAGGGCATATTATCAAGCCCATTATCGCCGCTTTAGCGGCAGTTTTCTGCCGCTAAAGCGGCGATAACTTTAACACCGTTTCTTGATAATATGCCCCAAAATGTGTTAGGAAATTGGAGAATAGCAGCACAGTTAAGAGGGGAGATAAAGAGGTTTGCTCTGACTGCAAATTTATGTGCAGAAGTGACTTTAAAACCCAGGGGTCCAGGTGCAAAAGTCAGCAGCACTTTACAGACATTTAGCATTGTATATAAATAAATCGTTTTTTGTTTAAAATACTAATGATTCTATGCGTCTGAATGCACAGACCTCTTGTAACACCCTGTTTAAGTTTATCACATTCATAATTGATTTTTTTATACCCTTAAATATTTTCCATTTTCATCTGGGTTCAGTATTAATGACTAGAAGTTGGCAACATCACAGACTGTGGAGAAAGACGGTTTCGATTGAAAAATGTAATTTGTTATCAAGCAAAGAAATAGGCTTCACAAGGTGCTTTAAATAGTGTGCTTGCTGTCCACTTGTTGAACACCTGTCTATGAATTACTCTGACTGTTTTTGAAAAGTAGAAGAAAGTTAAAGAAATACTTTGCTACTGCAGTTTATGGAAAGCGTGTTTTACGTACTAACTGCTCCTACTGGCAACTTCATTTGGAGGAAGCAAATTTCAGCCTGAAACATCAGTTGAGTTCTCTTCGATCTCCTCTCCCCACAGTTACATTTCCATAAAGCCTTGAGTAGCTTGCGCCCTTGCGAACACTTACTGCTGCCGGGGTGTGAAGCAGACCGAGATGGAGCTGGGAGGGTCAGTCTCTCGGGCCTTTGTTATGCTGAACCTGGGAGAGGCCCATTCACACCTGATTCTCAGCCGTGGCCATGACAACGGAGGCTCTCATCACCCCCTGCCTACATCAACCTGTGTTTGGGGGAGGGCTGCCACAGTGCATGGGGCACTGAACGGGTTCTTATCTTTCAAAGAAAAAGGCCTCTGTGATGGTACACAAAATGTATGTGTTCTTCTCATATTAGGACAATCCTGAAGTACTACATGATTTAATACAAATCCTGCGCGCAAGAAAATTGTCCTAGAAATCTACTGTTTGCTTTTAAAAAAAAATTAGTGTTCCCACGATCATTATTTTAAAATTATTTAACAACCTAATTTAGTTGTTTCTGTTATTCTGGGAAAGAACAGCTGTGGGAAGTTGAGAATACGAGCAACTGCGAACTGATTTTCCATAGGATATTTCCATAACCACAATGCTTTGGACATTGTGACGGCGGAGACATGTGGCCGTCGAATTAACTGCTCATCCTAATACTCCAGGGCAGAAAAGAAAAAGTTTTCTTTGTTACAGAGTGGAAGGAACACCTATTTGCAGTAAGTGGAAGGGGGAGTGCTGTGGTAAAGGAACAAAACAAATATTTTGAAATGTATTTACAATGTGCGAAAAAAGCGTGATATTGCATTTTAATAAAGTATATTTCGCCTTGTGCTTTAACGTATGACCACTCGGTGGTGGAACGTACACCTAACAGCCAATAGCTGCGATTGACAAAGTTGCACAGCAGTGGCTGAGGAAGGCTTACCCGAAGTCCACTCAGTGCACAAAACCGGGACTTGCCCTAGAAACAGAACAAAAACCACGCTTTTGTCCTGACTGCATCTCTGGCATTTCCCCACCTGTTAATGTTACTGTTCAGAATATGAAAATGTGTGAAACTTTCCCCTATAATACCTCCGTTCAAGATTTGGTGGGTGGGGTAGAAGTGCTTTGTGCACAACAGGAATACAAATCTACACATATTTAAATGCAGGAAAAACCCAGACAAGTGAAGGCATCTTTAGCAAAAAACGGCTTTAACAATACAAGACTGCACCAAATAGAGTCTGTCTGAAAATAAGCTTCAAAGCCCTCGGTGTATAAAAAAAATAGACAGGGCAAGCATTATTTTGATCAGCAGGTGTTTTTTCGTGCATTTTTCTGCACTGCTTTTTTACTGGGCCATCTCTCTTCTGTAGAAAATGTAAGTCATATTTCTGATTACTGACTGGGAAGAGGGTAGTTAAGGTCAGGGTCAGAACACATTAGGCATGATATTACAGTTCAAGAAGAACAGGTTTCACATATGATGATGATGCATTGATTGCTCTAGCTGTGGACTTAGGGGGCAGGCAATTTCTGGAATGTTATCAGGTTTATCAAGCCACTATGGCAGTGAATATACACCAGTGAAGTCATCTTCCTAGAGCACTAATGTGGAACTGACCATCTGTAGGTGAGATGCAATTTGGCTCAGTGAGTTAAACACTTTTTACTGACATCTGTGAACTACAGGTCACATGTTTGAACCTCTGCAAGACCAACATTACCATCCATCCTTACAATGTTGGTAATGTTTCGTTTTAAACCAAGCTCTTAATATTTCAGTTAGAACAACGTTATATCAAAGTCTTTAATAAATATATATGTAAATATAATTTTTTTAAATAACAAAATGTTATTACATTTGTGTATTACACAGCTACATCCACATATAAGTACAATAATGAATTAACTTTCCACTGGGTCTGATACAGGGGCACTGGCAGTTCCCCAACCACAATATAGCATTACAAAAGCAGTCCGTAATGAGCACACCATTTTCCCCATTTCTATTTATGCTTTTGAGGGCAATCACAGGCCTTGTAGATGGGCGCACACACCAGTCGACACCCCTCTGCCACACATCCAGGCGCCTCCGGTAGTGGGCTATATCTCTTTTCGCCACCAGTGACACCACCCCAATGAATCTCCTCTCAGCCCGTAACTCACCGATTCCCTCCAATAATTCCAGTAATACCTCTCAGGGGCCCAGTTCAATGTTATGCTGCAGGACCACAGAAATCTCCAGTGTCACTCCCTAACAGAAGGGCTTGAGGCACGGAGAGGACCATGTCTTGTGACAGAAGTCTGCTTTTGGGGCTTGACAGCATGTACAACTAGCCCGCTTCTCCCAGCCATCCACTGCATGCGAGACGTGCATCATAATTGTCACAAATACCATACTTTCCATGTGGAAGTGGGCAAAGTGAAAACATGAACTGTTTCCTTAGAACGCCATAAACATTGTGCAAAGAATATTTTGCCATAAAATCATAAGAGTCTTCAATGTAGCATACTAATATGTAAAAAAATTACCTCATTTAAAAGTTTCCAAATTCCCACTACTAAAATTTAAATACAAAGTGAACAGCAATTCCCTCTACTTAACTACAAAAACATAAGGACAGAAGTTACGTTGTGTTGTAAAATATGTGACAGACATGTTTCAGTTCCATTAAATGATTAAACTGCAATCAGTAATTGCTTTATCACATGAAACAGTAAATCTAACATGTACTGTTAATGCAAGAAACTAGATGAAATTGGTTAGTATAATTCTCTAAAAGCAGCTAAAAAAACATTCTTAAATGCAGAAAATACAAAGTCATGGCTTTCATTTTAATTGTACAGTATTTTAATAAACAGAGAGATGGTCACAAGATCATTGTTTTCAGCAAAATGTAACCTTTAAAACGATTCTTCTTTCTGCTGATAGAGAAAGTGTGTTTAATATGCTAAGTGTGTTTGAGGCTGCAGTACCACCACCAGTCTACAGGGGCAGAGCTGAGCAAAGAAATAAACACACATGGTGAAACACAGGTCCCCACAAGGCAATTTTTTTTAAAGTTGTAAAAATTGGCACAGATGTTTCTGAAGTCATTTCCAATCATTTAGTAGACTTTACCTTGTGGGGACTTGGGTTCAGGTCCCCACAGTGCAATCAAGTCCCCACAGCGTGAGTGTGTTATCATACTCAAGTCCCCACAAGGATAGTAACACAAACACACACACACACACACACACACACACACACACACACACACACCTGATGCACTTTTACTTGATGTGCCCTGGGTCCCTGCCCATCCTATTCCCAGGGCCTTTCTTTTCGTCCCAAAACTGTACCCCCATTTGGCACATCTCTGGCCACGTCAGTCCCTTTTAAAAGGTACCTTGGGTACAAAGGGCACTGTGGCCAGTGAAGGGCTGCAGCACTTATTATGGCTGGGTGTTTTGGTGCAGAACAAAGTGAAGAATCGACATGGCACACATCCTTGTATGCCATGTATACAACCCACTGCCCTCGCATAGGTCAGCCACCCTCTGTAGCTGGATGCACTATACCAGTAGTGAGGGTGCAGGTGCATGAGCCCTGTACCCCTACAGTGTTTAAACCAAGTCTTAGACATTGTAAGTGCAGTACTGCCGTTTATGAGTATGTGGTGCTGGGAGTTTGTCATTATGAACTCCACAGTACCATAATGGCTTTATTGAAAACTGTGAAGTTAGGCATCAAACTTCTCAGCATATTAAACTCACACTGATGCCAGTGTGGGATTTAATGGAAAAATGCACTAAGGGCATCTTAGAGATGCCCTCTGAAAAACGTCCAGCCTCTTGTGGGTTCCCTTACTGGTACACACCAGCCTGCCTCCTCGAGACATGTTTCTGGACCCTTGGGTGGGGGCCTTTGCTCCCTGAGCCCAGAAACAAAGCCTTTTCTGAGCGGAAGTAGTCTCACCTACCCCAAGCCAGGAAAAGCCACCTGTGGCAGGGGAGCTTCAAAGGTGACCCTTCCCCCCCAGCCTCTCCAGCTATCGGGAGCAGGCCCCCTTCCTGTCTCCCCTCCTTTTTGGCGGAAAGACAGGCGGGAATATTTAGCACAGACCAGAAGGTGTGCCCACCTCTGCCAACCCCAGCCCTCAGGTGGGAGAGGCGAGGTGAAGCTCACTCTTCAGTGCCCGCAATCTTGCAGATGGCAGGCACTCTTCAATCAGGATTAGAGATTGTGCCCACTCCCCCATGTGGGATGAGCACACAAAGGGTGTAGTCACCCTAAGGTTAGTAGCTCATTGGCTACTGACCTCGAGACCCCTAAAAACGCCCCCTAAATACAGTATTTAGGGGGCAGCCCTGAACCAAGAAGGCAGAATCCCGCAGCCTAAGAAGAAAAAAAGGACGAAAGAAGACGCCCAGCAGAGGAGGCTGCAGAGAGCAACTGACTTGGCCCCAGCCCAACTGGCCCGTCTACAATTTCCAGAGATCCTGCGCCAAAAATAGTCTTGTCCTGCAGCCAGCGACCTCCAGAACCCCTGGGAGGACTGACTGCCTTTAACAAAGACAGGTTCTGGAGGTCGCTGGCTGTATCACAACACCAAATAAAGACTCCGAGCCTGCTGAGGAAAAAGAAACCAGAAGCCTGGAACCACCACTGCACCCGTCGGCTACGGCCCGAGTTCCAGTGGCTCACCGGTCCCAGCAAGGTCCCCCTAGCGGCCCAGAGTCCACCGTGGGTTGACCCTCCAGGGCTCCCCGACTACGCCTGCAGCCTCTATACTTAGACTCCCCCCCCCCCCCCCTCAACCGTGAGTGGCCCGGTAAGGTAAAATCCGACCTCAAGACACCACTGCATCCTGCACCCTGCAGAAAAGAACCCGCGGTGCACCTATGTCTCCGAGCCCTCCAACTTACCTGCCCAGCTGTTTGTTCCTCCAGGAAGTCTTCCTGGACCGAGCCTGCAGCATAAAATCAAAACAGAAAATCTCCATTGAAAACAGGGCACCCGACGCCATACCTGCACTCAGCCACCCCTGCGGGTGTGCTTTGTGCACTAAACCAAATCCCCTTTTGCCTTGAGCCTAATACCAGGAGCTTTGCTTCCACAACCTTGTGGCCTGCTCGTCAGCAGCCACCAACCAGAGGCTCCCTATCCCCCATTGGATAACATTGGGTTTCCGCACTCTGCACCCTAGTGCCGCTGAGGATGTAACGAGAGTGCATCCTTGACCCTGGGGGACCCCTGAGTCTACCCCCAGAACCTCACCTCTCACTACCAAATACCCTAAAACCGATAACGTTTTTGAGTGTGGAGTTTGAAAACCTAAAGAACTTCTTTAAAATTGTACTATTTAACCAAAACGATTTTGCTTACCTGTTTACAGGAAATGTCCCATAGTAGTATCCGGGTATACTACTCTAAAAAAAAAAAAAAAAAAAAAAAAAAAAAAAAAAGTAATCTAAAAAGTAACTTGCCTGGTATTTTACTGAAAACCCATTCAAGTCTATGTACTGTATTTACAAAGTACTGCATTTCTCTGCAACCGTACTGCAAGTCAAAACAAATTGCATATCCAATTACAATTCAATTTGTTTACAAACTGCATAACTATTGCAAAATATTTATTGCTTACCTGTGCCAGGCTTGCTTGGTTCTAGAAAATAAAATAACTAAAAAATATTTTTATACAAAAATAATTGGTCTGAAGTTCTGTCTTTGAGTGCGTGAATTCATTTGTTCACTGAGTGTGTATAACAAATGCTTAAGTGTCCTCTGATACCTCCTTACTGCTTGACCACACTACCACAAATAGAGAGTGAGGTGCTATCTAACTTTATCTCTGCCTACCTTTGGGGTTCCACTAGACTCTGTGCACACTATACCTCACTTTGGTATAGTATATACAGAGCCAGCTTCCTACAACTACCCTCTGATAAAGCATTACTGCTCGCATACACTACCACAAATAGAGCATAAAGTTCTATCTAATTTTAGCTCTGCCTACCTTTTGGTATTCCTCTGGACTCTGAGCACACTATACCTCATTTAGATATAGTATGTTCGAGGCATGCGGGCTGTAGATCACATGTTTTGCATACTCTTGCCATCTAGTGTTTGTTCTGGATTTTTGCAAGTTTTTCTTTAAAGAAGTCTTTCCAGTCACTAGGTAACTTAACTTGTCCTTTCGGTGATAGTGCGCATGGGCATCGACTCCAATGTTAGATTGTTTTTTTCCGCCATCTGGTTCGGACATGTATTGCTGCATTCCGTTTCGAAACAGTTCTTCGGGTTCCCCTCAGTGTGCAATGCACTTTACCTGCGTCTGTATTGTTTCATATGCGTATCTCACTTCTCCGCTTATTGGATCGGTTGAAAAAAGTTCCATTTCGATCGGAAGATTCGAGGAAAGCCGTTAGGCATAAACGCGTCGGTCTACCTTGCAGTCGTTGGAATGGGCTCCATTCAAATTTTGTCCTCGGTGCCACGCAAAGTATCCGTGCACCAACTCACACAAAGTGTGCAACTTGTGCTTATCGCCAGAGCATAACGAACAGGACTGCGACGCATGCAGATCGTTTCGCTCGAAATAAACGCTACGGGATCGTCTTGCTTGATGTCGTAAAATGCACAGAACATCGAATACACGCCGAACATCTTCGGTGAAGGATCCGAGCGGGAAGAATTTGATGCACGTGGGGCTGAAGAGGAGCAGGAAGAACCTGTATCTATTCCGGAATCGGACTCAGAGATGGAAGACTACATACCTCAAAGTCCCATGAGTACCGAACACCCCTTTGCCCCGAAATCCAATTCAGACCAAACAAAAGGCTTCGGTTCCATTTCCGCCTTCAGTCCACGGTCGGCACTGAGAAGATGTTTCAAATGCCTCACCTAGGCACTGAAATTCTTCGTTAAGCATTCCGGCTCCGCATCGAGTCGGCAAAAGTCAGGCAATAAACCGATCCTTTGGGCTCGAGGGCTGAAGACTGCTTCCGAGCTGAAACCCTTGAAACCGCAAACTGCTTCGGAACCCAAATCTCCAGCGCCGAAAAGCCATTCCACCCCTGTACCGAAGTACTCTGTGCTGAAACCGAAAAATGCTCCACTGCTGCAGGATCCGATTTTCGACATCCCACCTCCCAAATTGGACCCAAAACAAAAGGATCTTTACATTAATCCTGATACAGGACATCTTCCCACTAAACTGCCTCAGAAGCGCAAACCTGAGTCAGAGGACATACATTATACAATACCTTTAAAGAGGTAGAATGTCGGTACTAACCCTTCTCCTCCTCCACGTTCCCTTACAACACCACCTTCTCCAGCATTAGAGCATTTACTTATCGCTCCAACAAACTCTCCACCACCATAGTCTGATGATGATTAGGATGGAGATACTCATTTAACTGATCCCTGGAAAGACTACAATATTGATTTACCTACTGACAATGACCCAGACCTTTACCCTGCATAGCCTTCTCCTCCTGACCACAATGTAGGGTATTTAGAATTACTTGCTGGAGCTGCATAATATCATGGGGGACAACTGCGAGTAAGCACCTAGGCATTGAATCATTGGCGTATAGCCAACACTCGGGCCCTATTAGCCATTTATGAGGGGTGCACTGGGTCGAAATGGAGCAATTGCTCCAACATCTCCCAGATGAGCACAAAGCCCTGGGAGCAGCACCAACACCCACCGACCACACACTCAATCTGGGGTTCATCCTAGACTCAACACTCTCCATGACCAAGCAGGTCAACGCTGTCTCATCCTCCTACTTCACCACCCTCCGCATGCTCCGCAGGATCTACAGGTGGATCCCCACCGAAACAAGAAGAACGGTCACCCAGGCCCTCGTCAGCAGCAGGTTGGACTAGGGTAACGCCCTCTACGCAGGAGCCTCGGCCATACTCCTGAAACGACTACCACACATACAGAACGCCTCTGCATGCTTGATCCTTGACATCCCTCGCCACAGCCACATCACACCCCACCTGAGAGACCTGCACTGGCTTCCAGTCAACAAGAGGATCACATTCAAGCTCCTCACCCACGCACACAAGGCACTCCACAACACCGGACCGGCATACCTCAACAGACGACTCACCTTCTACACCCCGAACCGCCAGCTCGGCTCCGCCGGCCTTGCCGCCGCCCCCCACATCCGAAGAACGACCACGGGCGGCAGATCGTTCTCCCACCTCGCCGCCAAGACCTGAAACACCCTCCTACGGCAAACCCAGGACCTACTAACTTTCAGGAGGCTTCTCAAGACCTGGCTATCCGAGCAGCAGAAGCATCCCTCCCCCTAGCGCCTTGAGATTCTCACGGGTGAGTAGTGCGCTTTACAAATGCTCTGATTGATTGATTGAAAGCTAGACCCCAAGATTTAGTACAAGAAGGAAAGCTCATCTCCAATTCCTCTATTAGATTTGCTTTAAATACTGTAGACACCACGGCTAGAGAGATTAACACTAGTGTGATACTTAGGAGGCACGCCTGGGCAAGGATTTCCAGGTTTAAACCTGAAGTTCAACAATCCATTTTGAATACTCCATTTGATTAAAAGCATCTCTTATGGCCCGAAGTAGATCAGGCATTGGAGAAAATGAAAAAAGACACTGAGGTAGCTAAATCAATGGGAGCCCTACAGTCTCCTTCAAATCGTGGCTCCTTTCGTCACTCCTTCTACCGTGGGGGTCCAAGACCACATTCTCGGACATTAATGCTGCCTCGTACGAAGGCAACAATCAATCTTCCTCCCTAAGAGGCTTCTTTAGAGGAGGCTACAGAGGGAACAATGGTAAAGGTAGGGGCAAGGGTTCCACACCACGTATTTCCCCTTCCCCCGAACAAGGAGTGACTTACCTATCCTTCCCCACGATCATTTAACACCTGTCGGGGGACGTCTTTTACAATTCCTCCCCATTTTGCAATCCATAACTACAGACAAATGGGTGTTAGGAATTATCCAACATGGTTATTGCCTGGAGTTTACCACCAAACCTCCAAACATTCCACCTCGTGCTCACAAAACGTCACCAGAACATTTACACCTGCTCAAACAGGAAACAGTCTCTATGGATAAAAGGAGCCATAGAGCCTGTGCTGTTATGATATCAAGGGTTAGGAGTGTACTTCCAGTATTTTCTAATTCCCAAAAAGGACGGCTCCTTGAGACCTATTCTGGACCTACGAGAACTAAACCACTACATACTTCCAGAATATTACCACATGGTGACACTTGAGTGCTCCCACTTCTTTAGCAGGGCGACTTTGACTTCTCTAGACTTAAAGGATGCATATTTCCACATTCCAATTCTTTCCGCTCATCGTAAATATATCAGACCTATGATAGCGAGTCAACATTACCAATTCAAAGTACTACCGTTTGGAATCACCACTGCTCCCAGAGTATTTACCAAATGCCTGGCAGTAGTCGCAGCTCATCTGAGAAGACGGCACATCCATTTCTTCCCATACCTGGACGACTGTCTCATCAAAGCCAGCACTTTCTGGAAGTGTCTCCAACACACTCAAGCCACATTTCACTTACAACACCAACTAGTGTTTACAGTGAATGCATTGAAATCTCATCTGCAGCCTTCCAACACACAAACCCATCTGGGAGCCACAATACACTCAGAGCTCTAGCCTCTACCAATGCAGCCAGAATTCTCAGTATTCAGTCTCTTCTCACTCAGTTTCAGCCCAACCAATCATTTCCAGCAAGAGTCTTCATTTAACTGCTAGGAATGGTGGCGTTTTGCATCCTGATTGTTCCCCATGCAAGACTTCACATGCGTCCCCTTCAATAATGCTTAGCAAGTCAGTGGAAGCAGTCGCAGGGTCAATGGACCGATCTAATGTTGGTTGGCCGCACCCATCCCTCTCTGCAGTGGTGGAACCCACCACATTTATTGAAAGGGTGGCCCTTCTATGATCCTGTTCCACAGACAGTGCTAACAGTAGACACATCGCTCACTGGTTGGGGTGCTGTCTTACATGATTACACAATCCAGGGGTTGTGAAGTCTAAAACACAAGTCTCCGTATAAAACACCTAGAGCTGCTATCAGTTTTTCTAGTGCTTAGAGCCTTTCAAATTCACCTCTGACCTGGGTTCCTGCTAATCAGGTATCCAGGGCCTATGTTCCTTCCCTAAAACTGCATTGAAGCCTAAACCCAATTGGCATCTCTGGCCACATGTCAGCCCCTGGTAAATGGTACCACGGGTACCCAGGCCACTGTGACCTCAGAAGGCCTCTAAGGGCTGCAGCACTTATTGTGCCACCCTTAGAGGTCGTGTACCCTGACACACACACACACTGCCTTTGCAGGCTGCGTGTCGTGGTGCAGAACAAAGTGAAGAGTCGACATGACACACATCCCTGCGTGCCATGCCCACAAACCACTGCCCTGACATACATCAGTCACCCCTCTAGCTGGGTACCCTATGCCAGTGGTGAGGGTACAGGTGTGTGAGCCCTGTACCCCTACAGTGCCCAAGTTCATTCCTGGGCACTGTAAGTGCAGTGCTGTCTTTAAGAGTACATGGTGCTGGGAGTTTGTCATTATGAACTCCACAGCACCATAATGGCTACACTGAAGACTGGGAAGTTTGGTATCAAACTTCTCAGTACATTAAACCCACACTGATGCCAGTGTGGGATTTAATGTAAAACGCACACAGAGGGCATCTTACAGATGCCCCCTGAAACTCGACCAACTTCTAGTGACCTGACTGAGTGGCTGCTTAGGCTGCCACCACCAGACATGTTTCTGGACACCTGGTTCCAGAGCCTGCTGCTCTGAGGGGCCAGAAACAATGCACAGCCTGGGACGATGTGTCAAGCCTCCTCCCCCAGGATGGGCAGGGTTCACGAAGGGGAAGCTTCAAAGGCACGCTGCCTTTATGAGCCTCCCCAGACCATTTGCTGCTTTCAGCAACTGGTCCCCACTGGTTCTACCCCCCACTTTGGGGAGGAGAACCGGCAGGAAATACAACCCCCCCCCCCCCCCCCCCCCCAACTCCACCCCTCAGGTGGGGTAGGCGAGGTGTAGCGCAACTGAGTCCCCACCATCTTGAGGATGGGGGGGGTATCTAGCCAACCAGGGACAGGCTCCTGCCCCCTCCCACTGGAGGGTGACACGATAGGGGGTGTACCCACCCCAGGGAAGGGACCCATTGGCCCCTGCCCTTTACCTACCTGTTATGCCCCTAAATCTAGTATTTAGGGGGCACCCTGAACCTTTCTTTCTAAGATCGAGGCTGACAAGAAGAAAAGGACAGAACCGCCGTGCAGCCAGCTAAGAGGACGACGCCCACTGACTTGGCCCCAGCCCTACCGGCCTGTCTCCCCTCAAACCTGCTCCTGCGAAATCCCGGTGTGTCCTGCAGCCAGCAACCTCGAAACCCCGGAGGACCTTCCTGCCTTCACTTCCAAGACTGTTTCTCCCGTGAACACCGGATTTGTTCAAACTGCAGCTTCTCGCTCCGGCCGGATACCATGCATCCAGCCCACTCTGCACCTGCTGAACCCAGCCCGAGTGGAAAAACACAACGAGGAGGTCCCCCGCCCCCCCCCCCTTCCCCCCCCCCCGGCGATTCTGACCAGAGATCTAGCGACCCCTGACCTGCCTCCAGCCGACGCCTGCATTCTAAATCCAGAAGGCCCTCCTGACCGCGACCCGGAGCTGATAAGAAGATCCGACCCCAAAAGGCACCCCTGCACCCGACGCTCCATGGCTGTGTGCCCAAACCAACAGTGCCTATCCAACCTTTAACTTCCCAACTTAACGCTCGAAGTGGTGGTCGCACCCAGAAGTCCTTCGTCTCCCTGCCTGCAGTGCTTTTGCAAACCGGAGGTTCTCAATTGAAAACAGGGCAACTGACCTCAAAACAGCACCCTGCACCCGGCCGCCCTAGTGCCACTGAGGGTGCTCCTTTGGTGCTAATTTGGTTCCCCATTTGCCCTGACCTAAACCTTGGGAGCTGTGCTTCCACAGCCGTGTTGCCTGCTTGCCAGCAGCCAACTACCAGAGGCCCCTTATCCTCCATAGGATAACATTGGGCCTCAACACTCGCCGCCCTAGTGCCGCTGAGGGTGAAACAGAAGTGCATCACTGATCACCGGGGACCCCTGAGTCTTACCCCAGAACCTTAATTCCCACAGACGATTACTTACCTGTGAACCGATAACTTGTTCAAGGCATATGAGCTGCATAGATCGCCATCTGGTGTTGGGCCCGTATGTTTGCAGTTTGTTTTTCCTCTTGGAAAGTCTTTGGAAGTCACGAGTTCGGTGACTCCTCCCTTGGCTCGTATTGCGCATGGGCTTCGGCTCCATCCTCAGATTGTTTTTTTCCGCCATCGGGCTCGGATGTAATCTTCGTGCTCCGGTTCCGAACAGCTTCCAGTTTGACGATCGACGCGCAATCCTCACCCCAATTCGCGGTATTGTTTCGAACGCGATCTCCCCACTCGACGCGACTTCTCATTGGCACAGACCTTCGGTTCCAGTCGTCGATGGCAGCCTTCGGGCCTACCCAAGCTCTGGGCCTGGCTAATGGAAAGGACCATAAACATAGTGATCCACCCACAAGTATGTATGTATGTCAGGTCCTCCCAGAATAAGTATATCCCCACAATGGTGGAAAGTACACACTAGTTGTTTAAATACCCCTCACACTCCAAAAGGGCCCTTTGTGTCATGCTTCATCATAGGGGTCTTCCCGCCCCCTCTATGGGACGGGGCGTGCTGCGACCTACGTTTGCGTTGGAGCACTGTTGTTGTGAGACTACTATGTGTTGGGTAGGGGTGTGAGAGGAAGGGTCAGGGGTGAATGGGAGAGTGAGATAAACACCTGGCTCGTTGGTCTAAAAAATTTAATATACCTTTGAGCTGGTATTAGTAAAAGGTGGGGGGAGGAGGTGTGTATGCCTCAATGAACTGCGCCTCCTATGTCTGCCGACATGTTTCGAAGCTCCCCAGGCTTCTTCTTCAGGACCTTAAGGATCCCTTCCTATACTCACAGTGATATGTTTGTATTGTGACACATTTATGGTGTAGAAGAAAAAATGTTGTTATGCAGGAGAAATGGCTGCACTAAGCGGGGCAGTGCACCCGGGAGTCATAGCCTATTAGGCACTCCCTCCACCCTTTCAAAGGCTCATGATGCTTTAACCTTACAAACTTCAAGTGTATTGACTACAAAGACCTATTGAGGCATTATAATTTCACGCAGCCATTTCCTTAAGGTCCTGAAGAAGAAGCCTGGGGAGCTTCGAGAACATGACAAAGAGTCTAAACTCTTGGACGCATCAGGCAAGCGTACTGCATCCCAAGCTGCCAACATATGGCGTATCGCCAATACACAGGCGCTACTCGCCAGATATGACAGGGCCCATTATGATGAACTGGAAGCCATAATGCACCATCTCCCTGATAAATATAAAGCTAGGGCCAAAAAACGTATTCAGGAGGGCAAAACCATTACGAATACCTCCATACGTTGTGCCTTAGATGCAGCAGACACAGCCTCTAGGGCTATCAATACTAGTATCCTCCTCAGTCGCCATGCCTGGCTCAGGATATCAGGGTTTAAACCGGAGGTACAAGCTTCCATCCTCAACCATCCCTTTGACCAGGAACATCTGTTTGACCCCAAAGTTGATGACGCCCTAGAGAAAATTAAAAAGGACACTGACACGGCAAAATCCATGGGAGCCTTACAATCTCGCCCTCCCAGATGCTCCTTTCGCTGCACATCCAGAGGCTACTCCTCAGACACCGCTTCCACTTCATACAAATCCCCTACTCAGTCCACCTTTACAAGGGGTTACCAAAGAGGCGGCTACAGGGGCAACAATAACAAAGGCAGAGGCAAAACAAACACCGCCCGCTCTGCCACCGCGCCTCCCCAATGACTTCCCTCCACTTCCCCCAGACCATCACACTCCAGTTGGGGGCAGACTCCAACATTTCCTTCCGGTCTGGACTACCATCACCTCAGACAAATGGGTAACACAAATAATTTGGTCAGGCTACTGCCTAGAACTAACATCTACCCCCCCCCCCCCCCCCATACATTCCACCCAGACAACGCCTGATGTCACCAGAACATCTGCGGCTACTCAAGCAGGAGGTAATCTCCCTCCTAGACAAAGAGGCAATAGAACACGTTCCACCCAACCAACAAAATATAGGGGTCTACTCCCTGTATTTTCTCATACCAAAAAGGGACGAAACGCTACGGCCCATCCTAGACCTTCGGCCCCTAAACACATACATACACTCAGACCACTTTCATATGGTAACGCTTCAGCAGGTACTTCCACTACTTTCCCAAAACGACTTCCTCACCACTTTGGATCTAAAAGACGCTTAATTCCACATTCCAGTGCACAAGGCCCACAGGAAGTACCTCAGATTTGTAGTGGACGGCCAACACTACCAATTCAAAGTGCTCCCGTTCGCAGTCACAACTGCACCACTAGTATTGACCAAGTGCCCAGCAGCGGTTGCAGCACATCTGCGTAGACAACACATTCATGTCTTCCCATACCTAGACGACTGGTTGATAAAAGCCACTTCATACAATCAGTGTGTGTCTCACCCCCCCCCCCCCCCCCCAAATATCCTTGTGGGGACTATGTGTGAATACCTGCCTTGTGGGGACTAACCTTTCCCAGTGTTTTTAAAATACACTAATAACAGAAAAATGTTAAGAAAAAATTCATGATACAGGATCCTGCTTCAAATTTGCAAATATATTATTTAATCGTGCGCACAGCACCATCCTTGTGGGGACTTAGTCTGTAACACTATTTGTGATTGAAAACAGTCGAAGGCACATGGCTAAATGTTTATTTTATGAACTATATACACAAACATTATAATCTATTCATATATGAATTGCTGCATTTATACTAGGTGTATACATTAAACACAGATTATGTTGATGTACCAGAAAATATCATATCATGCCTAAAGAAAGACACTTAAAGCTGTATTTAACATATATATTAGTGCCTACATTCTTAGGAGATAAGGGAACTAACACAAATATATTAACATATGGAACTAAGGAATATGGTCAAGTGGAACCCAGAGCTTGATTAGGTGCTTACATTTTTTCCAAAATAGATGTTCAAGTCCCCACAGAGAAAGTGGGTGAAGATCATTGTGTTTAAGTCTCCATAGAAATGGTGTACACATTCAAAGCTTAAATCTCCTTATAAAGAGTGTGAAGCTAATGATGTTCAAGTCCACACAGAGATTGTGTGTAATTGTAGGTATGATCAAGTCCCCACAGAGATGGCATGTTATTATAGCGATGTTTAAGTCCCCACAGATATAGTGTGTTATCATAGAGGTGTTGAAGTCCCCCACAGAGATGGTGTGTTATTATGGTGATGTTCAAGTCCCCACAAAGATAGTGTGTTATTACAGTGTAGTTCAAGTCCCCACAAAGAGAGTGTGTTATTATAGCGATGTTCAAGTCCCCACAGAGATAGTGCATGAAGGTGATTGTGTTTTAAATCCTCATTAAAATAGGGCCCAATTTACTAAGGTAAACTTAGACAAAAAGTCTAACTTTACTACTTTTCAGTATTCACAAAGGTAAATTCAGACCAAACGTCTAACTTTACTACTTTTCAATATTCACAAATCCCCGTACAGAGAATGTGAAGCTGATGTTCAAGTCGAAACAGAGCTTGGGTTTAATTTTAAGAATGCTCAAGTCCCCACAGAGATGGTATGGTATTATAGTGATGTTCAAGTCGCCACAAAGATAGTGTGTTATTACAGTGTAGTTCAAGTCCCCACAAAGAGAGTGTGTTATTATAGCGATGTTCACGTCCCCACAGAGATAGTGCATGAAGGTGATTGTATTTAAGTACTCATTAAAATAGGGCCCAATTCACAAAGGTAAACTTAGACAAAAAGTCTAACTTTACTACTTTTCAGTATTCACAAAGGTAAATTCAGACCAAACGTCTAACTTTACTAATTATCAATATTCACAAAGCCCCATACAGGTAATGTGAATCTGATGATGTTCAAGTCGAAGCAAACACAAGGAGATGTCACTCACCCCCAGTCACAGATCTGGGTTGAATCCATCATCTTTCTTTAGCTCAGTTCCCCACCGTAGTTCAGACCCAGCTATATGCAAATCAGTCTTGACCCTGTGCCTCATGGCACCCCCTGGTGCTTTAAGTTGAAACAGAGCTTGCGTTTGATTACAGGAATGCGCAAGTCCCCACAGAGATGGTATGTTTTTATAGTGATGTTCAAGTCCCCACAAAGATAGTGTTTTATTATAGTTTTTTTCAAACCCCCACAAAGATAGTGTATTATTATAGCAATGTTTAAGTCCCCACAAAGATAGTGCATGAAGATGATTGTGTTTAAGTCCTCATTAATATAGGGCCCGATTCACTAAGGTAAACTTAGAGAAAAAAATCTAACTTTTCTACTTTTCAGTTTCACAAATGTAAACTTAGACCAAAAGTGTAACTGTAATACTTTTCAGTATTCTCAAAGCCCCATACAGAGAATGCGAAGCTGATGATTCTCAAGCGAAAACAGAGCTTGCGTGTAATTACAGGAATGCTCAAATCTCCACAGAGATGGTGTGTGACTATAGTATTACAACGGTCGCCAAAGAGAATTTGTGTGAATAATAGACATGCTCAGGTCCCCACAAAGATAGTGTGTGATAATAGACATGCCCATTTTGTCATATTTGAAAAGGCGCTCAAAGTGCGTTTTTCTCATGACAGGCGGGCCTGCACGGTCAAACTGCTTGGTGTGCGTGCGATGCGTTGCTGAGTGATTGTGTGCATTTACCTGTGTATTTGCTGTGTATGTGTCCTCTGTGTGTATAAATGGTGTATACTTGAATGGGTGTGTAAGAAGGAGTTACGTGCGATGTATACATGATCAAGCAATGTGCGCATGTGTATGTGGAGGGCTCGTAGAGGTGTGAGTGCTATGGTGTGTATAATATCTGAATGCGTATAATCGTAGTAGTGCGTAGGTGTGAATCATCTGGTTTCTCTTCCCTGTTTGTGTGTAGGGGTGATTACTGTGTGCATTTGGGGTGTAGGTAGCTGTGCAGATAGTCGGTATGGGTGCGTGGGGAATTTGTGGTCTGATCGTGTGTGAATGATCTGTGGTTCGTAAGTGAATGATCCGTGTGTGGTGTACTCTGGGTATATGTGTGTGTGTTATCTGCGTGGATGGAGGGTCAGTGTTCAGAGTGTGTACGTACATACGCGTGAATTAACTTGTCTGTATATGTGCTATCTGCCTATATGGGCAGTGGGAACCAGTTGCGAGATGTCTCTGTATATTTCGGTATGACCACGTGTGTCGTGAGCAGGGAGAGTGGTTAGAGTTTAGATATGTGTGATCAGTGAGTTAGTGTGTGGAAGGGGCACGGTTGGTATGGATAGGTGTGAGAATGAGCGGTGTGTGCATGTCTGACTCCGTGAGACCGGTTTTTGTGAGTGTTCTGTGCATGTGCTTCCGTTTCCGTTATGTCTCCGTTCTGGTATGTTATATGCATGACCCAAAGTTTTCAGAATGGCTCATTTTAAGGCTGAATGAGTCAATCTATGTTTGCGATGCGTGGGATGTGTCTGTACGTGTGTGATCTGTATGTATGTGTTGGACAGTACAGATAGCAGGCTGGCATAGAAGCTCAAGCCAAGAGGCCAGAGTGGATTGTTAGGGCGGAGGCCACCAGGATGAGAGAGAGTCTTGAAGCTGCTCCAAATCCGGCCCCAGAATCGCTTGCAGAGGCCATTCTAGGGCCGGAGGCAGCCAGAGCCAGGTTCTTAGTATCACGGGATGACGACTGTGTGTGTCTCTGTTCACAACTGAAGGTGCTAGTGGGACCGAAGATGCTAGTGCGATGGAGGAAGCTGCAAGACCTATTCTCCTTTACCAGAGAAGACGAAGCCTCGGAGAGTGTCACAATATCAAGAAGGTTACACAGTGTGTGCGTCCTGGACCCTAGCTGTAGACTGCCCCTAGCTCGCCAACCGCAGGTGCTGCCAGGGACAGTCGCCTGGCTTCCCCCATTGTGTAATTGGTGCAGTTTGAAGAGCGCACCCGAGCAGTGGCGTCACTACTCACTAGGGGAGTGCGGGGGTCACCACAAGTTACCGCACTGGGTGACACCAACCCTAGTGACGCCGCTGAGTAGAGAAAGTCACTTTGGCTGACATACAGCTCTCTTTTTCATGGGAATAAAAACCTCAGAGTGTGCCTATTTTATTTATAGGAATCTTTCTCACTGTTAACAAAAATAATTTTGAGGAGTGAGCTCAAATGTTGTTCTTCGGTGTGAGTGGGGTATAAAACTAGGCCTCCTAAAAGGAGCCAGTGAATCCTTTGTTCAGGCTTAGAGAAGGACAATTTGATAGTCATGCACTAGCTGTTTTTGTGGAAAAAAAAACCTTAAAATGTGCCCATGTTAAAGCTAGGAGTCCTTCCCAAAGTTGAAAAACGTGTTTTTGGCAGTGGGCTTTTTGTACATGCAGTCTTGAACCCTAAGGGCCTCATTTATTTAAAAAAGTGTTGCATTGCTGCCTGAAAGCAGCGATGCAACACTTTCAGTGCGCCCTCCTTGTGACATAATGGATGTGCCGCAATTAATGTACAGTGCACCACGTCGCAAGGAATGACACATGTCAGGAATTCTGACGGATCTGTTGGCACGAAACCCATGCATTGTTTGAGTTGTGTCGTAAGCATGATGCAACTCCAGCAATGCATGGGGGAAGCCTATTCCCAATGCACTGCGTCACCCTTATGCCTGCTGTGAGGCAGGCGTAAGGTTGTGACGCAGTAGCGTCCTAAAAGTGGAGCAGTGAAATCTGACAGATTTCACTGTGCCACTTCTATGAGGCTTTTTGTGGGGGAACGCCCACCTTATATACATTATACCTGACGCAGGTATAATGTGGCGCAGGGCTTTATAAAGTGATGCATCTGCCTAAATGGGTAACTTTGTAAATATGGTGCAACATGGAGAATTATTTATGCTGCTGCAGCCTCACTAAGTGACTCAACGGCAGGCCAAAAGTGTAACAAGGGCTCATAAATAAACTCCTCATTTTGCAATTAGGTTTGTGTTCCCTTTGTGTCGGAGCAGAGAAAATAACTAATAGTTCTGTAACTACACTTTTTCATGAGAAAAGGGACATTTTCAAAATGGGTATATTTTAACCCGTTCGACGCGCTTGACGGAACGGTTCCGTCATGCACGTCGGTTGGGCTGTGCTTATGACGGAACCGTTCCGTCATGGCCCCGCCCGCGCACGGAATCTTCAGCGTGGCGCGGAAATCCGCGCCGCGCTGAAGGGGTGAAATATGGTGAATGAAACTAATATTGATTCCATAATATCATGTGACATAAATATGTTGTCAAAAATATCACCACTGCAAAAATATAGTGGAACAGAATATAAAAATTAAGAATGCAGGTTTGGTATGGTATGGTAATGAAAACAATTGTTGTAGTTATTATTGTGTACTTTAGTATACTTGTAATAAACATTGTTTTTAAATTATATATATATACATTAGTAAAATTGTCTTTTTTTAAATATAGTTTGCAATTTTGAATGTGTAATTGAATCATTAAAAGGTAATTAGATGGGTCTGGTGGCTCAGTGGACTAATGTGTCCTCTACAGGGCCCTGTGTTCAATCGAATGGTCATAGGTTTAAATCCTGGTGGGTCCACTCAGCCTTTCAACCATCTGAGGTCGACAAAATGAGTACTGTTGGGTAGCAATAAACATCTGTTAGCGCCAAGGTGCCTAAGAGTTAATGAGCGATCTACACATACCTATGTTAAGTAGTTTATAATTTAGTAGCCGGATATTGGGTTTTTAGGGGAATATGGAGGGAGGTTAATTATATGTTAACTAATTGCTTTTTAATGTTAAGTAATGTAAGGTAAAATCAATATATAAATGGTTAGTATGTAGTGTTTTAATTGTTTCATTGTTCTTCAATTTATTTGGGTTTAATTTTAGATTTTTAATTTGTATAGTATAATTAGTTACAGCTAATTTAGCAGAATGTTCAGTTTGTAGGGGAATAGTGTGAAATTATTTCATTGAATATTTAAAATGAATAAATAGTTTTATTTAGACTATGCAAGAAATAATTAGTAATATATATCAGCAAGTGTATATTATATTTAATATTTTTATATGTTTCATTTATTTTACTTTTATTATTGTTTTATTTATATTTTAATTTATCTTCTTGGTGTTTGTAGCTTTTTTCAATTGTAGCGAGAGAAGTGAATTCTACTTATGTTTATTTAAATATTTCATTTAATTATATGTTTTTTTGTATATTTATAATAAATAGTGCATTTTATTTACATTTGTGCAATATATACTTTCTAGTTTAACTAAGGTTAATCATTTTATGTTTTTAGGTATTTCAATATTTTTTTAATAACTGTATTGGAATGGTATATGTAATCTATCTGAAGTCCGTTTTTCCTACTGTTGCTTGGGAACAGTAAATCTAGTACATCCAATTCCTATACTTTCTTTATTTGGGTGAGGATAGTTAATATAGTAAATATAGCCCTTACAAAGTCCAACACTTTCCATACTGTTGCTTTGGATGGAGTGAGAATAGTAAATATAACCCCTTTGAAGTCCACTACTTTTCCTTCTGTTTTATATATATTGGGGTGGGAATAGCAAATGTAATCCCTCTGAAGTCCAAAACGCTCCCAGCTATTGCTTACATTGCAGTAGGAATAGTAAATCTAACCTCTCCGAAATTCAGCACTTTCCCTGCTTTTGCTTATGATGGAATGGAAATGGCACTTTGAACCCCTCTGAAGTCCAACACTTTCCCTACTGTTACTTAGATTGGAGTGGAAGTAGCAAACAAGGACCTTCTAGTGGACTTGCTCGCTCCACAGCGAAGCTCCGTCTGGTAGCTGCTGTTGCCCCTGTAGCTGCTGCTGACCCTTGGTCAGGAGTTTGAGGCCCACCTCCACCTGCAGACCCCTGCCTGCACCTCATATCTGGTGGTCTAGTGGTAGAGCGTCACTGCTCTGCTGCTGGGCTGTCCCTCTGCCTCTCTTTTCTGATTTCTGCCTTTTTGCCTTTATTCAGATGTTTCCTTTTTTACCTTTCTCTTTCCTTTGTTTACTGCCCTCGTCCCTGTTGCTTTGATCCCCATGGCCTGCCCCCTCCAGTGACCCTTCCCGCTCCCGCATTTCCTACCTCCCAGCTGACCAGACCCCCAGCACAACTTAATTGCAGCCACTGCGCGGCTGCACCGCTGGCGCTCCAAAGGCAGGCCTGTCTGCATCCATCTGTGCCTGGGCCATGCCCAGCTCCAGGAACCCTGGTTCTCGGACCTTCCACTGCTATGACGCCAGCACCCTCCTCGCCCAAAACAAAGGATGCCATACTGCCTGCCACCTCGTGCCAATGAAAAAGACCCAAGGACCCTTCTCCTGCCAGAACTGCAGGCACATCCTCACCCACGCCAGCATGCCAGATCCTCTTGCTGCACAACCGACCAACAGCTCACTCGACCGACTCAACTGCATCCTCCTCAATGTGCGATCCCTCCACAAACACGCCACAGAAATCTGGGACCTCCTCGACGTGGCCTCTCCTAACATCACCATCTTCATGGAAAACTTGATCAACCCCTGATCGAACATCACGATCACCATCGCCTAAAAAAATCACCCGCAAGTACTGCACCGACTGACCAAGAGGAGGCATCTCAATCATCCACAAGAACATCCTTCGACTGACCACGCACTCAAATGACCCAATGACAACCATGGAACACCTCCACTTCTAGATCCAGACCAACAACACCCTCTGCAGAACCCTCATCTACGCCCCCCCCGGCCCTGCCTGCACTTCACCGACACCATCGTACACCTCATCGCACCCCAGGCTCGAGCATCCACTGATTACATCCTACTCAGAAACCTCAACTTTCACCTAGACAACCCCAGTGACCAGAACACCGCCTCCCTACTGGTGAGCCTTGCTAAATTTGCACTCAAGCTGCTAGTCACCACAATGACTCACTCAGCTTACTAGCATCCTCATCATCTCCCGTTGTAGCTGGAACAAGGCCACAGAAGATCTTGTCGACTTTGTCAGCACAACCACTCCGCCAACACCAACGAACGCCAACACCGTAGAGCAAAACCTTCACCAATGGATCTCCAACTTAGCCGACACTCTGGCCCCCTCAAGATGACACCACGCAAGCAACACTCGAAGAAGCCAGCTGGTTCACCCCTGCCCTCCATGAGTCTGGACGACTTGAGAAGAGATGGAGGAACAACAAAACCCAGAAAACCACACAAACCTTCAAATCCGCTGTCAAAGCACACCACCTTATCCTCAAAAACACAAATAAAACGGCCTTACAATACAGAATCAATGCCAACGCACACAACATCAAAGAACTCTTCTCCATCAGCGAGGAGTTTGCCAGGTCCAAAGCAAGACCACAGACATCCCACCCTCCCAAGACCTCTGCAACAAACTCAGCACTTTCTTCCACCACAAGATCCGGCAGATCTACTACAGCTTCGACACCCAAGACCCTGCAACTAAGAAGCTGTCCGCCAACCTGACCGACCTCAAGAACTTCAGACCAACCTCCCTCCTCCTCTTCCCAACCAAGGTCATCGAGAAGGCCATCAACACCCAAGTCCACAAGTTCATCAAGGAGAACCACATCCTGGACACCTCCCAATCCGGCTTCGGAAGTAACCACAGCACTAAAGAAACGCACTCCTCTCCGCCACCCGCGACATCCGCTCCCTCCTCGACCTGGGCGAAACCGCAGCCCTCATCCTCCTAGATCCCTCAGCCGCTTTCGACTCCATCTCCCACTGCACCCTAATCACGAACCTCCATGACTCCGGCATCTGCGACAAGGCACTGGACTAAATCCACTCTTTCCGGCCAAACACAGCATGTCAGACTACCCCTGTTCCTCTTAGAATCTACAGAGATTAGCTGCATAGTGTCCCAGGGCTCCTCCCTGAGTTCCACCCTCTTCAACGTCTACATGGCCCCCTTCCCAGCCATTGTCAGAATCCACGGTCTCAACATCGTCTCCAACGCAGATAACCCCAAGCTGCTCCCCTTCCTCACCAACGAACCCACAGCCACCAGATTCTCAACTTTCACAGCGGAATGGAGGCCGTT
This sequence comes from Triturus cristatus, assembly GCF_964204655.1. NCBI lineage: Eukaryota > Metazoa > Chordata > Amphibia > Caudata > Salamandridae > Triturus > Triturus cristatus. The sequence continues at coordinate 1,280,909,375 of NC_140579.1, read as the reverse complement.
GCTACCTGGATGAAAAAAAGCTGCCTCAAACTCAACTCGGATAAGACCGAAGTACTCAACCTGGGACGCACCTCATCAGCCTGGGATGACTCCTGGTGGCCAGCGGCACTAGGAACCCCTGCCACCCCCACGGACCACGCACACAACCTCAGCATCATACTGGACTCCTCGCTCACAATGAACAACCAAATCAGCGCAGTATCCTCATCCTGCTTCCACATGCTCCGCCTGCTTCGAAGGACATTCAGATGGATCCCCACAGAATCCAGAATGATGGTCACCCACACACTCATAACCAGCAGACTTGACTACGGCAATGCACTCTACGGTGGCATGTATGGGTTTTTGGGTGGCAAGGAAGTTTTTTAGGGTGGGTATTGGTGTTAGAGTGGCAAGGGAATTTTTAGGGTTTAGGGTGAGAATGGGGTTTGAATGGTTAGGGGTATTTTAGGGTTTAGGGTGGGTATTAGTTTTTGGGTGGCAGTTGAATTTTTAGGGTTTAGGATGGGTGTAGGTCTCAGAGGGGTAAGGGATTTTTTAGGGTTTAGGGTGGGTATGGGTTTTATGGGTGGCCAGATAATTTTTATCTTTTAAGATGGGAATGGGATTTTTGGTGGCAAGGGATTTTGTAGGATTTAGAGGGAGTATCGGGTTGGGGTGGCAAGGGAATTTTTAAGGTTTTGGATGGTGGGGGGTTTTGTGGGGCGAGGGCAATTTTATGGTTTAGGGTGGGTATGGGTTTTTCAGTGATTAGGAATTTTTAGGGTTAAGGGTGGTTATGGGTTTTTTGGTTGTGAGTTTTGTCTTAGGGTTTAGGGTGGGTATGGGTTTTTGGGTGGCAAGGGAATTACTAGGGTTTAGGTTGGGTACGGGTTTTGATGGGAAGGTATCTTTTAGGGTGGATAAGGGTTTTTGGGTGGCAAGTGAATTTTTAGAGTTTAGGGTTGATATGGGTTTTGGGATGTAGGGAATGTTATAGGTTTTAGGGTGGGTATGGGTTTTGGGTGGCAAGAGAGCCTTTTGGGTATACGGTGGGTATGGGTTTTTGGGCGATGATTATTTTATTAGGGTTTAGCATTTGCATGGTAAGAGAATTTTATGGGGATTCGGGTGGGTATGGGTTTTTGAGTCATAAGGGATTTTTTAGGGTTTAGGGTGGGTATGGGTTTTTGGGTGGCAAGGGAATTCTTAGGGATTTGGGTGGGTAAGTGGTTTTAGGTGGCAAGGGAATTTTTAGGGTTTAGGGTGATTATAGGTTTTTGGGTGGTAATGAATCTTTCAAGGTTTAGTGTCTGTGTGGGTTTTTGGGTGGCAAATAATTTTTTGGGTCGGTATGGGTTTCTGAGGGCAAGGGAATTTTTAGGGTTTAGGGTGGGTATACATTTTTGAGTGGAAATTGAATTTATAGGGTTTAGGGTGGGTATATGTTTACAAGTTAGAAGGGGTTGTTTAGGGTTTATATGGGTTTTTGGGTGCAAGGGAAATCCAGGGTTTAGGGTGGGTATGGGTTTTTAGGTGGCAAGGGAATTTTTAGGGTTTAAGTCGGGTGTAGGTTTTTGGGTGGCAACGGAATTTCTAGGGTTTAGGGTGGGTATGGGTTTTTGGTGGTAAGGTATTTTTTAGGGTTTTGTGTGAATATAGGTTTTTAGGTGTTAGGAGCTTTTCAGGGTTTGGGTTTTTGGGTGACACATGAATTTTTAGGTTTAGGGTGGGTATGGGTTTTTGGGCAGCAAGGGAATTTTCAGGGTTTAGGGTGGGCATGGGTTTTATGGGTGGCAAGGGAATTTTCATAATTTAAGAAGGGTGTAGGATTTTTGGTGGCAAGCTAATTTGTTGGATTTAAGGTGGGTATGGGTTTCTGGGTGGCAAGGGAATTTTTAAGGTTTTGGGTGGGTGTGGGTTTTTGTGGGGCAAGGGAAATGTTATGGTTTAGGGTGGGTATGGGATTTTGGGTGTTAAGAGGTTTTTAGGGGTTAGGGTAGTTATGTGTTTTGGGCTGTGAGGTTTGTCTTAGGTTTTAGGGTGGGTGTGGGTCTTGATTGGGCTTAGTGTTTGTATGGGTTTTTGGGTGGCAAGGACATTTTTAGGGTGGGTTTGGTTTTAGAGTGGCAAGGGAATTTTTAAAGTGTAGGGTGAGTATGGGTTTTTTGAATGGTTAGGGATATTTTAGGGTTTAGGGTGGGTATTAGTTTTTGGGTGGCAGTTGAATTTTTAGGGTTTAGGATGGGTGTAGGTTTTTGAGGGGTAAGGGATTTTTTTAGGGTTGGTGTGGGTTTTATGGGCGGCAAGGGAATTTTTATCTTTTAAGATGGGTATGGGATTTTTGGTGGCAAGGGATTTTGTCAAATTTATGGTGGTTACGGGGTTCTGGGTGGCAGGGGAATTTTTAAGGTTTTGGATTGGTATGGGTTTCTATGGATTGTTGTGCTGCACTCCCGTCCCGCATGCCCTGTGTGGTGTATTGTGCTGCTGCAAACCCCGATGCCTGCACTGTAGGGTCAGTTTGGTGCACCTCTCCATGTCCCTCCTGTCCTCTGTTATCCGAGTCCATGTCCCTACCCCAATTCCTCCTGCCTACCATGATCCAATGTACCATACTTGCGAACATTTTGAACTTGGTAAGAGGGAGATTTTGAACAAAAACTGGGGTATTGATTTTCTCCTTTGAGTTACATTGAAAAAGAAGCGATTGTAGACCGGAGACAGATCAAATAAAGCCCATTTGAACTTAAAAACATTGGACGTTTCCTGGCTGAAACTGGTCTGTTGGCATATATGATTGTACTACCACTGCCTCTTCCTTCTGCCCACAATGGTCTATTATATTGCCACAGCCTCTCTTGCCAGTCCTGTATTGTTGATTTGTTGCCCCTGCCCCCCTTTCCACTGCCCTCCATAGTCTGTTGTGCTGCTACTGCCCTTCCTGCCTGCCCAGTGTGGTCAAATTGTTGCCTCTGCACTCTCCTACCTGCCTTCAATTTTCAGAGTCCGTGCCCCTGGCCTCTGCCTCCCAACAGTATCCCAATGAACAACTAGATTGCTAACATTCTAGATTTTTTACAAAAGTGTGGAACGCCTGACGTCATCTTGATGTAATCAAAACTGTAATACCTAGAGCATTTCCTTTAGAAAGTACATATATGAGAGGGTCTTATTTGCATCAAAATTATGGTTAGTGCTCTAAAAAACTAAAATGAGGACATATTTTCTGAGTTTTCAAATAGCGACAAAGAACTTTTAAATTATTTGTAATCTTTATGTTTTTTTTATCCAGTTGACCACTTGATTAAATGTTGCACTTAGGGGAGAGGATGTGGTGTTACTTCCAGAGCTGCAGACTTTGCAACTGGGGAACCAGGTTGGAGTTTCTGCTTCAGCTCAACATTCTGTGATTCTGGTCAAATCACTTAATCTCCCCATGTCTACAACTAAAATGAATTTGATCTTGTGTGATGTAACCAATGCTCATGTAAAGCACTCCAATACCTGACCAGTCTGCACTATATAAAACTGCAAATACACAAAAAATAAGTGTTTTGCACACTTCTGTCATTGGGCTACATGTGGGCTACATCTGAGTGATATTTGTGCTGCATTTGGGCTCTTTTGTCTCTGGTGGCCATCTTGGGAGGTTTATTTGTTATGAAGTTTCCTAATTTCCTCATTTACTGCAGTCTCCTCAGTAGGAAATGCTTTCAGTTTTTTACTTTGATTCCATCAAGAAGGTATTCAGATATGCAACACATTTGCCATAAATTCTGAATGTTAGCACTCTAGTTGCTCATTAGATCACTGTAGTAAAGCTACTGCTCACCACGGAAGTCTGCTGCTGGTATTAAAAGTGCATGTTTCAGTCTGCATATCAGAATTTTTTTAATGAAATAGAAGAGGATTTGAGAAGTCAAAATGTGCCCTAATTTTTCTTTCTGCAGCACTAATAATAATTTCTATGGCAAAATGAACCCCCTGATTTTGTTCCTTTATAAATTAAATGTTTTAAGCGTAACCACTTTATTCCAATCAAGATGGCTTCAGGTGTGCCATACTTTTGTCATAAGTAAAACTGTTAGCGCTCTAGTTGTTCGTTAGAACACTCTGGGATATTCTGTCATTGGGCTATACTTGGGCTACATCTGGGTGATATTTGTATTACATTTGGGCTCTTTTGTCTCTGGTGGCCATTTTGGGAGACTTATTTGTTATGAAGTTTCCTAATTTCCTCATTTACTACAGTCTCCTCAGTTGGAAATTCTTTCAGTTTTTTACTTTGATTCCATCAAGAAGGCATTCAGATGTGTCACACATTTGCCATAAATTCAGATTGTTAGCACTCTAGTTGCTCATTAGATCACTGTAGTAAAGCTACTGCTCACCAGGGAAGTCTGCTGCTGGTTTTGAAAGTGATTGTTTCAGTCTGCATGTCAGACTTTTTTAATGAAATAGATGAGGATTTGAGAAGTCACTCAAAATGTGCCCTTATTTTTCTTTCTGCAGCACTAATCATACTTTCTATGGCAAAATGAACCCCCTCATGTTGTTCCTTTTTAAATTAAATGTTTTAAGAGTTACCACTTTATTCCAATCATGATGGCTTCAGGTGAGCAATATGTTTGTCATAAGTAGGACTGTTAGTGCTCTAGTTGTTCTTTAGAACACTCTGGGAAGCTGCAGTAGAACACAAAGGAATCAACTGACAGTCTCTGCCCTTGTTGGATGTACATGTTTTACTGAGAATGTCAGACTTCATTCTCACATGACTGAGAAAGATAATGTGAATTTACAGAAAATATGCTCTCAGTTTAGCTTATAGATCACCTTTCAAACCTCTGTGGGAAAAGCATGAGAAAATAGTTTTCTCTCAAACATGATTCATGATATCACAGCAGAAGGCTTTTTCACATGGTAAAATCACCTTACAACACACCACAATTCCTAAAATGAGTATGGTACCATCAACAAATGATGTATAATGTAACTAAAGTCTTAAAACCTTCTATTAACTGCAATGCTTTTTAATGAGGTGCTATTGTGTATATTGGTCCCAAGATGGCTGCCAACACTTCTTGGATGAAGTGCTGACAGCCAATCAGATCTCACGATGAGATGTGTGGTTGGGCTCCGCCCAGATAAATCTATCTTTTTAACTCTAATTTTATCAGGAACTACTGAATTGATTTACACCATTTAAGCAAAAGTCACAAGTCTAAACTGAGGACTACCTCTTTGCCAAATTTGGTGTAATTCCGTTCAGCAGTTCGGGCTGTAGCTGCGTCAACAGGTCCTATGGGAAAATGCATGGGGAAAACTGGTTTTGGGACCCCTTTTTTCTTGGACCCCACTTGACGAATCACCGTGAAATATTCAGGATAGGAGCGGACCGGAGCTGGCCAAAAGTTTGGAAAATTTTGTGAAGATTCGTCAATCGGCGCCAACGTTATTCCAAATAGAATGTTGCGGATTTAGGTCCTAACTATAACTACCTACTGGCGACTGCCAATAGGTAATATATATATATATATATATTCACTGAAAAAACCATAGGTTTTACAGACGTTATAGTTAAGAATTAGCATTTAAAAAGCCTTAGAAATTCACTGAAAAAAACATAGGTTTCAGGGACGTTATAGTTAGTTGGACATTTGACTCATAAAACCAGAGAAATTCACCTGTTATAGTTAGTTGAGCTAACTATAACTCACGCGCCTGCAATGCACTGCTGATGATGTCACATGTTACATCACTCATGACATGGTCAGTGACATCACTCATGACATCACTGATGACATCTCAAATGACATCACTGATGACATCATCCAGTGAATGTGTGTTTCTGTAAAGTTTAAATATTTTTCATATATATCTATGGCAAGGTCTATTCAAGAATAAGTCGATGTAAAAGTGCCTGAATACACTATTTAGAAGATGCATGACTGACTCTAAAAGTCACTGATTGAATGAATGTTACTGAATGCATGGATTAGTGACTGGACTGTGTGAATGTCTCTCTAAGTCTCTCACTTGGTGAGTATGCAGGTGCATGGCTTGGTGAGTAGCTACATCAGTGTGTATATGTGTTTTTCATTGATTGTATGACTATCTTTATGGGGGTCTGACTGTCTATGTGGGTGCTGTCTGACTCTGTGCATACATGTCTGAATGGCCGATTCACTGGTTCTAAAGATTCAAAAGTGCACCTCATAAGTGCTGCATAGATAGCTGACTGTCTGAACAGGTGTGTTCATTAGTGAATTGATGTCTCAGTTGTATATATGTGAGTAACTATATATGTTTTTACACACTATATGTGAGTGTTGGGGTGTATAATTGACTACGTGAAAGACAGTGATTGCACGAGTGTCTACATACACGAATGTGTACATGTATTAGTGATTGTATAAGAGAGCAAGTATGTGATAGTATCTATATAAATAAGGAAAGTGATGTGTGTATAAATAAGGCAGGTGTTGTGTATATATCTGCATAGGTGAGTACATGGGTATATATGATTGATTTTTGGCATGACTGAATAGATGTGTGAGTAACTCTATGGATCAGTAGCACTGTGTAAATGTATATATACGTGTATGAGTGGATATTATACTGATGTAATGATGAAAGACACCATGTATAAGTGACTGTATCAGTGTATATCTGGCTCACAATATATAGATAGGAATCAGTGGATGGATATCCAGTATCTGGTATTGGGGTGTGTATGCTTTTCAAAACGGTAGTCTGTATTTTAGAGTGTGTCTATCAAAGGTCATATTACAGTGTGAAGAGGTGTGTCAGACTATCACGTGGATGATGCCATCAGTGATGCCATCAGTGATGTCATCAGTGATGTCATTTGAGATGTCATCAGTGATGTCACTGACCATCTCATGAGTGATGTAATATGTGACGTCATCAGCAGTGCATTGCAGGCGCGCAAGTTATAGTTAGCTCAACTAACTATAACAGGCAAATTTCTCTGGTTTTATATGAGTCAAATGTCCAACTAACTATAACGTCCCTGAAACCTATGGTTTTTTCAGTGAATTTCGAAGGTTTTTTAAATGTTAATTTCATATTTTAATATTTATAAAACCTATATTTTTTCAATTTTGGATAAATATTTTGCAACTCTATCATTCATTTTTGAAACTTTACAAATTATATAATCTTCCCCACAAAATATGTATATCTTATTTTTTTGTTTTTTTGAGACAAGCTCAATCAACAAGCGAATCCTATCCACCACATTGAAATGATGCGCATTTCGTATCCGACGGGTTTCTGGCACCGCGTCCCGCGTAACAACATGTACATATGAGGTCGCGCCAGCAGCCAAATTTCGATATTTCTCAAAAACTACTGAACGGATTTACACCAAATAAATAAAAGCGTGCTTTCTAGACCAAGACCCTTCTCCCTTCCAAATTTGGGGTAATTCCATTCACCCGTTCGACCTCTAGCCTTGTCTAAAGTTTCCTATGGAAATTAACATTGAAAAAACACATTTTGGGGCCCCCCTTTTTTCTCGGCCCCCCCTTCATGAATCACCCCCAAACTTTCAACATAGGAGCTGATCTCAACAAAGATTCATCAATCAGCGCCAAAGTTATTGCGAATAGAATGTTGCCATTTTCCTATAGTAACTAGGTCCTAACTATAACTACCTACTGGCGACCGCCAGTAGGTGTTATATATATATACATATATATATATATATATATATAATGTATTCACCCCAAAAACAAAACCCAACCTGATCCCTAAAATTACCCCTGCACCCCAAAACCTTAAATGCACCCTAAACCCTAAAAATACCCCCTACACCCAATACCCTAACCCACCCTGATTGCTAAAATTACTCCAGCACCCCAAAACCTAAATGCTCCCTGAACCCCAAAAATAGCCCTGCACACCAAAATCTTAAATGCACCCTGAACCCTAAAAATACCCCCTACACCCTAAAACCCTAACCCACCCTGACCCCTAAAAATACCCCAGTACCCCAAAACCTGAACGCACCCTTAACCCTAAAATTACCCCTTACACCCCAAAACCTTAACCCACCCTGACCCCTAAAATTGCCCCAGCACCCCAAAACCTAAACCCACCCTAAACCCTAAAAGTACCCCAGCACCCCAAAACCCAAACATACACATAACCCTAAAATTATCCCTGAGCCCCATAACATAAACCCCTACACCCCAACCCCTATACTTACCTTATACTTAGATTTAAAAAACATATGCTTTTACCATTCATGCATTTACAGCTAATTTCGTTGTAAAAGCATGCGTGGTAAAAGCATATATAATGTAATGCCATGCGTTATAATGGCATTGCGGAGTAATGGTATTTGCGTTGTCATGGTATGCGGGGTGATGGTATGCGGGGTGATGGTATGCGGGGTGATGGTATGGGGGGTAAAAGATTTGTGGTAATGGTTGTTTACCGTCTACTGTGTAATAAGGTTTCCATTTGGCGTTCCTTGGCTCACATTTTGCAGCAAGTCCATAGAGACAAAGCAGTTTGAGAAAATGCATCATGTGCTTTTGTCAGAACTTATGAAAAAGTCAGACCGTCTAGTTTCTTTCAATACAACTTTTCCCATGTTATAATCTTACCCCTAATCACATACATATACACTGTTCACAAACCATCGTGAACCTCCACTCTTAACCGAAAGAGCGTTTTTAGTTCGCAGCCTATCAGACAGCACAAGTGTGTGGTATGTGAAACACATTTTGGGGAGTTTCCGAAAGTTGACCTGGGAATGCATTCTACCCATTGCTTGCCATTGGCTTTGTGTTTTGTAACACATTTTTTTGGCTTTCTATTTGATGGCTTTATGTGCTTTGGGCTGTACAGCACGAATTTCTACCTTCCCACGCCAAAGACGTGTTTACAGTATTCTTCCATAAACTTGTTTTCTGTAATAAACAGGGCTGTAAATCTTGTTCTTATCATATTTGCTGGACATTCAAAGACCGAGGTCAAATGTCAAGCTGTGTCTTTGAGGGAGCATGGTGTTTATTTTGCTTTTAGATAACTTCAAACTGAGAGTGGTTACAGGAAAGAGGATTGTTAGGAGCCTGCGTGCGCCCTTGTTTCATTTTATTTTAGACATAGCCATCTCAAAAGGTATCTCATTTCCAGCTGCACAAAACATTTGCCTTTCAACTCGTGGGGCATGAAGTTCACTATTGACATTGTCATGGTGTGTAGAAGTTTGAACGTTTCTAGAATCATCTTTGAAAACTATTACTTAGAAAAAAAACTTGCACTGATTTAGTCTGACTAGTTACTTGCTTTCATTCACATCGATTAATTTGTAAATAAATTTCGCGCACTTGCTGTTATTTGTACGCTTCTTATTTTCTAAGATCTGCTTTTTGCCTCAATTAGCATAATGTTTTGTGGATATTGTTTGCTGTATGATATTATGTACCTGTACTGATTTCTCATGGTGGAAATGGGGGATTAAAATCTTAATAAAGAGATAAAAAAAAAAATGCTTGCCCATTTTTAACGGGGGTCACATGCAAAGTTCAGGAGGGCGCTTGCAGACCACACTGATTTAGTCTGATGTACTAGGACTACTAAGCAGGGACATCTTAAGGATTTTGGGGGCAATGGGCCAAACATATTTTGGGGCCCCTAGTCATAACAGCTTTGAATTTACGATCCAATTTCAGATTTTTCATGCCCTCTTTGGCCAAGTCACAAACACAGCACAGGCATCCATATTGTAAATGTGTTTCCAGCTAATATCCAGCGATAATTACGTGTGCTTTCAATACCGTAAAATAGCAGCAGCTCACAAATATTGCAAATCATTTCTGCGACCCAGTGCCATTTCTCATAGGTAAGGCCCTGTTTTGATCTAAAAGAAACTTTTTTTTCCGATGTTACATGGTGCTGAAAAACACACATCATTTCTCTGTAAAATGTCTGTAAGAGACTCTCGCACATTACGCGTATTAAACATAAATTAGATGAAAATGGTATTAACAATTTATATTTAAAAATCATTCAAGGTTGTCAGAGCAGGACTGTGTGGAGAACAGAGCCAGATCTATTTGGGGGTCCCCTGAAAGGCTGTGGAGCCCTGGGCCAGTGCCCACTTTGCCCATACCTTAAAACATCTCTGCTACTAAGATGAAACAGTTCTGCATGTGAATAAAATGAATTTTTAGAATTTTTGCTGAGACTTGTTCATATTTAACACGTTTTTTGCAAAACTCCTTTTCTTTGGTGAGTCTGTGTGATTTGTGATACTTCCTTTTTAGGAACAAAGTACAAAATCACAATTCAGCCTCGGAGTCAGCCTAACATATGGTGATCTTGGGCAATTTATACTGTTTATGGCCCATTCACTGTCAAGCACAGGATAAGATCTTTTCACTGGAAAGAGCCAGCCATATTGTAGCACAATTTAACAATCCTTGGTTTTCACTTTGTGTGAATCATCTGCTTTATTTGTGACATCTGTGACAACTTGTTTTTGAAGTTGGAGACGTTTAAAGGCACTTTTTGAGGGGATTAATTATTAGCAGTTTCCCTGTGCCTGCACTCTACACAGAGATGCTCTGCAGCCCTGCACAGTATCGGCTCATGGAGGGAGTGCTGCGGGGGGTGGGGCGGAGCAGGGTGGGGGTAGTAAACTCCGGAATACGGCCGAACGGAGGTAAGTAAACAAATAAATAAAATGAATTTCGTTGAGCGCGCTGGATTGCATTTGGCAATGCAGCACGCGCAATGAAATTTGTTTTATTTATTTATTTTTTGCTTACCTCTGTTTGGCCGTATGCCGTAGTTTACTACCCCCACCCTGCTCCTCCCCCCCGCAGAACTCCCTCTACGAGCCGCTACTGGCCCTGCAGCTGGGGTGGGACTACATGCCCCAGCTAGCTCAAAGAAAGAGGAGGGACCACCAGCAGCTGACGGGCTAAAAAAAAAAAGCCAAAGCCGTCCGTAGCATGGGGCACACCTGGGCTTGCACCTGGGTGAAGACCGGGCCAAGACGGGCATGTCTTAGCCAGTCTAAGACAGGAAGAGTTAGGGCAGGGCCGCACTATTAACATCTACTGCCTTTGCCTCCGTCCAGTGTTCATGGTCTGACCACCTCATCCTCCCGACACTCGAGTCCAGGAAACTCCAGTGTAAGGCATCTTTTATCATGGGTAAAATGAAAGCAAAAAGATGCCCCCACGGCATTACCAAAATGTTTGTAATGAGAATGCTGACACATGCGACTCTGCCGCGGCGGGCGCTAAGAGAGCGGTTCCAGATAACAATGTAGGTACTATTTGAATATTCCTGAGTGAATTAGGCCAGCTCCAAGAAATCTTTACAAAAATTTGTCAATGAAGTTTCCCTATTAAGAGCAAACTTTGGGACACTCAATGTAAAAAATGATATGATAAAATTATATGGAAAAAGTAGGTTTCAGGGAAATAGGAGACCACAGACACTCACAAGTTCAGAAAACGCTGGGATATACACCTCACACCAGCCTGACCAAGTGGTGGGTCCTAATAAACTCCTGGAGTACACGTCTTGTTTCACATCCAGCGGTTAAACACAGTCTAGTTTTAGGGGTGCTTTATCAAGGGAGACCTCCTATGCCCCTATGGAGTCTGGCATCATGATTTGAATGGTGCAGCAGGTGCAGTGGCACAGGGGCCAAAAGCACTCAGAAACCAACTGAACACTGATTATTGTTATATTTCACTACTGAACAAGCAGTCACAAGTGCAATTAACTTGAATGCACTACGGTAATGATTTGACTGGTGCAGCAGGTGCAGAGACACAGGGGCCAAAAGCTCTAGGAAACCAACCGAACACTGATTATTGCTATATTGTACTACTAAACAAGCAGCCACAAGTGCAATTATCTAGAAGGCACTACTGTAATAATTGGAATAGTGCAGCAGGTGCAGTGGCCCAGGAGCCAAAACCATAGGAAACCTACTGAACACTGATTATTGCTATATTTCACTACTGAACAAGCAGTCACAAGTGCAATTAACTTGCAAGCCCTAAGTTTATGATTTGAATTGGGCAGCAGGTGTAGTGGCACAGGGTTCAAAAGGTCTAGGAAACCTGAATGTTGATTATTGCTGTATTTTATGACTTCCCCCACATCGGAAGTAGGTCTAGCTGATATCTCCCTGCTCGCTACCAACTGTCTGCTGTCTCATTGCTCCCTGTGGTGCAGTGCGTGCACCGCCTACTCTACTGCCTCTGTGCTTCTAACCCATCTCTATACCATGGGTACACACAACCGTTTTACCGGGGTCCACCAAGTTTGGTCTTTGGTGTGACTGAGGGCCGCACTGATGCCTGCAGGTGGGAGCAGGTTAAAGTCTGTGTGGGGAAGCACAGCATGTCTATTTAGTGGCTAAATTCATGTTTGAAAACCATAACTTTAAGGAAAATACTTCATAATACACTGCTATAATTTGATTTACTAAGGTGAAAATGGTTCTACAGGTCAATGAATTACACTTTTGAATTTTGAAAACACTATGCTATTTTTACACATTTGCTGTCTTTAAAGATAAAGGTGTTCCTAAAGTTAAGGGCCTAGCTGCTTCTTTTTTCTTTCTGCAATTAACCTTTATGTAAGTGCTTACTTTATATTTAACATTTTTATTCGTGTTAGTGCGGAGTCGAGTAAACAACAGTTCAGTGCTGCTGTCCAGGAAGCCCATGTAAAGGTCAAGAGGGACGCATGCAGCCCCCGGGCCGTAATTTGAGTATCACTGCTCTATACCCTCATAGGCTTTCTCCCTCACAGGCTTCCTCTTCTCGTTACCTTGGACACTGACACACCTTAAAAGTGTATGAATCACCTTTTTTCACTATATGGGCAGCTTTTATAAAAAAGCACTTAAAAGTTCGATAAAGTATTTCAGCAATTCATAAGAGCACTTTTTTATGGCACCGTGACGATTACATAATTTGGCCAGGATCACAGGATGTTGAGCCAAGACTCCAACCTGATTCCCCAATTCGGCAGCTCATTCCATTATGTCACATCTTTATAATACTCATTTGCAACATGTACAAAAAAAACATTGACAAAGGCAATAGATTTTTCTGCCTTAGGAACAGCCTTCAACACCGTAATCCCACAAAAAAAAGCACGGTACTTCTCAACGACGGCCGTCAACTCCCTGGTTTACTGTAGATTTAAAGATGGAAAAATCTAAATGTAGGTGATTGGAAAGAATCTGGCGAGCCAGTAAGGATCTTCACAACAGACTACTCTGCAGACAGTCCTCGTCTAGATACCATTTGAATCTAAAAACAGCCAGACGCTTGTTCATTATCAACCAAATAGAACACGCCAGCAATTCCCCGAAAGCCCTTTTTAGCATGGTAAAGGACTTTGTATCTCCAAATGTTTGTAGTCAGTCGCCAATGGAATCCCAAGAGTTTTGCAACTCCCTTGCAATTTACTTCCAAGATAAGGTAACTCAAATCTATGCGAACTTTCCATTCACTGCCCCCCTTGCTTCTGAACCTCCTACCAAATTGGATGAGTTAGGAAATATAGCAAGTAGCACTCTTGATAGTTTCGAACTGACCTCGATTGAGGAGGTCACTAAAGGCCTTACTACCACCAAATCTGGTTCACTGCTAGACATCTGCCCGCCAAAGACAACGGCCCTCCTAGCCTCGAGTTGTGCCCCTGCTATCCGAGACATTTTCAACCACTCAATACAATCTGGCACCATTACTAGGACATGGAAGGACGCTTTGGTTCGCCCAATATTAAAAAAAACAACGGTTGACCCTTTAATCCTTAACAACTACCGCCCCATTTCTATACTACAGCTTCTGGGCAAACAGCTGGAAAGCATCATAAACAGACAGCTAAGCTCATATTTGGAATCCAATCAAATCTTGGACTCATCACAGTCTGGCTTTCGGCCAGGCTTTAGTACTGAGACCGCCATTCTGGCAGTGACTGATTCCCTCAGGCAGACCTTAGACGCGGGAGGATCAGTAGTACTGATAATCCTAGATCTCTCCGCAGCGTTTGAAACCATCTCGCACTCAAAGCTTGCAGAGAGACTCCTCTCCTGCGGTATTCAAGGGACAGCCTTGAAATTGCAGCAACATTTCATGTCCGAAAGAACACAAACTATCATGTTAGGACCCTATACTTCAGCAAAAATGCGTCTGGATAGGGGTGTCCCTCAGGGCTCTTGCCTGAGCCCGACTTTATTTAACATATAAATGGCTCCACTAGTAAAAATAGTTGAACTAGGATTTGAGATCATCTCATACGTTGATGATACGCAGCTTATGTTTACCATCGGCTCAAACCCAGATACAGATAAAACTTGTTTCACTATTGGCATGTTCGCAATCTCCAGTTGGATGACGGAAAACTATCTTCAACTGAATCCCCGGCAAAACTGAGGTCATGCTTATGGGAAAAGCCTCAGATATCTGGTTGGACGACTGGTGGCCCTCTCAACTGGGAACAGATCCTGTTCCCAAACAATCTGTTAAAAACCTAGGTCTAAAATTGGACCAGGCAATGACCATGAAAGACCACATTTCTGCCACTACTAGCTCCTGTTACTACAGTCTACCTTTGCTTCGAAGAATTCTCCCCTATATGCCTACCATCTATCGTAGAACTTTAGTTCAGGCAATGGTAATCAGTCGTTTGGACTATGGAAATGCTCCGCTGGCCGAAGTGGGAGAGAACCTGCTAGCTAAATTACAAGTAATACAGAATACTGCAGCCAGAATTATTCTAAATCGCCCTCGACTCCTTTGCTCAGGGAACTGCACTGGCTTCCAGTAAAAAAAAGATTTTTTTCAAAATCTGCTGCTTAACTTTTAACGCTCTGAAAGGCAGAGGTCCCCTCTACTTGCAAAAAAAACTCACCTTGCAGAAACCTAAGATCTAGCACACTAGGCCTTCTCAAGGTTCCCCGAATTCGCCTGACTCGTACAGGGGGCAGAGCATTCTCATATCTTGCTCCAAGATATGTGAATAAGCTTGCGGTGGCCCTGCGCAAAATTTCTAGCTAATGTAACTTTAGGAAACAGTTGAAAGCCTTCTTGTTCTAAGTGTCTCCTCTTTTTTGCTCTGGTCCTTCCAATACTCAGGATACTATTTCTAGGCAGCGCCGAGATGCCCCAGGGTGAGTCGTGCGCTATAGAAATAATTCTAACATAACATAATTCTAACATAACATAGCAAAACCAATTGGCTCTGGCAATGCTTTTTTTTTATTATTACATATAATATGATCTAAATGGAAATACATGCTTTGCCAATGCTTGTTTTGAAATAGCAGGTGGCTTTTTCAAGTAGCAGGTTGATTATTTTCAGAAATGCATCCCACCTCATTAAGACCCAAAGAGAAAATGGTGATGATTTTGAAATGTTCAAAAAAATAATGATTAGAAGGGGTTTTCCTTCATAAAACAAAACAAGCATTGGTGTTAAACTTTTGTGCGCTTGTGCAGGTGAAGTCACTGTATTGTATTCTAATTCCATTTATATAGCACTTACTACCCCAGACGAGGCGTCAAAGTACTTTTTCGGCGAGTAGCACGCTACTCCAGAACCCATAAAGGTATAGTGGTGAATTAGTATAGTGAATATGAAAGTAATTTGAGTGGTGGATATGTTAGTCAGTTATTTGGATTGAGAGGGATAGCGGAGGGATAGAAGAGGGAAAAAGGTTTGCATTTATATAGTGCTTGTTACCGTGATGAGGTGTTGAAGCACTTTGTCGGCGAGTAGCACGCTACTCCGGAACCCATAAAGAAATAGTGGTGAATTAGTACAGTGAACTATGAAATTAATTTGAGTGGTGGATATTAGTCAGCTATTTGGAGTGAGAAGGATAGTGGAGGGATAGAAGATGGGAAAAGGTTTACATTTATGCAGCATTTTGAGCATAATATTAAGCTTTCTGGAGTTTATTCCCACTCCTGTACCTAGTAATGAATAAATAGTCTAATTCTTGAATAACTCTAATGTACATAAAGAAACAAAAAAATATAGATTTCTTGTTCTTAGTTAAGGAATCTCTGAATTCTCACAATTGTGAAAAAGGGAAATTTACCTTTGTGAACTGGGCCAATGGTGTCGTTCTAAAATTTGACATAGGTGAATTGATATTCTAAAAAAGGCTATCTTGCCTATTTCCTGTGCACAAACAATTGCAATGGTAAACTAGATCCCACCCAAGAAGCCTTTGGCCCTGAAGTATCAGCTAATCCAATGTGTCCTGTCCTCAAACAAGGCCCCACTTTTGGTTTTGTGACAACTAATGGAAAAATGGTGGGGGTACAATTTACACTTCTGTGTGTGGCTGTGGACTAGGTGGTATCTTGTAATCAGAAAAGTCAATGTGATTATATATTACTAACCTAAGAATTTAATGACAGGCAATTTTAGTCCCATTTTGTTAACTAAGAGTAGTGCAATCATAAGGAAGACACTACTTCTTTTTCAAAGACATGCTGCCAAATTAGGGCTCCTGGTTTTATATTATTTTTTTAACCTTTATTTATTCATATTCAAATTATTATGTACCCTATTTATTTGGCATTACACGAAAAACGTAAGTCACAAATTAGACATTTCTGCATTTATTAACCTGATAAATGCTCACTTGCATGCAGATGCCGATAGGGTTTCAGCATTAGAACTATTTAAAGCAGCCATACTTTAGAAAACAATGCACTCACTTGTAAACATTTGCAAAACAGTAGAAACAAATGTGCACATCTGCAGCTTAATTAAGGAAGTGTCATCTCTATTATCTAACCCCTTTTTCGATCACAGCACAGTTGTTGGCCAAGCAGTCGTGTTTAAAAGCATGGAAAGTTGTGCCAAAGAGACACTTTCTGTAGTAATCTATTTTTTTCTGAACTTTTTTTAGCATGTATATTTGTAAATATCAGTAAAGACGTTACTTCTCTTCATTCTATCTGGTTGAGACTCCATCGATCAAATGAGAGAGAAATTTAGGATGCACCTGCGGGGTATCTGGGAGGGGGTCACTGGAGAGATCCGAGAAATGCAGACTGAAAAACACGAGGTCGAATACAGGTGCAACAGAGGCCGGGAAAGGGGACGTGAGTCAGGTGGAGTAATGCCCCGGGATCAGTAGTTAGTCTATTGCTTCAGAACTTCGTTTTAAGGGATGGTTGAACTGGCCACTGATCTAAATAAGTTTCTGCGGTGAATAAAGGGTCATACAGTCCAACATGAAGAGGAAGGTGGGCAGAAAGAAATCACTTTGTGCGGAAGCTGGAAGGAAAAGATCGAATCTCAACCTTTCCAAAGTGTCCTTAGGCCGAATAATGAACCCACACACATGCAAGCCACCATTACCAGTAGCCAAACTGTGCTGTTCTGTTCAATTAATGCATTGGGTACAGGGTGCTTACCTCTCATTAAATCGCGAGTTTGCCTTGGCTATAAACGTATTTCTTTCTTTTTTTTTAAATAGCGCGAACTTGACCAAAGGGCATTACATCGATGCTCTGATTTTTTTTTCCTAAGACAAAGGGAGGTTAAGTGATTTGCCCAGAATCACGAGAGGTTCAGCAAACGCCGGTACTCGAGCATACTTTTAAAGGTCAGCTGTTCCAGCCTGCATAGGAATAATGTTACTTTACATGTGCTGCACTTGAAAACAATACTTTTTTCAAGTTCAAGCTGGAGCACAGACACAAACCCGCTTTGGCAGATCTTCAGCCTTTCAGTCCAGTCGCACCTAGTGCTGTTTGCTCCTGGCTTCCTGCTCTGTCTGCTGACTTAGCCAAGGTGTGTGCCTTGGGCTGCAGGAGAGCCCATCCCCCAGTCTCGGCCTGAAGGTGTAATCAGCAATGTTGGCTACTTGGACCCCTTGTTATGCAGATGAGTGCATTTGCACATCTTTAGCTGCCCACGGAAACGGAGGGACGCCCTTTCTTTTTGTTTGCACAGGAACACAGGCCAGGGCCTCTGGAATGCTTTTAACAAGAATCGAAAGAACCACACATTTGTAAATTAAATATCAGAATATATTTAGAGGCGTAAGGTCAATCATTTATACGGCATAATAAATAAACTGCACAAGAAGGGTCTGATATTTCTAAGCCTTTTACAGATAGTAATTATGTTGTTTATTTATTCTATAGCGCTTTTACTTTAACTATGGTTTTGTTTTAAACTGCTAGTCACATTGCCACGCTTAAAATTCAAATAAATACGAATTCTTTTAAAACGGTTATTTGTTCCTCGTTAGCTGACAGTGTATCATCACTATCATTGCATTTGTTTTTTTTATCTGTCTATTAACAGGGCATTTGTTCTTCCTTTGTGCTGTCTTTTCTAATGGAAGGGGTATAAAGGTAAAGAGGAAAAGCTGTTTCGTGGCAGCAGGACACATAGGTTATATTCTCTTCTGGGCCAGTTCATTTGCACCTTGGGGATTGGCTGCCAGCAAATCATTTGCCAGCAGAATTAAGTACACCATAGGAATCATATGTCATGGTAATTCTGCTGCTGGTTCCACCATCAGCTGAGAATTTTCCAAAGTTGGCCTTTTAACTTTCTTCCATTATCTGCAAAAATTGTAGAAATGAAAATTGGAACAAAATGGCTGGTTTAGAGTTTTGAGATTTCAGACAGTTCTGCTGTTTATGGGGCTAATGTTTTAGGAGAATCTACCAGCAGATATTTCTACAGCATATATGCAGGATAGTATGATTGAGGAGACAGCAATGCTGAATACCTCACACTCAGTCTCATGCATTCAACATACCACTTCTCTGGAGCTGGAAATTCCACCACTAGATGTTTATATGTGTAGCACTTAATTCACAAAAAGGATTTTGCGTTATCCTATATTGGTTGATTTAGGGTTGAGTGGTAAAATAAAATCTATCATTCCTCTGCTTCAGACATCCAATGCCTCAAAGACTGCTTGCCCATCATCCAGACCCGGATGCCCAGAGCCTACTTAGAGCTCAATCACACCACGACAGAATTAAGGTTATTTGGTAGTAACAATAAACAAAACTGAGTACAAACCTAGAGCAATGACATGAACCTTGAGAGCTCCAACCTGCAACTTTCACCGAATGCACAGACATTTGGATTCACCCTAGATACCAACCTCACCCTCCAGGAACACATTTCCCAAAAAATCAAAGACCACCTAATACCAGTTCTCTCTTTTAAAGAAAGTTAACCCATTTCTCCCAGAAAGTGACTTCAGAAATACTGTCCAACCCCTCGTAGTCTAGCATCTGGATGGTGGTAGTGCCCTACTGCATGGCGTCCCAGACTCCACAATGGCACCTCTTAGGTGAGTTCTACATGATACACGTGTGCCATCCAGTGCATGAAGAAATATGAACACATCACCCCCATCCTGATGGAACCCTATTGCCTGTCATTAATGACTAGCACCAAACCTTATATTGCAGACAAGCTCATTGGCTCTGGCAGATCTTAGGATACCTGTAGCAAGGAAACAATCAAACTGCAGACTCAGAAGTGTAAAAAAAATTAACAAAGACCAGATATCCGCCTTTTCCATCTAATGACCCAGAATCTGGAACAACATCCTTGTATCCATCTGGACTGCTGCATCGCTGCTCTAATTTAGGAAAGAGTTGAAGACTTACTTGTTTTAAGAACACTACATCATAGCGAACTAATCATCAACAACCCAGCTTTTTCTCAACTTACTAATTGACTTTATGCTTATCTCTGGTCCTATACAGCCATTCCACCGCCGTTTGGCTAGGTTTCAGCTATAGAAATACCATACACCCACTGCCCTTTGGCTAGGTTTGAGCTATAGGAATACCATACACATACATACATTCATACATGACATGAAAGTAAAAATTATTTTATTTAAGAAAACTGCACCAGTTGAAAATCAGCCATCAAATTTACATCTGCCCAGTAGCGGCTCGCACAGGTAAAAGAGGTGCGACCGTGGGGTGGGGCAGGGTGGGGGGTGGTGGAAGTTGACAGATGAAGGGATCAGCAATATTAAATAAAGAAATTAATAAAACCACTTACTTTTCGCTCGCTGCATCACCTAGTAGGCGATGCGGTGAGCTAAAAGTAAGTTGTTTTATTTATTTCTTTATTTAAAATTACTTACACCGTTGTCTGTTGACTTCCTCCACCTCTCGCCCTGCCCTGCCCCACAGTCTCACCGCTCTTAACTATGCAAGCTGCCACTGCATCCGTCATGCTATACCTATGATGACGAAAACCCACTACAGTCCAAGAAAGGGAAAAGAGCATATTTACACCATATTGTGGAGGATTTCCCATTACTACCCAGATTTAAAATCAATGTATCCCTTCGGGAATTAAAATATAGCATACAAATTTTAAATAAAGGTTTGATTTAGAGTTGGGTCATGATGGAAAATCCTCTAATGTTTGGAGGAGGCACTAAAACTGGATGAGAATCTCCTGTAGAATACAATCCACTAAATCATTGATATGGTTGAGGACCTACCAAAGGTGAAGTCTCCTTCACATTTAGTGCTTTTGCTAATGCAGGGATTCCTTATTATTACACAACTCCCAACCAGGTACTAAGGTTCCTATGGCAGTGATAACTCAGCAGCTAGACTCTCCATTGGCAGTGAATCCACCAAAAGGAAGACTTGCCCTGTTACTGTAGCCACCCATCATTGAATTAACTTGCATCTAAATCTGACATTGACAAATACATCTGCTTAACCACACCAAGCCAGGACAGTGAATACTACTGAACAAAATATGGATCTAATAATATTTAAGATTCAGAATTGTAAATCTGAAAAAAAAATTATCTTTACCATAAAACAAGGATTTAGTCTCCCATAGTGGAGAGGCCACTCCTAGTATTGTTTGAGCAACCTTTCTTTAAAGATTTGTAAGTGAAAATTACTGTAAGCTATGCACTACAAAATGAATCTTAACATTTCTCCATGCCTTTTTGGACACTAAAGTAAAAATCACTTCATGATGAGCACAGCTCATGCTGGTATTGTGCATACAGAAGACCTATAGGACCTTCTTGCCACATATAACCCTGAATCTAACCCTAATCGTGAATCTAACACTAGCCCTAAACCTAGCTCTGAACCTAACTGAAGGCTCTGGAGCCTATTGCAGCACCCTGAACCAAATCCTAGCCCTGAACTTAAGTTTGGCAATAACTGTGAATCTAACCCTTGTCCTGAACCTAATCTTAAACCTTACCTAATACTTATCCTAATAGTAATCTGATGATGAGACAATATTATGGCTCTCGATGTCTTTGTCCTGACAATAGTTTGCCCACAATATTTTAAACTCAGTATTTAGGTGGTAAACCAGTATAAGCACATTTATTATTAACTTCATTTCTGTATTCATGTTATCCAGACAAATCTTCTAAGAACTTCATTAACAACATGCCTTATCTGCTAAAGTTAATCTCCCCATGCTGTGGGCATAACATTGCTGCGGGGTCTGCGAGAACTTAGGGGCCTATTATGATGTCCGGCGGATTGCTACCACCGGCCCCGCGGTGGCGATCCCCGCACCATCCGTACCTGATTTACCCCCTGCCATATTAGCATGGCGGGGGTGCCACGGCAGACGTAGAGACCATCTGCCGCTTTTCCGCCAGCAGGAAATCGTTACGATTGCCTGCCGTGCGGATCTGGGGCACAATATGGTGGCTGTGCTGAGCATTTTTCAGGGCCTGAGGTAATTGCCTCGGGGTGTGGGGGCTGCACTTGGAGGGTACCTATGGTACCTCCCTACATTGCCATACACAAGATGGCAGGCACCGCCGAATGTGCCAGTCAGTGTGGTGGACGCATCCTAATTGGCCTCGCGGGCCCGCCGCATCTCTGGCGGTCGGTCCTGTTTTCCACTATGGGGGCGGGCGGACAAAGTCCGCCCACCATCTTAATGGAGCCCTTATTCCTTAGCACAATGCAATGCTATTCACTCACTCATCTAGCCATCAACTAAAAGTACGTATTCCATGGTCCATATAAATATGTAATCAAAGGCAAAGCAACACAGACTCTGAATTCCTGATAAAAGCATTAAAATGTAACAGTAGGCATTGATACCTCTAGGTTATTTGCAAAAAAGAATCAAGTCAGTTTATATTGGTAACGTGGTGTAGTGCAACATCATTCTTTAATTTCAGATAAGGATGAAACTACAATAGTCTGGGATTTGAAACTGACCCCCATTGCTTTTAGCAATGTTTATAAAACCACTAATTATCAGAAAGTAACAGTCTAAATTCAACAGCTTCATGTAAATAAAGTTTTACTGCAATAAATAGAAAAAAAGGTTAATTTGCATTAAAATATGTTTTAACACTGGGTTCTGCAGCTTTTCCTTTGAAATGTCTGTGCTTTCTGCTGCTAGCATGTATTCCTAGTGAGCAAAGTGTGTTTAAATGCAAAGTGTGTTTATGGCTGCAGTACCACCTCCTGCCTACAGGGACAGAGCTGAGCAAAAATATAAACACACTTTATGAA
This sequence comes from Triturus cristatus, assembly GCF_964204655.1. Classification (NCBI taxonomy): domain Eukaryota; kingdom Metazoa; phylum Chordata; class Amphibia; order Caudata; family Salamandridae; genus Triturus; species Triturus cristatus. Next base: position 1,280,886,837 of record NC_140579.1, on the reverse strand, counting down.
ACACAGGTCCCCACAAGGCACTTTTTAAAAAAGTTGTAAAAATTGACAGATGTTTCTGAAGTCGTTTTTTTGTCATTTAGAAGACATTGCCTTGTGGGGACCTGGGTTCAGGTCCCCACAGTGCAATCAAGTCCCCACAGCGTGAGTGTGTCATCATACCCAAGTCCCCACAAGGAAGGAAGGACAGACAGACAGACAGACAGACAGACACACACACACACACACACACACACGTTCGGAGTCACAACCGCACCACGAGTATTCACCAAGTGCCTAGCAGTGGTGGCAGCACATCTGCGAAGACAACACATTCATGTCTTCCCATACCTAGATGACTGGTTGATACAAGCCACTTCATACAATCAGTGTGCACAACACACACACACACCACCATCAAGCTACTTCATCAGCTGGGCTTCACGATAAATCACAAAGTCCCATCTCCAACCATCCCACATAAAACAATATCTAGGTGCCACTATAGACACCTCAAAAGCGCTCGCCTACCCCAATCCTGCCAGAATTGCAAGCATTCAGGCTCTACGCACAAAATTCATAGCACAACACTCCCTTCCAGCTCGGGTGTTCATGCAACTAATAGGGATGATGGCCTCTTGCATCTTCATAGTACCTCACGCAAGACTCCAGATGCGTCCTCTCCAAGAGTGCTTAGCGCACCAATGGAACCAGGCCCAGGGTCAATTAACAGATCTGGTGTTGGTAGACGGTCGTACCCATCGCTCTCTGCAGTGGTGGACCACCACAAACCTTTCCAAAGGTCGACCGTTCCTGGACCCGGTTCCACAGATAGTACTAACAGACGCACCGCTATCCGGCTGGGGAGCTCATCTATTACATCTCACCATGCAAGGCAAATGTACACCCCAACAGAAGCTACTCCATATCAACCATCTGGAGTTACTAGCGATCTTCCTAGCCCTAAAATCTTTTCACACACACATTTTGGGCAAAGCAGTCCTAATCCGCACAGACAACATGACAGCCATGTATTATATTCAAAAACAAGGCGGCACACACTCTCCACAGCGCTCTCAATTAGCACAGAGCATATGGAGATGGGCCATACCCCGGAAAATCTTTCTCCTAGCTCAACATGTCCCAGGAGTACAAAACACTATAGCAGATCTACTCAGCAGACAAACACAACAACTCCACGAGTGGGAACTTCACCCGCAAGTTCTTCACCCATACTTTCAAATGTGGGGGCATCCACAGATGGACCTCTTCGCCACCCATGATAACAAAAAATGCCCAAGCTTCGCCGCCAGATACCCACACCAATTGTCCAAAGGCAATGCGATATGGATGAACTGGTCAGGCAGATTTGCGTACGCTTTTCCGCCTCTTCCACTCATTCCACTAGTAGTGCGCCAACTACAACAGCACTCCCTCATACTAATATTAGTAGTGCCGACTTGGGCCAGACAACTATGGTATACCACACTGCTGGAACTATCGGTAGTACCGCATCAAAAATTACGCCTCTCTCCACACCTCTTAACCCAGAACCATGGAGAGATCAGACACCCGGACCCAGCTCAGCTCAACCTTGCGATCTGGCTCCTGAAATCCTAGAATTCGGGTACCTAAATCTTCCTCCTGACTGTATGAACGTCATCAAAGAAGCTAGACGCCCTACCACTAGAGCGTGCTACGCTGCCAAGTGGAATCGTTTTGTTATCTATTGTCATAACACCATCAATCCACTAGATGTGTCCATTCAACACGTCATAGGCTACTTACTCCACCTACAAAGGTGCAATCTAGCCTATACGTCCATTCGCCTACACCTCGCAGCCATAGCAGCTTACCTCCTTTTGAACCCCTACACAAATGTGAACTTCAATTCCTAACATGGAAAACCGCTTTTCTTGTAGCCATCACTTCCCTCAGAAGGGTCAGTGAGATACAAGCATTTACTATTCAAGAACCTTTTCTACAAATGCACCTCTCCGTACCAACCCAAAATTCATCCCCAAAGTCATTTCTCCTTTTCACCTAAACCAATCTGTAGAACTACCAGTATTCTTCTCTCAACCACAAACTGTTGCAGAAAGAGCTCTTCACACACTAGATGTCAAACGAGCCTTACTCTACTACATCGAGAGAATACAACCTTTCCGTAAGACCAAACAACAGTTTCTTTCTCTTCACCACACAAGGGCAACCCCATCTCCAAGTCGGGGATAGCTAGGTGGATTGTCAAATGTATTCAAATTTGCTACCATAAAGCAAAACGAACGCTATCCGTTCCCCCTAAAGCCCACTCTACACGTAAAATAGGGGCTTCAATGGCTTTTCTAGGGAACATACCATTAGATGATATCTGCAAAGCAGCTACATGGTCAACACCGCACACTTTCACCAAACACTATTGTGTAGATGTGCAAACTAAGCAACAAGCTAGTGTGGGCCAGGCTGTACTCAAAACATTATTTCAAACCACTGCAACAGATACGGGTGGTCGCCGCTAACGGTGGGTACTGCTATATAATCTATGCACAAGTGTGTAATCTGCAGCTCATATGCCTCAAACAGAATATGCTACTTACCAGTATGCATCCGTTCTTGGCATGTAGAGCTGCAGATCTACACACGCCCACCCGCCTCCCCGGCTACCTGTATCTGTTCCATCTTATCTTATTTAGATAACACACACATGGGCATCTTCACTGTTATTACTACGCTCCATCTTTCCCTGCTGGCGAAAAACAATCTGAGGATGGAGCCGAAGCCCATGCGCAATATGATCCAAGAGAGGAGTCACCGAACTCGTGACTTCCAAAGACTTTCCAAGAGGAAAAACAAACTGCAAACATCCGGGCCCAACATCAGATGGCGATCTATGCACAAATGTGTAGATCTGCAGCTCTACATGCCAAGAACAGATGCATACTGGTAAGTAGCATAGTCCTTCCTCCATAGGATAAAATTGACAATTTTCTGCTAACAAGTTTTTGTGTGGAGTTTTGAAATCTAAAAATGTTCCTTTAAAAAATCGCACAAATAACCAAAACCTATTTACTCACCTGTTTACAGAATATGTCCCAGTGCTGAATCCAGGCATCCAGCACTGAGTAATAAAAGTAATAAAAGTAACATACAAAGTAACTTACCTGCATTTTACTGAAAAAACCTATTCATTTCAATGCAGTTTTTCTTCCCAAAAACGACTAAGTGTGGAGTTTTGAAATCTAAAGATATTCTTTCAAAATCCTGCGAATAATGAAAACGTATTTACTTACCTGTTTCCAGTTAATGTCTCAGTGCTGAATTTAGGTATCCAGCACTGAGGTTGAAAAGTAACAGCCTGCAATTTACTGAAAAAGCCTATTCATTCTATTGTACTGTATTTGCTATGTGTTGCAACCTACAGCATTCCCTGTAAATCAAACAAAGTACAATTTCCATTGCATTTTCAAACTGTTTCTTCAATCAGCAACTTATTCCTGTAAAGTATTTTATGGTTACCTGTGCCAGGCTTGCTTCGTTCTAAATTAAACAAAAGTATATTTTTTATACAAAAACAATTGGCCTAGAGTTCGGTTATCGAGTGTGTGAATTCATTTTCTGACTGAGTGTGTACATCAAATGCTTAACACTGTCCTCTGATACTGCATTACTGCTCGACCACTAGACGAATAGAGAGTAAGGTTCTATCCAACTTTAACCTCTGCCTACCTCTGGGGTCACCTGGACTCTATACACACTATACCTCATTTGGTGTAGTATATATAGAATCAGTTTCCTACAGCTATGTACTATATACAAAATCAAGGGGGGACCCACTCTCCAACTGTCACGTCTAGCACAAGCCATTTGGAAATGGGCTATACACCACAAGATTTATCTCCTGGCAGAGCATCTTGCAGGAGTAAGCAATAAGATTGCAGACCTCAGCAGGCAAAGGCATCAAATCCACCAGTGGGATCTCCATCCACAAGTTCACCTCCTTCCAGGAATGCAGATTTCCTCACATAGACCTGTTCGCCACAGCACAAAATGCCCAAGCTTTGCCTCCAGGTTCCCACACCCGCTCTCCAAAGGCAATGCCCTATGGATGAACTGGTCAAGGATATTTGCTTACGTTTTTCCACCTCTCCTACTCATTTCGCTGGTAGTTCAGAAGCTCAGGCAAACATACCTCACACTGATTCTCATAGCTCCCACATGGGCACGTCAACCCTGGTTCACCACCCTGCTGGAGCTGTCAGTAATTCCATACCAAAAACTGCCTCTCACCTCCAGTCTCCTCACTCAGAGCGATGGAGAAATCAAGCATCCAAATCCTAAAGAACTCAACCTAGCGATCTGACTCCTGAAGTCATAGTTTGGTTATTTACAATTGCGACCAGACTATATGAATATCCTAAAAGAGGCTGGAAAGCCTGCTACTAGGGCATGTTGTTCATCAAAATGGAAACGATTTATCTATTGTAACAATAACAATATCAGTGCTCTTGATGCTTCTGTGCAGAACATCATCCGTTATCTGTTACAGTTACAGCAATCTGGGCTTGCCTACACATCCATTAGCTTTTATCTAGCAGCAGTGGCTGTATACTTACAAAACAGACAACATTTATCTCTATTCTGAGTACCAGTCATTAAAGTCTTTATGGAAGGATTAAAAAGTGTTACCACCAAGAGTCCCACCTGCACTATTATGGAACTTAAACATAGTCCTTACAAGGATAATGTTTTGAACCAATGCACAGGTGTCAATTACAATTCCTCTCATGGAAGGTTGGTTTTCTCTTTGCAATCACTTCACTAAGGAGAGTTGGTGAACTCCAGGCATTAACTATACAAGAGCCCTTCTTTCAGCTGCAGAAAGACAGAGCGGTTCTTCGAACCAATCTGAAATTTCTTCCTAAAGTAGTTTCTGCTTTTCATATCAATCAGTTGAGTTACCGGTGTTCTTTTCTCAATCTGATTCTGTAGCAGAACGAGCTTTACATATACTTGATGTTAGAAGAACTCTACTATATTAGGGAGAAATAACAAAAGAATTCTGCAAAACAAAGCAGCTTTTTGATGCTTTTTCGCCACCACACAAAGACAATCCCATATCTAAATCGGGCATTGCAAGAGGGATCGTAAAATGTATCCAGACATGTTATGTAAATGCGAAAAGAACTTTGCTACTACCCCCTAGAGCACATTTCACTTGCAAGAAAGGGACTACTATGACTCTCTTACGCAATAGTCCCCTAGCTGATGTCTGTAAAGCAGCAACTTGGTGTACACCGCACACATTCACCAAACACTATTGTGTAGATGTGTTAACAAGGCAACAAGGTAATGTAGGCCAATCAGTACTTAAAACATTGTTTCAAACCACTACAACAGCTACAGGTTAGCCACCGCTTTGGGAGTATACTGCTGTATAGTCTATGGAAAGCATGTGAGCTACAGGTCCCATGTCTCGAACGGATAATGTTACATACCCAGTAAGCATCTGTTCTTAGCACATAGAGCTGTATATTCACATGCGCCCACCCACCTCTCCAGCTACCTGTAGTTGTTGCAGTTCTCACTTTACATACATACGCATGGACATCTCTATTCTACTCCTACTAACCCCATTCTCACCCTCTGTGGGATAACAATCGAGTCGGTGCCTATGCACACTATGACCGAAAGGAGGAGTCACCTTACCTGGTGACTGGAAAGACTTCTTCAAAGAAAAACAAGTTGCAAACATTCGGACCCAACAGATGGCAGAAGTATGCAAAGCAGGTGAATCTACAGCTATACATGCCAAGAACAGATGCTTACTGGGTAAGTAACATTATCTATGCAGAGCCAGCTTCCTACAGTAAGGGATTATCTACCTTTACCTCTTTCTACCTTTGGGGTTCCACTGGACTCTGTGCACACTATACCTTACTTTGGTATAGTATATACAGAGTCAGCTTCCTACAGGCAGTATTACTGTGCAGGTTCTAAGAGCACCTCCCCAGATTTGAGTTCTTACTAATGGCAGCAATAGCAACCCTATCAGTCTTTCTCCTCTGGAGGTTACACAAGAGGGAGGGGTGGGGGAAGAGTTAACAGCAAAGGAAAAGCCAAAGGAGGTTCCAGTAAGCAAGCCTCTATCACTACAAAACATTGCCTCCCTACAACTCCCACCCAACCACTTAATATCTGTTGGGGTGAGAATCAAATATTTCCTGCCAAATTGGCTAGAGAACAATAAAGACAAATGGGTTTTAGCCATAGTTTAACAGTTACTTGCTAGAGTTTGTCCTACCCCAACATACCACCTCGCACCACCGCAAGGATCACATAAACCTTCTATAGAAAGAAGTGCATACCCTCCTAGAGAAGGACGCTACTGAACCTGTCCCCTCAACACCAAGGAAAGGGGGGTTTATTGCTTGCACTTTCTTATCCCGGAAAAGGATGGCTCCTCAGACCAATTATCAATCTCCAACCTCTAAACTCGTATATATATATAGTGGTGGAAGACTTTCACATGAAGACCCTTCAGGGCATCATACCTCTGCTGCAGCAAGGAGACTTCATAACTGCATTAGACCTGAAGGATACAGATTTCCACATGTCCAGCTACCCAACCCACTGACACTACCTGCACTTTATGGTAACTGTGCCAGCCAAGTCGAGTCTTAACAATCGGCACAACGACCACTCCATGGGTCTTTACCAAATGCTTAGTGGTTGTGATAGCACATTTAGGACGATGGGGGCATTCACATTTCCCCCATGCTAAGATGATTGGCTGTTAAAGAGCTCAAGAAAACAATGCCTCACCCATTCGCAAACAGTTATTTCTCAACTACACACTTTATTTAGGTTTTACCATAAAAATCGCCAAGTCATATCTTTTCGCTCTGCAGATTCAATACTTTTTGTTGTCAACGCTCAATTCAAGCCTACCCCAGCCAGCAAAGTGTAATGGCTTTCCAACAAGCTTGTCCCTCTTTTTCAACCAAATCATCATTTACCAGTCAGAATAGTTATCTGACTACTCTGCATAATGGGTTCATGTATCGTCATAGTTCCCCATGCTAGGCTGCATACACATCTGCTTTATCACTGACTTGCTGCACAATGGTCCCAACAGGAGTGTCCAATAGAGGATCCAATGTTTGCAAAGGCCAGTGTTCCTCACTCTTTGCAGTGGCGGAAAAGCAACATCCGGGTGTAGGGCTGACCTTTTGAAAGCCCTTTATCACAGGTCACCATCACCATGAACGCATCAAAATCAGGATGTAGGTCGCATCTCAATCTCACAGCAGTACAAGTGTTATGGACACAACAGCAGCAGAGCTGCCAAATCTGCTATCAAGAACTCCTAGCAATCTAACTAACCCTCAAAGCCTTCCTCACTTGGATACAAGGCAAGGTAGTGCTAGTCCGAACAGACAACATGACAGCGATGTACTACCTTTAGAAGAAAGGCGGCACCCACTCTTTGCCTTTCTCTTCAAACTCGTACAATCCGGAGTTAGGCCCTTTGTCACTGCACCCACTTGATAGCGGGTGTGGACAGTGACCTAATTATCAGGTCAAACCAAGAGGTCCACAAATGGAAACTCAGTCCCAAGTACTAAACCGCTACTTCAAACACTAGTGAACTCAACAGATAGACGTTTTGCCACCCCATTGAATGCAAAATGCCTAAAGTTCGCCTCTAGGTTCCCACATCCACAGCAATGCCATATAGATGAACTGGTCAGGGATATTTGCTTAGACTTTTCCACTTCTCCCACTGGTGATGGGGAATATGCAGTCAACATCAGGCACTCGTCGTTGTACCTCTCACATGGGCCAGACAGCCCTAGGTTATCTAATTGGGCAACTAAGTCCTGAACTGTTAACTGACTATACCTCTAGACCTAGATTGAAGTAACCTTTTATTGAAAGCCTTACCGTTATAAGTGCTTGAGTCAATATAGCGACGTCCTCGAGCAAAGCTTAAGGAGAGGGAACTGGGTTAGGAGCCTGTAGACAACTGTTACATTCAATTAAGTGCTGCCATCAGTTCAATATTTAAATAGGAAAATGCCCTGAGGTAGATGACTCAGTATATCAAGGCCACTCCTTTCCTTGGTTATCTAGGTATATCTTTTTTGTACAGCTATTCAAATAGTAATTGGGGCTATTGTCGCAAGAGTTTTATAGTTCTATATATAAGGAAAAAAAATTCGTAGACTGCTTTGCAACATAGTTTGTCAATTCAGTGTTCTCTGTCACAGTCAGTTCCCTGCTGGAAAGGGATGTTTGCTTTGGAACTTTAATCATGCTTCATTCAGGAAAGCCCTAAAATTACATATTTTGCACTATGAGTACTATGTTGACTTTCCTTCACTGTGCAAGGGCTTAAAATAAGAACTAAGTGGGAAGGCTTTACAAATTCGCACTGGGCGAAGCAGTTGCGGCGTCAGCAGTTAACTGCCGTGAGGTAGGGGTCCCTCAGGGACCATCCATCAGCCCTACATTATTCAATATTTAGGTCACAGAATTGGTCACTTTGGTCAGACCTTTTGACTTGTCTCTGAATTCCTATGCTTACAACACTCATAGTCTTGTCAGCCTCCAAAAATGGCACAGAAGTCTCTGCTCCTTTCCATGACTGCATGCGGGCTGTCAGTCTATGGATGAGTAGACATTGCCTGAAACTCAATTCAGATAATACTGAGGTAGTACTGTTTGAAAACCTCTCCACAGCCTGGTCCCCTTCTTTGTTGCCTGATGAATTGCCGCCCTTCTGCCACCCTCAATTGCGGGAACCAAGGCTAAAAATTAAGAGTGCTAATTAATGGAAAGCTCAAAGCAGCAGATCAATGCAATGGTCTCTTCTAGCTTTTATGTTCGAGGCATATGAGCTGCAGATCACACACTGAGGATAAGATCGCCATCTGGTGTTGGGCTCGGATGATTGCAGGTTGTTGTTGTCTTCGGAAGAAGCCTTTGGTCACGAGGTTGGTGACTCCTCCCCTGGACAACAGTGCGCATGGGCATCCACTCCATCGGCAGATTGTTTTTTTCCGCCATTGGGTTCGGATGAACTTTTTTCCGCTCCAGCAGAAAACTTCCAGCAATCGATTTAACTCTTTAATCTTCATTCCATCGACGTCGACATCAACTCGGACCGGTTCCGGAAGCGGCTGATGGACAGGACACCCTTCAAAAAATGCCCCCAGTGTGGAGCGAAGTTCCCCCACAGTGACCACCACGAGGTTTGCAACCTCTGCCTGTCGCCGGAACACAACGAGTCCACCTGTCCAGCTTGTTCCGCTTTCCGTTCGAAGAAGACCCTCCGGGACCGAAGAGCTCGACGCCATATTATGGCCAAACCAGCTCCAGAACCGGAGGACATCTTTGCTCAAGATGTTCCCGAAGACGACACCGAAGATCTCGAGATCGTGTCTGAGGACGACGATTCCGATGACCTCATCACTCCAGGGCAGCGTGTGAGTACCACCCCCCCTGCCCCTGCCCCATCCAAAAAAGCATTGGTCAAGACTCCGCCAGCTGGGCCCAGTCGCGACCGGAAATCCTCTTCAGAAGCCCCGCCCTCGGGCCCGGATCCGAAGACATCTAAGCCTGTGGGTGGCTCGGGCTCGAGCAAACCTCACCTGATTGTGCCTTTAACACCCTCGGCACCCAAACACCCACTGTCGGCACCCAAACAGGCTCCAAGACCGAAATCTCCTTCGGCACAGAAACGTTCCTCGGCACCGAAGTCTCCACCGGCACCGAGACGTTCTTCAACATCGATGCCTGAAAGTCCATCGGCACCGAAACCTCAGTCGGCACCGAAACCTCAGTCGGCACCGAAACCTCAGTCGGCACCGAAAACTCAGTCGGCACCGAAACCTCAGTCGGCACCGAAACCTCAGTCGGCACCGAAAACTCAGTCGGCACCGAAAACTCAGTCGGCACCGAAAACTCAGTCGGCACCGAAAACTCAGTCGGCACCGAAAACTCAGTCGGCACCGAAAACTCAGTCGGCACCGAAAACTCAGTCGGCACCGAAAACTCAGTCGGCACCGAAAACTCAGTCGGCACCGAAAACTCAGTCGGCACCGAAAACTCAGTCGGCACCGAAAACTCAGTCGGCACCGAAAACTCAGTCGGCACCGAAAACTCAGTCGGCACCGAAAACTCAGTCGGCACCGAAAACTCAGTCGGCACCGAAAACTCAGTCGGCACCGAAAACTCAGTCGGCACCGAAAACTCAGTCGGCACCGAAAACTCAGTCGGCACCGAAAACTCAGTCGGCTCCGAAAAATCCATCGGACCCGAAAAAATCGTCGACGCCAAAAACTGCGTCCCCGCCGAAAAAAGCTCATAAAGACCCGAAGCGGACGTCACAGACACCACCTTCGGAGCCAGATGAACTTTTTCGACCAGATCCTACTCAGAAGCGGATCTACATCAATCCTAACACGGGACATGTGACTGCCATCCCATATAAAAAGCGGAAGCTGGACACTACACCTCCCCCAGCTCCCATACGGAAAAAGGACTGTGCTACTTCACCACTTCGTCCTTCCTCTCCTGTTTTACCTCCTAACCCGTCCCCCCCTCCTCCTCCTGATTCTCCTTTACCTTTACCTTTACCATCTCCCTATCATTCACCTCCTCCACAGGATGATAATGATGACTTAGGGGGAGGGGCGGACCCTGATTTATTTAATGATCCTGTTGATCCAAACGACCCTTTTACGTTCCCAGACCCAGCACCCATGGATGACTGGTCTTATCCTATACCTGACATGCCTGACCCCACTACCTACCCCTCCAAGCCCTCCCCTCCTGATGACCACCTAGGGTTCGGCCAACTTATAAATAGGGCAGCAACATTCCACGGCGTTACAATGCATAGACACGCCCTTGAAGAGGACTTTCTCCTTGATACCTTTGAGCAGTCACAAAAGACTGTTCACATACTGCCCATGATCAAAGGGGTTATAAAGCATGCTACTGAAGTCTTTAAGGACCCTGTTCGAGCTAGGGTTCTCAACCCACGCATCGAAAAAAAGTACCGACCAGCCCCGCAAGACCCTGCATACATTAAGGCCCAGCTCCCTTTAGACTCCCTAGTCGTATCAAATGCCAGGAAGCGCGCTAACTCACAGACAACTGGAGAAACGCCTCCCCCAGACAAAGAGTCTAAGCTTTTAGAAGCCTCGGGCAAACGGGTCGCCGCGCAGGCGGCTAACCATTGGCGTATTGCGAATACCCAGGCCCTGTTAGCCAGGTATGATAGAGCGCATTATGACCAACTTGAGGACCTTATGCAACATCTGCCTGAACCTTTTAAGTCCCAGGCCTCTGACCTCATCCAAGAAGGCAAATTAATATCTAATGCCTCCATTAAATGCGCCTTAGATGCAGCAGACACTGCTTCTAGAGCGGTCAATACTAGCGTCTTACTCAGACGACATGCCTGGCTCCGTATTTCCGGTTTTAAACCGGAGGTTCAAACCGCAATTCTAGCTCAACCTTTCAACCAAGAGCAGCTATTTGGCCCTGCAGTGGATACTGCATTAGAAAAAATGAAAAAGGATAATGAAACTGCCAAGTCTATGGGAGCACTGCAGTCTCATCAAAACCGGGGTTCCTTTCGTCGCTCCTTTTATAGAGGAGGCTCCAAAAACACATCAACTGAGACCACGTCCACCTTTAAAAATTCTGGACAAACATCCCCTAACAGAGGTTATTTCCGGGGAGGTTATAGGGGAAACAATAACAAAGGTCGAGGGCGGGGCAACAACAACAACACCCGCACCTCACCAGCCACCAAACAGTGACTTGCCACCACTCCCCCCAGACCATTCCACTCCGGTCGGGGGGCGACTCCAACAATTCCTGCCTGTCTGGACTTCCATCACCACAGACAGGTGGGTAAGACAAATTATCCAGTCTGGCTACTGCCTCGAACTCATACAATCCCCCCCAAACATACCGCCCAAACAACGTCCAATGTCCTCGCATCATCTCTCTCTCCTCAAACAAGAAGTTCAATCCCTGTTACAAAAACATGCGATAGAACCAGTCCCCCTTCAACATCAGGGAAAAGGGGTATATTCTCTATACTTCCTCATTCCCAAAAAGGACAAAACACTAAGGCCCATACTGGATCTCAGACTACTAAACCAGTATATACATTCGGATCATTTTCACATGACCACTCTCCAACAAGTCCTCCCACTTTTACAACAGGGAGACTTCCTCGCCACATTGGACCTCAAGGACGCATACTTTCACATCCCTATGCATCCCGCTCACAGAAAATATCTACGATTTGTGGTAGATGGGCAACACTATCAATTTACAGTTCTCCCATTCGGAGTAACAACAGCACCCAGAGTGTTCACCAAGTGCCTAGCAGTCGTGGCAGCGCATCTCAGAAGACAACAGATCCATGTCTTCCCCTATCTGGACGATTGGCTCATAAAAGCCAATACATACCAAAAATGCGTTCTCCACACTCATCGCACGATTCAAACTCTCCACGATTTGGGATTCACTATCAACTACCCCAAATCCCACCTACAACCTTCCCACTTACATCAGTATCTAGGAGCAACCATAGATACATCCAAAGCCATTGCCTATCCCAGCACAGCCAGGATAGCCAGTATACAAAATCTCATCTCTCAATTTCAAAATCATCCATCTCTTCCAGCAAGAGTGTTCATGCAGCTCCTAGGCATGATGGCGTCATGCATCTCCATAGTCCCACACGCACGACTTCAAATGCGTCCCTTACAGGAATGCTTAGCACAACAGTGGAACCAAGCTCACGGACAACTTACCGATCTGGTGTTGGTGGACAGTCGCTCACTTCGATCACTGAAATGGTGGAACACCATCAACCTGTCCAAAGGGAGACCGTTCTTAGAGCCTCTTCCACAAGTTGTGCTAACTACAGACGCATCTCTCACGGGGTGGGGAGCCCACCTCCTTCACCATACCACTCAGGGCAGATGGACCAGCCAACAAAAACTGCTCCACATCAACCACCTGGAACTCTTAGCAGTGTTCCTAGCACTAAAATCCTTTCAAATTCACCTAAAGAACAAAACTGTCCTCATACGCACAGACAACATGACGACAATGTATTATATACAGAAACAGGGAGGGACACACTCTCTCCAACTGTCCCAACTGGCACAGCAAATCTGGAGATGGGCAATTCCCCAGAACATCTACCTGTTAGCAGAACATCTCCCAGGGATCCACAATCAAGTGGCCGACCTCCTAAGTCGCCACACACAACAGATCCACGAATGGGAACTACACCCCAAGGTTCTACTCCCCTTCTTCCAAAAGTGGGGACAACCAGACATAGACCTGTTCGCCACTCCCGAAAACACAAAATGCCCAACCTTCGCCGCCAGGTTTCCACACCCACAGTCGAAGGGCAATGCCCTATGGATGAACTGGTCAGGCAGATTTGCGTACGCCTTTCCGCCTCTCCCACTAGTTCCATTTGTGGTACGCAAACTGAAACAACAGTCACTAACACTAATACTAGTGGCTCCCACTTGGGCACGTCAACCGTGGTTCACCACACTTCTGGAACTATCTTTAGTTCCACATCAAAAGCTACGCCTCTCCCCGGATCTATTAACCCAGAACCATGGAGAAATCAGACACCCAGATCCTCAAACACTGAACCTAGCGATCTGGCTCCTGAGGTCCTAGAGTTCGGTTACCTCAATCTCCCTCCAGACTGTATGAATATCATAAAGGAAGCCAGACGACCTACTACTAGAGCGTGTTATGCCGCTAAATGGAAACGATTTGCCATCTACTGCGCTAATAATGACATACATCCATTGGATGCTTCCATCCAAAACATCATTTGCTATCTACTACACTTGCAAAGATGCAATCTAGCGTATTCCTCTATACGTTTACACCTAGCAGCCTTGGCAGCCTACTTGCAAAATAGGCAACACCTGTCCCTTTTTAAGGTACCAGCCATCAAAGCGTTTATGGAAGGTCTCAAAAGAATTCTTCCCCCAAGATTGCCACCTGCACCAGTGTGGAATCTCAATGTGGTTCTAACAAGACTCATGGGTCCCCCATTTGAACCTATGCACAAATGTGAATTGCAATTCCTAACATGGAAGGTAGCCTTCCTTATCGCAATCACTTCCCTCCGCAGAGTAAGTGAAATACAAGCCCTTACACTCGAGGAACCTTTCTTACAACTACACCGTAACAAAGTGGTTCTTAGGACAAACCCTAAATTTCTTCCAAAAGTGATTTCCCCTTTCCACCTTAACCAATCAGTAGAACTACCGGTCTTCTTCCCAAATCCAGACTCGGTAGCTGAAAGGGCCCTACATACCTTAGATGTTAAAAGAGCCTTGCTTTATTACATCGACAGGACAAAACCTTTTCGAAAGACAAAACAACTCTTTGTTGCTTTCGCGCCACCACACAAAGGCAACCCGATCTCCAAATCAGGAATAGCCCGGTGGATAGTTAAATGCATCCAAATATGCTACCTCAATGCTAAACGTACACTTACAGTTCCCCCTAGGGCGCACTCCACGCGTAAAATAGGGGCTTCTATGGCCTTCTTAGGCAATATTCCCTTAGAAGACATTTGCAAGGCAGCCACATGGTCTACCACGCATACCTTCACTAAACACTATTGTGTTGACGTGCAGGCCAAACAACAGGCCTCCGTGGGCCAGGCTGTCCTAAAAACTTTATTTCAAGCTGCTGCAACGGATACAGGCGACCACCGCTAAGGGGAGCACTGCTGTATAATCTATCCTCAGTGTGTGATCTGCAGCTCATATGCCTCGAACGGAATATGCTACTTACCAGTATGCATCTGTTCTTGGCATGTAGAGCTGCAGAGTCACACACGCCCGCCCGCCTCCCCGGGACCTGTATCTGTTCCAGCATCCGTCTTACTTAGACATTACACATGGACATCCTTTCTTTCTTTTCTATATACTCCATCTTTTCCCATCATGGCGAAAAACAATCTGCCGATGGAGTGGATGCCCATGCGCACTGTTGTCCAGGGGAGGAGTCACCAACCTCGTGACCAAAGGCTTCTTCCGAAGACAACAACAACCTGCAATCATCCGAGCCCAACACCAGATGGCGATCTTATCCTCAGTGTGTGACTCTGCAGCTCTACATGCCAAGAACAGATGCATACTGGTAAGTAGCATATTCCTTACTTGGGATAATTAAATAAAATCTTGTCCTTTACTCCTGTACACACCAAAAAGACTCTGATTACCACCTTAGTTCTTTCTAAAGTGGACTATTGCAGTGGCCTGTGTGAACATACAGGAAAATATCTCAAGCTTCAGACTGTACAGAATGCGGCGGCTAGGCTCCTCCTAGGCATTCCTAAATTCCAATCTGTCTCTTAACCCCTTCGCCGCGGCACGAATTCCGCCGTGGCGCTGGGGGGGGGTGCGGGGTGAGCGCGGCGCTGCCATGCTCATGCCGGAACCACGCCGTCCTGAGTCACGGGCGAGCTGTGCTCATGACGGCGTGGTTCCGTCATGACTCCGCCCACTTGCATTGATCGCCCGCACAGGCGGGGAATCAGTGACGCGTGGGCGGAGCGGCCGCCAACGGCCGCAGCATGACTGAAACACTCCGTCATGAGCACACGGCGCCCGTGGCTCATGACGGAGTGGTTCCGTCATGAGCAGGGAACGGGTTAAGGAAATTCTGAGACTACATTGGCTTCCTGTAATAAGCTGCGTCAAATTAAAAGCCCTCTGTACCGCCTATAAGGCTCTTCATGACACCAGCCCTCTGTTCCTTACAGTCCTTCAAATGACAAACCCCCAGTGGACCGCTGCGTTCTGCAGGGGCAAACAAAATGTTGGTACCTGAAAGGCAAACTGAGATTGCAGAAGCTTTACTACTGATACTATTAAGCTGTGGAATAGTCTACCTTGCCGTATCAGTGGCCTGACCACTTTGATCTACTTCAGGAAAGAGCTCAAAACTTGGATGTTTATTAACTAGGGTTCTCTTTCTTGCTCAGGAGAAGTCATTGCCAAGACAGCTTTTGGTAGATGTGCGCCCAATACATTTTTACAACCTAAAATGAAGGCAGAACTCTATTGGATGGCATGTCATACAGGGCATTGTGCATCAGCAATTGTAAACGTTTGTTTCCTTGTAACATGTTGACCTCCAGATCATATTTTCTTGTTCTGAAGACATTCGTACAGCATGTTAAGATGTAATATTTTCCAAACTTTATCTGTTTGACTTCTCTTGCCTTCTGCTACACTTATCTCATATCCCTCCTCCACCGGCTTATCCATTTTCAGAACTGTCTCATCACAAGATTCGACCAGACAAGTCACCAAGACAGCACTTGCATGATTTAGTGACTGTGTCCAAAGTTGAACGAACACCAGCACTAAGGCCGGAGCGGTCAGTCATCCCTTCTTCAGCTCACGACTGGAACTTCAGCAAGAAGCGACAGCGGGAGCACTCAGTGGAGAGAAGTGAAGGTAGGAATCAGTGGAATCCCAGTTTCCTGTTCTAGATCTGCTGTACCATAATTGAAACACTTTTATACAATAGTCTCGATAGCCATTCTTCTCATGTAACTCAATGGGAAACATTATCTACAGGGAGAGCCCTCTCCACCAAACTGCAGTAAAACATTGTTTGAAAGACTTGGCCTACTCAAGAATGCTTAACTAGAATATACTGCCTTCTGCTTTTAAAATTGCTTTAATGCTCCGACTAATAGGTGCAGATGGTAAATTTTACAGTTTTACGCCATTCCAGGTTATAACCCCTCCTTATATAGAAGTGACGTGGAAATGGGGGATTATTGGAAGGGGGTTTTTAATCATAATTCTTCAGTTTATTTGTTTTTCTGTGTAAGTGATACCCGATGAAGGACACAACTATTAAAATAGTTTTGGGGAACCACCGTTTGTGGGTTACCTCCTCGACCCTCTTCTTTGCATGCTGACACCCAAAACATTACAACAGTGTTTTAAAACCTGACTTGATAAGGGATCTTCATTGATATTCATAAACACTAAATATATATGCAATTGTAAAAAATAATTTCTTTAAGAGCATTGTTATAAAAGATTTTGAAAAGCTAAACTCTTTGAAGAGATGTTTGTATCCCCTTTCCTGAAAAGGACAAACTGAACAGGTAGACAACCCTGCCTAACTGAGAAAAACCCAGAACTAGGATAGCCTAGAATTAACTGCAGTGACAGATGGAACTAAGTTGTTCAAAGCATGTGTGCTGTAGATACACATGCTTGACATACTCCTGCCATCTAGTGTTGGGTCTGGATTTTTGCAAGTTGATTTTCTTCAAAGAAGTCTTTACCAGTCACGAGGTAATGTGACTCCTCCTTTCGGCGATAGTGCGCATGGGCATTGACTCCATAGTTCGATTTTCTTTCCACCATTGGGTTTGGACGTGTATTGCTGCTCCCCAGTTCTAAACCGTTGTTTGGGTTCGCTTCGGTGTGCAAACCACTGTACCCTGGATGGTATTATTGTGCGCGTTTCCCTATTCTTCGCGTAGCAAATAGATCGGGAAACTCAATCTTCAGTCGAAAATATCGCGGGCGGTCTTCGGGCCTCGCTGCGCCGGTCTAGCCTTTTGCCGATGGAACAGACTCAGTTTCAATTTTGTCCTCTGTGCCACTCCACCAACCTACATGAAGTCTGCAACTTGTGCCTCTCACCGGAGCACAAGGAAGAAGATTGTGAGGCTGAACGATGAGAAATGCAGCGACAAAGTATCCAACCTTCTCCAGATATCTTCGGAGAAGAATCCGAACATGAAGAGGTTGAAGCTACAGCAGCGGAAGAGGAAGGCGCCTTCTCTATCCCAGAATCTGATTCCGAGCTGGAAATAGAGTTGCCGTCTGACGTTCCACCGGGACTGGGTGCCCGGAGTACTAAAGCTTCTTTACCCCCACAAACTCTCTTCGACCAAACATAAGGCTTTGGCACCACCCAAATACTACATTTAAGGGAGTTACTGAGGTTTAGTAAGAATGGCTACTTTCAAGAGAGGGGTTAACCTCCGCTCCTGGCGACCCTATGGGTGTGCTAGGCCAATGTGGACGCTCCTATTCTGATTTTTACCCTCCTGTTCCCTCGCCAAAATGTGGGGCAAAGACTGGGGCAGGCGCATCTCCACTAATTGGAGCTGCCCAAATCGGCATAACACAAGGTGAGAGCCTTTGAGGCTTACCGCCAGGTGTTGCTATTCCTGCTAGGCGGAGGTGAGGATCACGTCCACCCAGAGCAGGCTTTTTCTGGCCTTCAAGAGCACAAAGGCTCTCACCCCATGAGGTCTGCACCCGTGTGGTGGTGGCTGGCTGGCAGGAACCGGTCAGCCAATAAACTAGAAGTTGGTCGTTTTTCAGGTGGCATCTCTAAGATGCCCTTTGAGTGCATTTTATAATAAATCCATCACTGGCATCAGTGTGGGTTTATTATGCTGAGGAGTTCAATACCAACTTCTCAGTCTTCAGTAAAGCCATCATGGAGCTGTGGAGTTTGTGTTGACAAACTCCCAGCCCGTCTACTAAAAACGGCTTCACTGCACTAACGGTTTCCAAGAAAGGACTCAAAACTCTGTTGAAGCTTACTGCTTATGCAGCTATGCCCTCATCTGTAGTATAGTGTACCCTGCCTTAGGGCTGTAAGGCCTGCCAGAGGGGTAACGTAAGAAGTGGTGGGTATGCATGGCACCCAGATAGGTGTGCTATGTCAACTTTTAGTTTAGTCAAAGGCAGTGTGTGTGTTTGGCTCCTTAGGGTGGCACAATACATGCTGCAGCCCTAAGGGACCCTCTCTGGTCGCAAGGCCCTTGGTACCACTAGTACATTTGACAAGGTTCTTACATGTGGCCCAGAGGTGTGACAATTGTGGAAGCAATGGTACAGTTTTTGAAAAGAATACAGGTGCTAGGGCCTGATTAGTAAGGTCCCAGCACACACTCAGTCAAGTTAGCATCCGGTATCTGGCAAAGAGTTAGGGGGTACCCATGCAAATAGGGGCACTTTCCTACACCCGTACTCCCACCACCCCCAAACGAAAGAGGACAAAACTAACTTTCCCAAAAGAATCTTCATCCAAGTGGAAGAACCTGGAAAGTCCATCTGCTTTGGCATGGGCAGTCCCAGGTCTATGTTCCACTGTAAAGTCCATTCCCTGTAGGGAGATGGACTACCTCAACAGTTTGGGGTTTTCATCTTTCATTTGCATTAGCCATCTGAGAGTTCTGAGGTCAGTTTGGAAAAGGAAGTGAGTTCCAAACAGGGACGGTCTCAGATTCTTCAGGGACCAAACCTCCGCAAAGGCCCCCGCTGTTTCCTGGGGAGTAGTCTCCTGCTTATAAAAGCAACCGGTTGGTCTTGTCCATCATTGGTCTGGGATAGGACTGCTCCAATCCCTAGCTCAGAGGCATCAGTTTGCATAATTAACTGCTTGGAGTACTCCGGATCTTTGAGAGTGGGTGGTGAGCACATTGCCTCTTTCAGGGTGCCAAAAGCCTTTTGACAACTAACTGTCCTGTTCAATTTCCATGGCATCTTCTTGGAGGTGACTTCTGTGAGCGGTGTCGCAATGGATCCATACCCTTTCACAAATCACCTGCAATACCCAGTCAAACCAAGGAGTGCTCTGACTTGGTCTAGGTTGTTGGCGCTTCCTCGTCCAGAATTGTCTGGATCTTCAGTTATCAAGGTTGCACTTGACCTCTGCCTACAAGGTGGTCCAAGTATACAACAGTACCCTGCCTTGTCTAGCATTTGAATGCCTTGATAGGCCTGCAGATAGATTGCAGGGCCTGTAAAACCTTACCCAGGTGGACCAGTTGATCCTGCCAGGAGGAACTAAAGATAGCAAAATCATCAAGATATGATTTACTAAATGTCTCCAACCCGGCAAAGACTTCATTCACCAACCTTTGGAAGGTGGCAGGGCCATTCTTTAAATTAAAGGGCTTAAAGTTAACAGCTAATGCCCATCATGTGTGGAGAATGCTGTTTTTTCTGTAGCTCCTGTTGCCATGCCGGTCTGCCAGTACCTTGCAGTTAAGTCAAAGGTGCTGAGAAATTTGGCTTCACCTAGCTTGTCTATCAGTTCATCAGCCCTGGTTATGGGATGAGTGTAGAAAGTGCACTCTTTCTGCATGGTTGCCCCCACTTTTTGCCAAACTGTTAATGTACTTTGAGTGTGCCCTCGGTTCCTGACAACCAGGTACTCAGGGCCTATGTTCTTTCCCTAAGACTGCATCAATGCGAAACCCAGTTGGCACTCGGTGGCCACATGTCAGTCCCTTGTAAATGGTATCCCAGGTACCAAGGGCACTGTGGCCAGGGAAGGCCTTTAAGGGCTGCAGCACTTATTGTGCCACCCTTAGAGGCCTTGTACCTGTATATACACACACACACACACACACACACACACACACACACACACACGTGCGCACACGTACACACACACGTGCGTACACGCACACACACGTGCGTACACACACTTACACACACCCACACAGAGACACACCCATTGCAGGCTGCGTGTTTTGGTGCAAAACAATGTGAAGAGTTGAAATGGCACACATCTGTGCCATGCATACAACCCACTGCCCTGGCATAGGTCATCCACCCCTCTGGCTGTGTGCACTATACCAGTGGTGAGGGTACAGGTGCATGAGCCCCTATAATGTATAAACCAATTCTTAGACATAAGTGCAGTGTTGCCATTAAGCGTAGTTGGTGCTGGGAGTTTGTCCTTACGAACTCCACAGCACCATAATGGCTTTACTGAAAACTGGAAAGTTTGGTATCAATCTTCTCAGAATATTAAACCCACACTGTTGCCAGTGATGGTGGGATTTAATGAAAAAATGCACTCGTATGCTTCCGAAAAATGACCCAACTCTTGTGTCCTGGCTGAGTGGCTGCTTGCCGGCTGCCACCACCAGACCTGTTTCTGGGATCCCTGGGTCGAGAGCCTGCTGCTCTCGGAGGTCTAAATCAATGCACATCCTGGGACGAGGTGCCAAGCCTCTCCCCCAGGATGGGCAGGGTCCACGAAGGGAAAGGATTACAGGTTTTCTGCCTTTGTGGGCTATCCGAGCCATTTGCTGCTTCCATCTACTGGCCCCCATCGTTTCTGACCCCCACTTTGGCCTGAAGAATAGTCAGGAAAACCAAGTGAGGAAGGGAGGTGTGCCCACCTTTGCCAACCCCACCCCTCTGGTGGGGGAGGCGAGGTGAAGCAAAACTCTGTCCCCGCCATCTTGCAGATGGGGGGACCCAGCCAACCAGAGAGGCATATGCCCCCTCCCACTGGAGGGTGGCATAATAGGGCATGTACCCACTCTCAGGAATGGACCCACTGGTCCAGACCTGTACCTACCTGTAACGCCCCTAAATTTAGTGTTTAGGGAAAACCCTGAACCTTGCCTCTTCAGACAAGAACCGACCAGAAGAGAAGAAGCAGTGCTGAACTAAGAAGAGGAAGACACCCACTGTCTTGGTCCCAGGCCTACCGGCCTGTCCCCACCTCAAACCTGCTCTAGGGAAATCCCGGTGTGTCCTGCAGCCAGCAGCCCTCAAGAACCTGAAGGACCTGCCCTGCCTTCCAAAAGTAAGTCTGTCTCCTGTGAGCACCAGATTTGCTCACCCACAGACTCTGGCTCCGGCCAAATCTGCAAGTCTGCACCTCCGGTCCAAGTTCAAGTGACCCCACACCACCAGCTGGTCTTGCCGGCGATCCCGACCTGAGATATGGTGATCTTTGACCTGTCTCGAACCTCCAATCAAAGCCTGCTGCTGCGTTCTGGAGGATCACCGGAGCTGGTAAGAAAAACCCAACGCCAAAAGACACCCCTGCACCTAGCGTCCCACAGCCTTGGGTGGCTCAACCGACGGTGTCCCAGCATCCCCAGGCATCCCAACTTACCTCTCCAACTGGTGGTCACCTCCAGAAGATCTTCGTCCCCGAGCCTGCAGTCTATTTTTGCAATCGGAGAATCCCAATTGGTAACAGGTCACCCGACGCCAAACCAGCACCCTACTCCCGGCCACACTTGTGCCGCTGTGGGTGACCTTTGTGTGCTCAACCTGATCTCCCTTTACCCTGAGCCTAACACCAAGAGCTTTGCTCCCACATCCTTGTGACCCGCTCGTGAGCAGCCACCAACGAGTAGGCCCCTATCCTCAATTGGAAAACTTTGGACCTCTGCACTCAGCCGCCCTACTGCCGCTAAGGGTGTTTCAGAGAGTGCATCCTCGACCCTGGGGCAACCCTAATTCTAACCCCAGAATACCAACTCCCTCAAATAAGTACTTACCTGCAAATTTCCTTTCTTTTCATAGGATGGCATTGACTGCTTTGCCTTGGAGTTGGTTTGTATGAAACATTGAAACACTGCAAATGTTCTAAAAGTTAATTACTTATTACTCCATTATTGGAGCTTTCATAGATTCACATGCCTGAATCATTCCCCGTCGTTGAGACGGGAGTCTCCGGTACATAAAAAAGCATTGCTTAGTGGTATAGCAAACTGGAAAAAGGCCTAGGCCCATTTTCCTTTTGCAACCCATAACCTTCGTTATGTAAAAAAGGACTAAACTTGTCTCTGAACCAATCAGAGCCTCTCACCCTCTAGAACACTCCTGAGAGAACCTTTTGCCCCTCAGACTTTCTACCGCACGTTGTGCTAGGGAGTCTCCTTTGAGCTCTGCTCAAATTCTACAGTTTATTTCTACTTAAGTTTCTTCAACTGCTTTTTTCTTCACCATCTCCTGAGAGTGGCTGACAAGGAGAAGAAAGGTTTATTTAGAACCTGGGCCACCTGTTCAAAGAAAAGACTATATACAGACGACCCTCATAAGGATTGCATATACTGTCTTTACCCACACCATCAGGCAAAGGACTGTAAGGTATGTCGTACCTTTTCTAATAAAACGCTGAGGGATCGTGAAGGAAGGCTTTTACTATGGCTTCAAAAACTTAAGACCAGGAAAGACGTTGTGTCTAGTGACAGTGATGAGGCGTCTACAACTTCTAGGAGATCTCAGAAAAGAAGCAGATCTCCTCGGGCTCATACCTCAGGGGAAAGACCTGAGAAGGCTCTTAAAAAGACCACAATTGGGTCTTCAGGGCGCAGTCCCCTCAATCTCCTCCACATATGGAAAAGGAGAGCAAGGGTCATGCTTTAGGGGTAAAACACACTAAAAGGACAAGCACAGAGCCCTCAAAATCACCCCCTAAAGTCAAACATTCTCTCAAGAAGCCAGCCTCCACACCTCCTGAGGAGAAATTGGAAAAATCTACGTCGTTGACGGGAGCGTCGACGAAGAAAATAGCGTCGTCGGCGAAGAAAACTGAGGTAAAACTTATTATTCAAGCTATATCCGTCGACGACGAGACCGACTGCATCGACGACCACCACGATTACGTCGTCGACGGGATCGTCGACTGCAGCAAGAACAGGAGCGTCGACGGCAATGACGACGACAGTAACCGCAGCATCGACAGCAGCATAAAACTGGATTTTGCCTGGAAGAGAATTTCCCCAGATCTTACCTCTCCAAGCAAGGTGACACCTCTAGTACCATCCCACCTGTTAGAGGAGGAAGAGTCGCAGGAGGAGAAGATAATGACGGACCTTTTGGCTACGCCAGTAGCCCGTCGCATATTGCATGTAAAGTGCCAAGAGAATGACTGGGAAGACGAATATGAGGGGTTTCAGGATCGTCCCCAGCAACACTATCGCAAGGAATACCAGGAAGAAATGGTGAGCGTTCAGTCTTCACTGTTAACGGATCTGCAGTTTATGTTAGATGATTATAAAAAGAGGCATCCTATACCTCATACTTCTCAAAGAATACCGGTGACTACATCTCTGCCACGCTCTATTCCATGCAAGCCAGTGCGACGGCAAGAGGTTTTACCGGAGTCCTTGCCTATATCACCACTACCACAAGATCCAGTGACCTCTGATGATGAACAGGAAGAGGAGATAACACACCCTAGTGAAGAGTGGGACGATTATCTCATTCCGTCGCCTTCGTCTCCTTCACCGGAACCTGTCGATTCTCCTCCGGAGGACATCGGGGGGTTCCATAATCTAATGGAGAGAGCTACAAAGAAATGTGCGCTCACCATGTCATCTGACAAGACGTTATGTTACTTGTACGATTTCAAGGAGCCATATCGCAAGGCAGTTCGATCTCTCCAGATTGTCAGTCATTTATGGGAAGAAGGTCTCAAGGTCATGGAGACACCAGCAACGGTTACTCCAGTACTTGCGAGACTGGACAATAAATATAAAGCGCCCTCTGATGCTCCAGCTTGTCTACTAGGCCACCCCAAGCCGGACTCGGTTATAACCCAGGCGGCTCAGCAAAAATCAATGAATCCATCAGCTCCAATTACGACACCTCCCGACAGAGAGGGTAGGCGCTTGGACAATGCGGGGAAGAGATTTTCTTCCATATCTGCCCTTCTTGTTAAGCCGGTGAATGCCCTGGCCATTCTGGGCAGGTATGATAGACAAATGTGGTGTGACCTCTCGCCTTACATAGACAGCATTCCAGAAGCTGATTGACAGGAAGCCAGAAAGATCCTCCAAGAAGGACAAAGGATTTCGGCTGAAGTCATAGATTGCGCAATGGACATTGCGACAGCGGCCTTCAGATCTTTGGGAGGAGCGGCAGTCTTACGCCGACAAGGATGGCTGAGAGCAACAGCGTTTAGGCCTGAAGTCCAGAATAAAATCTTGGACCTTCCCTTCAATGGAGAGGATTTGTTCGGGAAACACATCGAGGCTTTGCAAAGTATCAAAAAAGATACCGAAACGGTAAAATCACTGGGAACGCTGCAATACAGGAAGGTTCCTTTTCGAGGCTCAAGAGGTAGGGGCCAATATAGAGGAGGTTACCAACAAGGCAGATACACTTCTTACTCCACCGCATCTCAGCCCTACCATCAACAGTATACACAACGACAAACAGGAGGTTACACAAAATCTACTCCTAGAGGTCGAGGAGGTCGTCAAGGGAAGGACAATACACGTCGACAATGACGACTTTCTGACTCCGGCTACACCTATTCCTATTGCCTCACATGTCCCCCTGGGTGGAAAAATTTCTTATCTTCAAAATTGGCAGCAAATAACTATGGACCAATGTGTCCCCAACATAATACAATTCGGACACACTCTAGAGCTTCTCCGAAAGAGAGCAATAGAACCAGTACCGAACTCCCAGAGAGGAAAGGGATTTTATTCCTGTTTTTTTTCTAGTCAAGAAAAAGGTTCTCCAATGGCGTCCTATTTGGGACCTCGGGTCCCTAAACACTTATCTCAAGAAACAATCTTTGACTGGTTTCCCTCCAAGATATTCTGCTGCTATTAAACCCAGGAGATCATATGACCAAAGTGGACCTACAGGATGCGTACTTTCACATCCCCATCCATCCTTCCCACAGGCAGTACCTTTGGTTCATGGTGGCCGGAGAGCACTACCAATTCAAGGTACTGCCTTTTGGCCTGAAGTCAGGATCCTTTGACGATACACTCAGGGTAACGCCAACCATGGTCCACGCGGCAACATGGTGGACCCAAAATCGGAACATCTCGCAGGGTCTTTCATTACTTACACAACCAGCCCCACTGGTGATTACGACAGATGCGTCCTTAGAAGGCTGGGGAGCGTTCCTTCAGGACCTTCAAGTCCGCGGTCGCTGGAAGTTGCACGAACAGCAAATGCACATCAACCTCTTGGAACTCAGAGCAGTCTGCTTAGCATTGTTATCGTTCCTACCAAGGATACAGGGATCAGCTGTGTTAATAAGAACAGACAACACAACAGCAATGCACTATTTAAACAAACCGGGAGGTACAAGATCACTCTCCCTGTCTCAAGAAGCCCAATAGATATGGGAATGGGCACTGCAACACAGGATATCCATAACAGCGGAACATCTCCCAGGGGACCAGAACATCAAGGCGGATACTCTCAGCAGGCTCAAATCCACCTGCCACGAATGGGAGATCGACCAAGGGAGTCTAAACAGCATCTTCCAAAGATGGGGAAAACCGACAGTAGACATCTTCGCAACAGTGGAGAACAATAAATGCCAGTTCTTCGCAAGCTGGCTTCCCCAACGGGGATCTTGGGGGGAATGTGTTTTTGATGGCATGGTCCAGCGTCTTTGCCTACGCCTTTCCTCCAATTCCCCTCCTGCCGCGTGTTCTTCTGAAGATCAAAAAAGAACCGTGCAAGATAATCCTGATAGCACCATGGTGGCCCAGGTAACACTGGTTCGCGGAGCTTCTACTACTATCGGAGGAACGCCCGATTCGCCTCCAGCCAATACCATCACTCCTGACGATGTTCCAGGGGGAAGTTCTTCATCCGGATCCGAAATCACTGCATTTAGCGGCCTGGCTCCTGAATACTGCGAATTTCAGCATCTAAACATCCCAACGGAGTTCAGAGAGATACTATCTAGAGCCAGAGTGGATAGTACGAACAAAACGTACAGGATGAAGTGGAAGAGATTCTGTTTATGGTGCAAAAGATGTAACATTCATCCTTTGAACTCTGCAGCACACGAGATTATTCCATACATTTTGCTTTTTGCAAAGTCTGGTTTGGCTCATGCATCTATAAAGGTACACCTAGCCGCAATATCACGCTACAGAAGGACTTCCTCTGGACCATCTCTGTGGTCCGCAAGAGTCATCAAACAATTCATGAAGAGATTGTTCTGGGTTTTTCCTCTAGTAAAGCCTCCACCACCTCTCTGGCAATTGAACATTGTTCTTTCCCAGTTAATGAAACAGCCCTTCGAGCCAATACACAGAGCAGATCTTAAATTCTTGTTGTGGAAAGTTGCACTTCTCATCGCGCTCACTTCAGCCAGGAGAGTGGGGGAAATACAGGCTCTCACGGTCCATGACCCTTTCTTACAATTCAAGGAGGATAGAATGATACTCTGGACTAATCCAAAATTCATTCCAAAGTACCAACTGATTTTCATTTAAATGAGCCTCTAATTCTCAAACGATTCTTTCCTCAACCAACAACAGCGGCGGAAAGAGCTCTCCACTCACCGGATGTCCAACGCTGTCAAGTTCTATTTGCAAAAAACGAAACCTTTCCGCAAGTCTTCACAACTTTTTGTCACCTTCAGCGCAC
Organism: Triturus cristatus; assembly: GCF_964204655.1. Taxonomy (NCBI): domain Eukaryota; kingdom Metazoa; phylum Chordata; class Amphibia; order Caudata; family Salamandridae; genus Triturus; species Triturus cristatus. The sequence goes on along the minus strand of NC_140579.1, from coordinate 1,280,859,616 downwards.
CCAGGAAGGGTTTCCCTTTGTCAAAAAGTGAAATTGCCAGATGGATTTCCAGTGCGATAGAGTATTGTCGTCAGGCAGCTGGACGACCTCTGAATGCACGAGTCCTTGCCCATTGGACAAGAGCAGTGTCCGCCTCTACTGCTTTGTTTGCGGGAGTGCCGATATAGGATATCTGCAGGGCAGCGTCCTGGACAAGTACGCACACCTTCACCAGGCATTACTGCTTGGATGCAGCCACAGGAAAGAGATGTGGCGGTGGGAGAAGCGGTGCTGAGGAACCTTATCCAGTAACGGTGAGCCCTCTTTACCATCCCTCCTTCCTTTATTGGTTACATTTGAGCATTTTATTGTTGTTTATTGTATTAGATGCAATTTGCAGAGTATTTTTTTTTGTTCTTATTGGTATAGGAAGACCGCTTTTATCACACTACATATGTTCCCTTGTTCCAGGTCTTGGGTAACACAAAATGTGCAATGATTTACTGCTCGCTATTCTGATTCAGGCATGTGAATCTATGAAAACTCCTATACTGGAGTAAGAAAACAAGTCACTTACCTGTAACTGTAGTTCTCCAGTATTGGAGCTTTCATAGATTCATATGCAACCCACCCTCCTCCCCTGAGAGGCTCACCTCGGATTTAGCTCAAAAGGTGTTATGGCACAAGTGCACGAAAATCTGAGGGGCAAAAGGTTCTCTCAGGAGTGTTCTAGAGGGTGAGAGGCTCTGATTGGTTCAGAGACAAGCTTAATTCTTTTTTACATAACACATGTTATGGGTTGCAAAAGGAAAATGGGCCTAGGCCTTTTTTCAGTTTGCTATACTACTAAGCAATGCTTTTTTATGTACCGGAGACTCCCGTCTCGACGACGGGGAATGATTCAGGCATGTGAATCTATGAAAGCTCCTATACTGAAGAACTACAGTTACAGGTAAGTAACTTGTTTACTTTTTGTCTAGGAAATGGCTGTGTGCTATCTAGGCATATCACACTGATTAGCAAAGTAGCTTAAAAAGTCATTTAAAAAGTAACTTGCACAGTAATCTGTAAAGTAACTGAAAAGTAATTTCCAACTGTTGACTTACCTGTAATTCAACCACCTGCATTTGAACCTGCATTCAACTGTAAATCACTGCATAAGAATTTAAAAAGTATTTTCCTTACCTGCACCCGGCTTGGCTTGGTTCTAGAAATAAAATAACGAAATAATATTTTTATAGAGAACAGTTGGTCTGAGTTCAGTCTTTGAGTGTGTGCAATCCGTTCTTGATTGAGTGTGTACAATAAATGCTTAACACTACCTTCTGATTAAGCCTTACTGCTCGCCCACGCTACCACAAATAGAGAGTAAGGTATTATCTACGTTTACCTCTGCCTACCTTTTGGGGTTCCACTGGACTCTGTGCACACATTATACCTTACTTTGTTATAGTATATACAGAACCAGCTTCCTACAGATGCTCAAAAAAAGTTCAAAGGTGGAAACCCTAGTCCCTTCTGTGGCACTTCCCTGTAAGTGAGAAGCAGACATGGCAAGAGGGCTCCCATCTCATTTTGAGTTTGTCAGGGAGCCCCCTGATCAAGCCTTTCAATAACTTGTTGAATCTCGCAACAAGGCCATTGGTTTGTGGGTGGTAAGGGGTAGTGAATTTGTAGTTCACTCCACACTCATCCCACATGTGTTTCAGATAGGCAGACTTGAAGTTGATACCTCGGTCTGACACCACCTCCTTAGGGAACCCTACCCTGTGAAGACACCATTGAGGGTCTTTGCTACTCCAGGAGCTGTAGTAGCCCTAAAGGGAATTGCTTCTGGATACCTGGTTGCATGATCCACTACTACTAGGATGGATTTGCTTCCTGAGGCTGTGGGTGCCTCAAGTGAACTCACTATGTCCACACCATCCCTCTCAAAGGGTACCCCTACCACTGGTAGTGGAATTAGGGAGGCCTTTGGGTGTCCACCTGTTTTTCCACTGGCTTAACAGATGACACACAAGCTGACAAACTCCTTCACTTTTTGGGACATCTGGGGCCAGTACAAATGGCTGACGAGCCTTTCCCAAGTTTTTGTCTTACCCAGGTGCCCAGCTAGAGGGATGTTATAGGCAATGTAAGTGAGAACTCTATACAGCTGAAGCACTACCACTCTGTTGGAAAGTTGGTTTCTGTTGCAGTCACCCCCCCACTTTTTGCCAGACTACTGATGCACTTTCACTTGATGTGCCCTGGGTCCCTGCCGATCTGGTTCCCAGGGCCTGTTTTCTTTCCCCAAAACTAACCCAATTGGCATCTCTGGCCTCAGGTCAGCCCCTGGTAAATGGTACCACAGGTACCCAGGGCACTGTGACCAGGGAAGACCTCTAAAGGGCTGCAGCACTTAATGTGCCACCCTTAGCGGCCCTGTACCTTTACACAAACACACACACTGCCTTTGGCTGCGTGTTTTGGTGAGGAACAAAGTGAAGAGTCGACATGGCACACATCCCTGTGTGCCATGCCTGAAACCCACTGCCCTGGCATAGATCAGTCACCCCTCTAGCTGGGTGTGCCCTGTGCCAGTGGTAAGGGTACAGGTACTTGGGCCCTGTACCCATACAGTTTCTAAGTCCATTCTTAGGCATTGTAACTGCAGTGCTGCCATTAAGAGTATATGGTGCTGGGAGCTTGTAATTATGAACTCCACAGCAGCATAATGGCTACACTGAAAACTGAGAAGTTTGGTATCAAACTTCTCAGCACATTAAACCCACACTGATGCCAGTGTGGATTTAAATGAAAAATGCACATAGTGGGTATCTCAGAGATGTCCCCTGAAAACGAACTCCCTACTAGTGTCCAGGCAGAGTGGCTGCTTTCAGCTGCCACCACCAGACATGTTTCTGGACCCCTGGGTCAAGAGCCTGCTGCTCTCTGGGGCCTGAAACAATGCACATCCTGGGACGAGGTGCCAAGTTTCCTCCCCCAGGATGGGCAGGGTTCACGAAGGAGAAGCTTCAAAGGTATGCCGCCTTTGTGAGCTTCTCCAGACCGTTGCTGCTTCCAGCAACTGGCCCCCACCGGTTCTGACCTCCATTTTGGGCCAGAGAATGGACGGGAAAACCAAGTGAGGAAGGGAGGTGTGCCCACCTTTGCCAACCCCTCCCCTCAGGTTGGGGAGGCGAGGTGAAGCACAACCTTGAGTCCCCGCCATCTTGAGGATGGAGGGGACCCAGCCAACCAGGGACAGGCTCCAGCCGTGTCCCACTGGAGAGTGGCAGAATAGGGGGTGTACCCGCCCCAGGGAAGGGACCCATTGGTCCCCCTGCCCTTTACCTACCTGTAATGCCCCTGAATTTAGTATTTAGGGGCACCCTGAACCTTCCTTCCTCAGATCCAGCAACGACAAATCCCGGCGTGGCCAGCAACCTCACAAACTCTGGAGGACCTGCCAGCCTTCACTTTCCAGAATGTTTCTCCCGTGAACACCCGACGTGTTTAAACTGCAGCTTCTGGTGCCAGCCAGGAACCGCGAATCCAGCCCACTCTGCACCCGCCGAACCCGGCCCCAGCTTGAGTGGAAGAACACCACGAGGAGGTCCCCCCAGCGATCCTGACCCGAGATACGGCGACCTCAGACCTGCCTCAAGCCTCCTGACGCCTGCTGCCTCAATCCAGAGGACCCTCCTACCGCGTCCAGAGCGGGTAAGAAAATCCGACATCCCAAGACACCCCTGCACCTGACGCCCCACGGCCTTGTGTGCCCAAACCAACGGTGCCTAACCAACACTCAACATCCCAAATTATCCCTCAAAGTGGTGGTCGCTCCTGGAAGATCCTCGTCCCCGAGCCTGCAGTGTTTTTGTCCCGGAGAATCTCCATTGAAATCAACACTGCACCCGACCTCTGAACAGCACCCTGCACCCGGCCGCCTTAGTGCCGCTGAGGGTGCACCTTTGGTGCTACTTTGGTCCCCAACTTGCCCTGAGCTAAACCCTAGGAGCTTTGCTCCCACAACCCCGTGGCCTGCTTGCCAGCAGCCACCAACCGAAGCCCCCCCTATCCTCCATAGGATAACATTAAGCCTCAACACTCTGCACCTAGCCGCCCTAGTGCCGCTGAGGGTACAACAACGGTGCATCACTGACCCTGGGAGACCCCTGAGTCTAACCCCAAAGACAGAGTACTTGGCTCGAAACCAATAACCTGCTTTTCCTCATCGGATAACATTGACATTTTTTCTCCCAAAAAGTTTCTAAGTGTCGACTTTTGAAAACTAAGAATATTCTTTCAAAATCGCACAAATAACCGAAACGCATTTTCTCAACTGTTTTCAGGAAATGTCCCAGTGCTGAATCTAGGTATCCAGCCCCGAGTAGGAAAAGCAACGTAAAAGTTACTTACCTGTGAATTGAATTTCCTTCCATAGGATAACATTGGTGGTTCTCTGTGAAATAGTTTTTAAGTGTCAACTTTTGAAATACAAGAATATTCTTTAAAAATCGTACATTTAACTAAAACGCATTTTCTCAACTGATTTCAGGAAATGTCCCAGTGCTGAATCTAGGATCCAGCACAGTTAGAAAAAGTAATCCGAAAAGTAACTTACCTGCAATTTATTGAAAAAGCCTATTCAATCCAATGTACTGTATTTGCTAAGTGTTGCATACTACTGCTCCCCTGTAAATCAAAGTACCATTCCTATTGCATTTTCAAACAGTTCTATAGCCAGTTACTTATTACTGAAAAGTATTTAATGCTTACCTGTTCCAGGCTTGCTTGGTTCTAAAAATAAACAGTACATTTTTTCTACAAAAACAATTGGCCTAGAGTTAAGTTCTTGAGTGTGTGAATTCATATGCTGACTGAGTGTGTACATCAAATGCTTAACACTGTCCTCTGATACTGCCTTACTGCTCGACCAAGCTACCACTTTAGAGAGTAAGGTTCTATCTAACTTTAACCTCTGCCTACCTCTGGAGACTCTTGGATTCTGTACACACTGTACCTCACTTTGGTGCAGTATATATAGAGCCAGTTTCTTACACTTACTGGGTAAGTAACATTATCCGTTCGAGGTATGTGAGCTGGAGATCACATGCTCTGCATAGACTATACAACAGTACACTTTCAAAGCATTGGTTTACCTGTAGTTGTCTGAAACAGTGTTTTAAGTACTGCCTGGCCTACATTAGCTTTTTGCCTCGCTAACACATCTACACAATAGTGTTTGCTGAATGTGTGCGGTGTAGACCATGTTGCGGCCTAACGGATGTCAGCTAAGGGAATATTTCCCAAGAAGGTCATAGTGGCCCCTATTTTGCGAGTAGAGTTTGCTCTAGGGGGTACTAACACAGTTCTCTTTCCCTTAACATGTTTGGATACATTTCACAATCCATCTTGCAATATTTGACTTGGATAAAGGATTGCCCTTGTGAGGGGGGAAAAAAGCATCAAATAGTTGCTTTGTTTTCCTAAAATCTTTGGTTCTTTCTAGGTAATAAACTATAGCATGTCTAACATCAAGTGTGTGTATGGCTCGTTCTGCTACAGAATCAGGTTGAGCAAAGAACACTGGTATCTCAACTGATTAATTCATATGAAAAGCAGAAATTACATTGGGGAGAAATTTAAGATTGGTGTGAAGAACCACTCTATCTTTGTGAAGTTGAAAGAAAGGCTCTTGTATAGTTAATGCCTGAAGTTCACCAACTCTCCTTAGTGAGGTTATCACTATGAGGAAAGCAACTTTCCATGATAGGATTTGTAACTGACATTTGTGCATTGGTTCAAAAGGTGGACCCATTAGCCTTGTAAGGAATATGTTTAAGTTCCACTCTAGAGCAGGGGTATCACCCTTTTTAATTCTTCCATGAAGACTTTAATCACTGGGACTTTGAACAGAGATAAGTGTTGTCTATTTTGCAAGAATGCAGCTACGGCTGCTTGATGTAAACAAATGGATGTGTAAGCTATTCCACATTGCTGTAAATGCAACAGATAAATTATGTTATGTACAGAAGCATCAAGTGGATTGATGTTGCAATAGACATCAAACAGTTTCCATTTGGCGGCATAACATTTCTAGCCTCTAAGAATATTCATACAGTCTGGTGGAAGTTGTAAATAACCAAACTCTATGACTTCAGGAGCCAAATCGCTAGGTTGAGTTCCCTGGGATTTGGAGGTCTGATTTTTCCATGACTTGAGTGAGGAGACAGGGTGTGAGATGTAACTTTTTATGTTGAACCACAGAGTTCTAACAGGGTGGTGTACCAAGGTTGACGAGCCCATGTGGGGGCTAAAAAGATCAGTGAGAGTGACGTTTGTCTGAGCTTCCGAACGAGTAGTGGAATTCGTTGGAGAGGTGATAGAGCGTAAGCAAATATCCCAGTCCAATTAATCCATAGAGCATTGCCTTTGGATGCTGGGTGTGGGAACCTGGATGCGAAGCTTGGGTATTTTGCGTTGTGAACTGTGGCAAACAGATGTATTTGTGGAAAACCCCATTTTTGAAAGTAGCGAAAAAGAACTTGGAGGTGAAGTTCCCACTCATGTACTTGCTGCCTGTGTCTGCTGAGCAGGTCTGCAATCGGATTGTCTACTCCTGGAAGGTTTTCTGCTAGGAGATTTTGTGGTGAATCACCCAATTCCAAATGCTTTTTGCAAGGTGCGACAGTTGGAGAGAGTGAGTCCCTCTCTGTTTCTGTAGATAGTACATTGCAGTCATGTCTGTGCAAACTAAGACAGTCTTGTCTACAAGTTGGGTGAGAAAAGCTTTGAGTGCTAGGAACACTGCTAGAAGTTCCAGGTAGTTGATGTGGAGACGTTTGTGATTGTCCGACCACAGTCCCTGTACTGTGTAATGTTGAAGATGGGCACCCCAGCCTTTTAAAAATGCGTCTGTTGTCAGAATACTCTGTGGAATTGGGTCTATGAAAGGGGCACCCTTTTGCTAAGTTTTGAGGGTTCCACCACTGTAGAGAGTGATTAGTGCGGCTGTCTACCAACACTAGATAGGTTAATAGACCCTGTGACTGATTCCACTGACGCGCGAGGCATTTTTGCAGAGGACCCATGTGGAGCTTAGCATGAGGTACGATTTCAATGCAGGATGCCATAATTCCCAGCAGTTTCATGAAGACTCAGGCTGGTAATGATTGGTTGGGTTGGAATTCTAATAGTGGGGCCTGAATAGTGTTAATTCTGGCTACATTAGGAGTGGCTAGAGCTTTGAGTGTATTGAGGGAAGCTCCCATATAAGATTGCACTTGTGCTGGACACAGGTGAGACTTTTGTGCATTTATTGTAAAACCTAACTGGTGAAGTAGGTGCACTGTTGTCTGAGTGTGTAGTATACAGATCTGGTCAGTGCCTGCTTTGACAAGCCAGTCGTGCAGGTAAGGGAAGACATGCATACATAGTTTTCTAAGATGAGCAACTACTACTGCGAGACATTTGGTAAATTATCTGGGGCTGTGGTGACGCCAAATGGAAGTACCTTGAACTGGTAATGTTTGCTTGCTGTCACAAACCTGAGGTATTTGCGATGAGCTGGATGAATTGGAATATGAAAATAGGCGTAGTTTAGATCTAGAGTAGACCAAGCCGCCCTGCTGCAAGAGAAGTACTTGTTGAAGAGTTACCATGTGAAAGTGCTCTGACAAATACGTATTTGTTTAACTCTGAGATCTAGAATAGGTCTAAAGAAACAGTCCTTTTTGGGAATGAGAAAGTAAAGGGAATAAACCCCTGACCCTTGGTACTGAAGTGGGACTGGTTCTATAGCCCTTTTGAGTAATAAAGATTGCACTTCTTGTTGAAGCAAGTGCTGGTGGTCTGGTGATATTTTGTGAGATCGAGGAGGAATGTTTGGAGGATTGTTGATAAGCTCCAGGCAATAACCATGTCGGTAAATTCCAAGCGCCCATTTGTTTGTTATTGATTCCCAAATGGGGAGAAAGTGTTGAAGTCTTCCTCTGACAGGTGTGGAATAGTCAGAGGGAAGTGATCAGAAGTCACTGTTTGCTTGAGGAAGGGGAAGTGCGAGGTGTGTTATTACCCCTACTCCTGGGACTGTTTCCCCTATAACCTCGTCAGAAAAACCTCTTGTAAGAGAGGATTAGGAATTGCCTTTGCAGGAGGAGGTGTCCTGGTCAGTGCCTGTGGACTTGGACCCTCCCCTATAAAAAGAGCACAGAAAAGAACCTCTATTTGAGGAAGACTGAAGCGCTACCATCAATTTTGCTACATCGGTGTCCCTTTTAAATTTTCAAGCACTGGATCGATTTCAGGGCCAAAAGATGTTTTTTATCAAAGGGTATACCCAGAATGGAATATTGGACTTCAGGTTTGAACACTGATATCCGGGCCGTTTTTTTGCTGCCAGCGGGACGCTTTACCATACCTCAGTCGCAGGCTACACACATCCGCACATCCAGGGTATCTTCTGTTAGCTGCTTATTAAATACCCACTGGATGGAGCGAGACTGTGTTACGAAACTGTTTATACGAGCATTAAATATGCAAATATCCTTGACCCGGAATCTGCAAACATTTTCTTCAACTGCGCGATAGAAGAAAGCTGTGTTCTCATCCAGGGGATACTCATCAAAGTCATAATCTATGAATAATCCCCGCCCATGTGCGGGATCCCGGAGCATATAGAAAATACATATATATACATATATATATATACACTCATATGTGAAAACATATAAATGCAGCCTAATAATGTTCAAAACATGGCAATGCTGTAAATTACATATTTTTGCATAGTAGTGCCCCTGTAACCCGTAAGGAAAAAAGGAAGCATCAGGAAAATTATAACACAGCACTGCTTTATTGCCATAAAGCAACATGTAATTGTAGGCATTCGCCAGTAGGCTGCAGTAGAGTATAAAGAAACCAAGAAAACTGACACCCTGCCTTTAAGGCATTAGAGTAGGGGGACCGTGCCTTTAAGGCCTGCCCGTGACCCCCTGCTCCCATGATGCACTACAGGTGGCAGTTGGGCCAGTTCTTTTTTCCGGCTCCTTCTGTGAGGATCCTGGAGCTTGAGCTCTTCAGTTTTTTGACTGAAATTTTGAATTACAGCTTTTTCAAGCTTTTTTGCGACGTTTTCTGGCTTTTAAGGGCTAATTCTGCTGGTTTCCAGTGAATTTTCCAATTTTTTCCAGTCAGAATGTCTCCTTTATTTAGGAAATGCCCTTCTTGTGGCAATAAAATGGCACTGGCGGATCCACACTCGGTGTGTATTGTGTGTTTACCATCAAAACACGATCCTGACCAGTGTCCCCACTCTCAGAAGTTCTCAAAGCGCACTCTGAGGGACAGAGAGCGCATTAAACTGCATGCAAGACTGGAGAAGGAACAAAGCCGTCGTGAAGGCGAGCATTCCTTATCAAGACCACCTTCTTCAGCTACGCAAGTACAGAAACGGCGACATACCAGCTCCCCGGGCTCCAAAAAGACCAGGAGTCCAAGAGGTTCGCCGTCGAGGATGCCGGCGAAAAGGCAGAGAACTTCGGCGTCGAGGGATTCATCCCACCATCAAGAGTCTCCGCCGCGCAAAAGTAAGTCGGCGTCGAGAGGCGGTCCTTCGGGCTCGAAGGCTGCTAGTCCGGTGACATCTGGACTGTCTCCGTCGACGTCGAGGCTTCCGTCGACGTCGAGACACTCTCCGCCACCCTCGAGGGGGTCGACGTCGAGAGATGCGGCGACGTTCATTCCGCCGCGAGTGGGCCGGTCGCCGTCGATGGTTACCCCCACTCGGCGACATAGAAGGTCGACGTCGAGAGGAAGATCGACGTCAAGATCACCACGTCGACGTCGAGAGAGGTCGACGTCGCCCAGTCGACGTCGAGAGAGGTCAACGTCGCCCAGTCGACGTTGAGAGAGGTCGACGTCGAGAGAGGTCGAAGTCGCCCAGTCGACGTCGAGAGAGGTCGACGCCGAAGTCGCTCGGTGGACGGCAAGAGAGGTCGACGTCAAAGTCGCCTAGTCGACGTCGAGAGAGGTCGACGTCGAAGACACGGCCGACGTCGTGGTCATCTAGCCGACGTCAGGTGCCAGAGAAGAGGAGATCGACGTCGAGGTCTCCGCGATCGGCGTCGACACTGCCGTCGAGACCAGAACGGCATACCTCACACTTGCCGATGGTGACGCAGACGTCGTCGACGTCAAGGGATTCGACGTCGAGGGCGAAAACTGGAGCGCCCGCGGAGAGGTCCCCAGGAGAACAGACATCATCTCCGGGACTGCACATCGTGCAAATATCTCCGGAAGGATCACCCGAGGCTCCAGAGCGGTTCGGACTGTCACCGCGCTGGTTACGAGATGTGGGCGCAGGCACATGTCGGAGTCCGGGATCGGACTACTCCCGCAGGTATTCCCCACCGCGCAGGAGTAAATCACCTCCGAGGGATCCAAGGCCAATTTCACCACGCCGGTCTCGTTCCAGGGACCGTTGCACCGCGCCAAAACGTCCAAGATCTCCGTCCAAGCGCAGATCAGGGTCAAAGGCTCACCATAGTGAACGCTCCCACAAGAGGCGACGCACCAGGTCGTCCACTGGGACTTCATCCACAAGATCCTCAGTCCGGGACTACTCTCCTACTTTTTCATCCTCGCCTCCATCGCGAGTGTCTCCGGTGGATGACATTATAACTTTCTCCAACTTCTGAGCCCCTCTACCCAGGAAGTCCAACATCGCACTGCACGTCCCTCAGGCACCCACTTCTGTGATCTTTGACACTTTACACCATCGGTCAGCTCCCAGACCTCTGCTCCCGTTGGTGCCAGGATTGTTAGAACCAGCTATGGCCACGTTCCTTACACCGGCTACAGCGGGCTCGGTTCCTTCGAGAATAGCAAAGAAGTACAAGGCTCCGACCGAGGACCCTTTATTCTTGAGGGCGGACCCGCCAGCGGATTCGGTGATCGTGGCGGCGGCCATGAAGTCTCACTCAGCCTCAGTATCTGCTTCTGTTCCCCCTGAGAAGGACAGCAAACTGATGGACTCCTACGGCAGGAGAATGTGCAACACCTCTGCCTCGCACATGAAGGTCGCTAGCGCTTCAGCCCTGCTGGGGAGGTATGATCGCTCCCTATGGGATTCCCTGGCCAGGTTCGTGGAGAAATTGCCTAGGGAGGACAGGCAGGACTTCACGGAGATCCTCCAAGAAGGCGGACTGGTGGCCAACCAAGTAATAAGCGCAGCGGCGGATGCATCAGACCTAGCCGCGCATGGCTACTCCCATGGCATCTGCTCCCGCCGTTCGGCCTGGCTCAGATTAACGGGCCTCAAACCAGATGCGCAGAAAAGAATTCTTAACCTGCCGTTTAATGGGTCATCGCTATTTGGAGCTCATGCGGACGACCAAATGAGCAAGATGAAAACGGAATTGGACACCGTAATGGCTGTGGGACTGGAAAAGCGCAAAGAGTTCCGCAAGCGGTTTCGCCAGGGCGACAAACGTGCCGTTCACCAGCGCGTTCAAACGCCCCAATGGTCCTCTCAAAACCAACAGAGGTCCCAGTTTCAGCAAAGGGGCCGGGGCAGAGCAAGAGTTAATGCTAAACCGCAGCAGTCCTCTAACAAGCAACCTCCCAAACAGTGAAAACTTACTTCCTCCGCGCTCGTTCGCCACTCCGGTAGGAGGAAGTATCACCGTTCACCTGGCAGAGTGGAATGCAATTACAAACGACAGATGGGTGCTGAGTATTGTAAAGCGTGGCTACTTGCTGAGGTTCAAATCTCCCCCTCCGCAGGTACCCCCACGGAAACAGCCACTCCCTCCCAGCCAAAACAAGCTTTAAAGGACGAAGTTGCCACTCTCCTCTCCAAAAACGCCATAGAGGAAGTTCCAAACAGGCAGAGAAATCAGGGAGTGTATTCCCGGTACTTTCTTGTACAGAAAAGAGGAGCGATCGGGGACTACAGACCCATCCTCGATCTCCGCTTCCTCAACAGATTTATCAGAAGAGAAAAATTCAGGATGCTAGCACTGCACCAGATCTTCCCACATCTACACCAGGGGGACTGGATGTGTGCCATCGACTTACAGGATGCATACTTCCACATTCCTGTCTCAGCGAAACATCGGAAGTTTCTCAGATTTCACATCTTTCGCCAACATTATCAATACAAGGTCCTGCCATTCGGCCTCAAGTCCGCGCCACGAACGTTCTCAAAGTGCATGGCTGTGGTGGCTGCATTTCTCCGCAAACGGAAGATATTAGTCTACTCCTATCTAGACGACTGGCTCTTAAAAAGTTCCACTCCGGCTCGACTCCAGAGTCATCTCTCGTTCTGCCTAAACCTTCTACACTCGTTGGGCCTTCAGGCCAACTACAGGAAGTCGATCCTCAATCCAACTCAGCGGATCCACTACCTGGGCGCCTCTCTAGACTCCTCAAGCGCAAGCGTGTGTCCTTCGGAGGAGAGGTTATCCTCCATGCTGCAAAAAAGCCGCACGCTTCTCAGCACGGAATATCCCACAGCCAGACAAGTGTCATCTCTCCTGGGATCCATGGCCTCGTGCATCTACATCGTGCCCAACGCACGTCTGCACATGCGTCCTCTGCAACAAGACCTAGAGGATCAGTGGTCGCAGAGGTCCGGCCGCTGGGAGGATCACATTACCCTTCATCAAGCCGCCAAAGATTCTATCCGGTGGTGGATGAAGCGCTCCCATCTGCTTCATGGCGTTCCTTTCCATCAGGCGCCTCCGACACAGACAGTGGTCACAGACGCCTCCATGCAGGGCTGGGGGGCTCATATGGGCCGGCTTCAAGTACAAGGTCTCTGGTCCGCTACCGAACAGAGCTATCACATCAACTTCTTGGAGCTACGAGCAGTCCATCTCAAGTCCCTGTACCCATCCCTGCAGACCGACTATGTTCAGGTTCAGACGGACAACACCACAACTATGTTCTATCTGAACAATCAAGGAGGGACCAGATCACGGGTCCTGTCTCTGGAGGCCCAGTCAATCTGGAAATGGCTTCTGGCGAGAAACCTGACGATCGTCGCTGTTCACCTGCCAGGGACCCTGAACGTGCAGGCGGACGGCCTCAGCAGAGACTTCGTCGAAGCGCACGACTGGGTGCTCAACGAAGACGTCGCTCAAGACATCCTCCGCTTGTGGGGCATACCGGACATCGATTTGTTCGCAGACGCGGACAACAAAAAATGCCCCGTCTTCGCCTCCAGGTTCCCTCAACGGGGGTCGCAGGGGAACGTGCTTTTGATCAGCTGGTCGAGGACATTGCTTTACGCTTTTCCTCCTCTCCCTCTCATCCCGGCTGTGATTCAGAAGTTCTACAGGGCCAGAACTCGGATGATCCTAATAGCACCGGAGTGGCCCCGGCAGTGGTGGTACCCAGATCTACTCCAGCTGTCGGAGGTACCACAGAGGAGGTTGCCATGCCTGCCGAACTTGCTGACCAAGGACAAGGGGAGAGTGTTCCACCCCAATCTCCCCTCCCTCCGCTTGACGGCATGGCTCCTGAATTCATCCAGTACGGACATCTAGATCTTCCACCGGACTGTATGAGCATTCTTCGGGAGGCAAAGAGGCCCTCCACGAGGAAGTCGTATGGCTTTAAATGGAAAAGATTCTGCTTCTGGTGTAGAGATAACCCCCTTGATCCGATCCGGGGTCAAGAACAGGTTATTCTCCCCTACTTACTGTACTTGGCGAAGTCTGGGTTAAAGTACTCTTCCATCAGAGTACACTTAGCTGCTATTACAGCCTATAGGAAGTCTCCTACCCAGACCTCATTCTTTCAGATGCCAGTGGTAAAGGATTTCTTAGAAGGGCTTAAGAAAGTTTACCCACCTGTGAGGTCTCCTTCCCCTTCCTGGGAACTGAACATCGTTCTCTCTAAACTGATGGGAGCCCCTTTTGAACCGATTCATAAGGCCTCCTTGCAACATCTGACCTGGAAGGCTGCCTTCTTAGTAGCCATCACTTCGGCCTGTAGGGTTAGTGAAATTCAGGCCCTCTGCTGCAAGGAACCTTACACTGTGTTTCATGCTAATAGGGTGGTGCTCCGTACCTATCCGAGCTTCCTACCCAAGGTGGTCTCGGACTTCCACATTAACCAGGTGATCACGTTGCCCACCTTCTTTCCTCAACCGACTACTCCCCCGGAGAGAGCCCTACACTCTCTTGACCTCCGGAGGGTTTTGAAATTCTATCTGGCTAAGACCCTTACTCTTAGAAAGTCAGACAGGCTCTTTGTGAACTATGGGCCCACGAATACCGGGCTGGCTGCATCCAAGACATCTATTTCAAGATGGATTGTCTCTTGTATAGCTTTGGCTTACCAACTATCCCACAAAGTTCTGCAGGGTAAACCTAGAGCACACTCTACTCGAGGGAAGGCTTCTACGGTAGCACTCCTTCGTAACGTTTCCATGTCTGAGATCTGTAAAGCGGCTACATGGCGCTCAGTCCATACTTTTACGCGCCATTACTGCCTAGATTCAGACGCGCAGGCCGACGCCCAGGTGGGGCAGGCTTCTCTGAGGAACCTGTTTGCATAACTGTAAATGCAAAATGTGTTTTGCTGTTTGTTTTTTAACTGTTTTTTGCTCGTCCGCGAGACTTTGGGTATGGGCTTGCTACTCTATTCATAGATTATGACTATTGATGAGTATCCCCTGGATGAGAAGGATTAGTTACTTACCTGTAATCCTAGTTCTCATCCAGGGGTATACTCATCAAAGTCATAAGTGACCCACCCACCTCCCCGGACGAGCAATGTTTTCTCTTTAAATAAGTGATGTATGGAAGGCAGATCTACTCAGGTGCGGAGGCACCGCCAAAAAGAACTGGCCCAACTGCCACCTGTAGTGCATCATGGGAGCAGGGGGTCACGGGCAGGCCTTAAAGGCACGGTCCCCCTACTCTAATGCCTTAAAGGCAGGGTGTCAGTTTTCTTGGTTTCTTGATACTCTACTGCAGCCTACTGGTGAATGCCTACAATTACATGTTGCTTTATGGCAATAAAGCAGTGCTGTGTTATAATTTGCCTGATGCTTCCTTTTTTCCTTACGGGTTACGGGGGCACTACTATGCAAAAATATGTAATTTACAGCATTGCCATGTTTTGAACATTATTAGGCTGCATTTATATGTTTTCACATATGTGTATATATATATATGTATATATATGTATTTTCTATATGCTCCGGGATCCCGCACATGGGCGGGGATTATTCATAGATTATGACTTTGATGAGTATACCCCTGGATGAGAACTAGGATTACAGGTAAGTAACTAATCCTTACAAGTTATCTTTTCCCCGAATCTATCTGCCGATCCAGCTTGCCCTTTCAAAACCAGATGAGCCACAACCTTTAGAGTGTCTCTTGACACTACTTCGGTTATGCCCGTTTTGTAAAGATTAATAGTTGCACTACAGGTCCCATTGCCTTTGCTAGTGAAAATTTCTTATATTCGCCCTGAGGAAGGTGATACCCCAAAAGGAAAAGGGGCTCCACCGAAACGCGCGTCGGCGCTCTGAATCAGTTCCCTCTCTTATCTGTTCTGAAAACTGAGATAAATTCTCACTTGCAAGGAGCACTCAAATTAAACACAATATTTCCAAACAAATATCTTTGATTTAACCAATCAACATAATTTATTCTCAGTTCTCATATTCTTTCCAACATGAAGAATATCAAATTTGAGGCATACAATTAAGAGGACATTGGCATGGAATCAATTTGATATTCTTCATGTTGCAAAGAATAAGAGAACTGAGAATAAATTGTTGATTGGTTCAATCAAAGATATTTGTTTGGAAATATTGTGTTTAATTTGAGTGCTCCTTGCAAGTGTGAATTTATCTTAATTTGGAAATGGTTAAACGATAGCCATTTTAAAGTGAGCACCAACAGTTTAAACAATAGTGAGAGAATACAAATGACCTAGTTACTCCCTGTGCGCACAAGTGTGGGACCCTCATCGTTGTGGCATTTGTTTTGACTTGTTTTGAAAACTGATTTACCCTTTTGGAAAGTTCTCTATTGAGTTGAAAATATTTTTGTCTGATTTTGTTCAGTTTAAAAAGTTTTCTGTTATGATATCCAATCAAGGGTTAAATCAATTTGTGAACTATTGTATTTCTCGGTGGAGATGAAATTCTCTTTGTACATTTGCATTTATTGTGTGGGGACTTGTTGCATATTATGCTGTCTTGGTATACATGTGATGTTCGTATTTGGTTTCGCGTGAGAATGTTTGGGTATGAAGGAGACTGTATGCTTTTGAGTGGGAGTTGTGCAATGGGATTTGATATTTTTTCTAAACAATCTTTTTAGTCATGATATGTATTTATGAATGTATTTGTATAGAAAAGTCAAAAAAATAATGAATCAAGCAATGACTAAATTTCCTTGAATAATGTCAATATTTGCGATGGTCTAGCAAGAGTGGTCAATGAAAGCATATGATGTATAGCATGTTTCAAATTGATATAGGTAGAGTGTCTCTTTTGTGTAATTTTAGTGTTTTTTTCCCCCTGCTCCTCTACCTACATTCAACTTCAGGGGTCCCTATGTCTAAAGTGGCTGAACACTGATATCCTTAACCATGCGTGTTGTTGTCAAGTATTTTCTTCTCTAGCTCCTGTGTCAGCTGCATGTAGAGCGCATCTGATAGGCATTAGAAATTAGTTTGCCTTCCTGGACTAAATCCTGAGCCTTTCTCCTCTGGGAGAAAGTGAAGTAATTGTTCCATTTCGTCCCAGTGGGCTCCATCATATCTTGCTAGTAAGCCCTGTGCATTAGCTATACACCATTGGTTAGCTGTTTGCGCAGCCACCCGTTTACCCGAAGCATCGATAAGCTTTGATTCTTTATCTGTGGAGGGGCATCCCTAGATGCTTGAGAGTTAGCCCTCTTTCTAGCATTTGATACCACTAAAGAGTCAAGTGGTAACTGACCCTTAATAAATATACGATCTGTGGGGAACATTTATATTTTTCATCTACTCTAGGAGTAAGGATTCTGGCACAAACAGGATCTTTGAAATATCGTCTGTGTGCCTCAACATACCCTTGAGCATAGGTAGTGTCTGACTGGACGTATGGGATCCTAAAGTGTCAAAGAGAAAATCTTCCTCTAAAGACTCTTTATGTAGCTCCACCCCATGGTATTTTGCTGCTCTAGCAATAAGCTGTTGGTAAGACAGATTGTCATCAGGTGGAGATGGCCTGGCAGGATAAAGATCTGGGTCTGTGTCCTGTGGAGTATCAGTTGTGTTGCCTGTCCAAGTATCTGGTAATTGTATATCGCCATCATCAGTGTAAAAATGAGGTAGAGGAGACTGACTCAGTGTAATTTGTAATGGATAAAGCTGTGGTGGAGAGGGAGGAGGAGATGGAAGTGTATTGAAAGGACCAGCGCCTACACTTTTTCTTGAGGAATTTTGCATTGGCTATCATTCTCAGAAAGCTTGTGCTTGGATGGTTTTTTAGCATAGATCTGCCCTGTGTCAGGGTGAATATACAGCTTTTTCTGTTTTAGATCCAGTTTAGGTGGTATCTTTGGAACCGGTTGTGTTGTAGTTAAGTCTTTGGGTTTCGGCACCGACGCTTCAGATTCGAGCCGGAATGTCCTTTCATTGCCGAGGGTTTCGACTCCGAGGGATGTTTCTTGATTTTCGATGTCAAAGATTTCGATTCTGAACCCATCTTGGACTTCGAGCTGGAAGATTTTGGCTCGGAAGTGGGCTTTGGATGACTTGGTCCCGAGTTTTGGTGCCGAGCCATGAGGCGGAGCGTTGGAAACCTCTTCTTGGTGCCGACCTTGGCCCTGAGGCGGAAGTGGTGCTGAAGCCTTAGATTTCTTAGGGACACTGGGGAGGTGTCTTCGGTACTCACGTCCCTTTGTCCCTGCGGCACATCATCGTCCTGGTAAGTCACTCCTCTAGCAGGCCTTCCAGTCCCAAGGCAAGGTTCACCGTACCACCGGTGAGGGTATAGCTGGATGAGCAATATGACCCTACAGTGTCTGTGCCATTCACAGAGATTGGTAAGTGCAGTGAAGCATTTTGAGTACATGGGCTGGGGAGTTTGTCAGCAGGAAGTCCCCAGCTCCATGATGGCTTTAGTGAAGACTGAAAGAGTTTGGTACCAAACTTCTCAGCACATTAAAGCCATACGGATACCAGAGTTTTATTTAAATGCACTCAGAAGTCCTCTTAGAGATGCCCCCTGAAAAACGACAAGCCCTGGTGTAGTTCCTGAATGGCTGTCATGCCATCTACCACCTCCAGACAGGTTTCTGGACCCCTGGGTAGAAAGCCCTCCGGTCTCTGGGTTCTGAAACAAAGCACATCCTGGAAAGAGGTGTCATGCCTCCTCCCCCAGGATGGGCAGGCTCCAAGGGAAAGCTTCGAAGGCTTGCCACCTTTGTTAGGTATCCCCAGCCTCAGCTGCTATCAGCAGCTGCCTCCCACCAGTTCTGACCCCAACTTTGGGCGGGGGAGTTGACGGAAAAAAACAAGAGAGAAAGGGTGATGTGCCCACCTTTGCTAACCCCACCCCTTAGGTTGGGAGAGAAGTAAAGCCCACATCTAAGTCCCCTCCATCTTGAAGATGAGGGGACACCCCAAGTCAGGAAGAGGCGTATGCCCCCTCTCACTGGAGGGTGGCATAAGAGGGTTTAGACATCCCAGGGAAGGGACCCATTGGTCCCAACCTGCACACCCCTGTAAACACTCCTAAATCTAGGTATTCAGGGGCACCACTGAACCTGGCTGCTTAACCTAAGATGGACCGAAGAGCCGTGGTTGCAGAGAAAAGGACGACGACAACACCTTGGTCACTAGCTCTAACAGCCTGTCTCCTTCTCCAGAGACCCTGCGAGCTGAAACCGGCGAGTCCTGCAGCTAGCAGCCTTCAAGAACCAGGAAACCTGCCCTGCCTTCGAAACCCTTGTCTCCTGAGGACACGGAGTGCCCAACAAAGAAACAGCAACTTCGAAGAATAAGCGCACTCTGCACCCGACGCCCACTCCTGAGTTAGTGACTCACCTATCCTGTGATGTCTCCCCGGCGATCCTGACCTCGTCTACATCAGTGGCTGACTTCTCCAGAACACCTCCCTTCCCAGCCTTTAGCCTCTGTTCAAAGGTGTAGCTTTGGTGCCGCTTTCTGGCCCCACCCTCTGTGCTCAATTCAACCCCGGTGGCCTTTGCACTAAGACTGCAGGCACCAACCGGAGTCCCCCTATCCCCCATTGGATAACATTGAGCCTCAACACTCAGGCCCCCAAGAGCAGCAAGCCCTCCACCCAGGGGTACAGAAACATGTCTGGTGGTGGCAGCCTAAGCAGCCACTCAGTCAGGTCACTAGGAGTTGGTCGAATTTCAGGGGGCTTCTCTAAGATGCCCTCTGTTGTGCATTTTACAGTAAATACCACACTGGCATCAGTGTGGGTTTAATGTGCTGAGAAGTTTGATACCAAACTTCCCAGTCTTCAGTCTAGCCATTATGGTGCTGTGGAGTTCGTTATGACAAACTCCCAACACCATATACTCTTAATGGCAGCTCTGCACTTAAGGTGCCCAGGAATGGATTTGGGCACTGTTGGGGTACAGGGCTCATGCACATGTACCCTCACCACTGGCATAGGGCACCCAGCTAGAGGGGTGACTGAGGTCTCAAGACCTGGCTGTTCGAGCAGTAGCTGCACCCCCACTCCTCTGTACCTTGAGACCCTCACGGGTGATTAGTGCTCTCTACAAATAACTGATTGATTTGATATGCCAGGGCAGTGGTTTGTGGGCGTGGCACACAGGGATGTGCAAGTCTCACTCAACAGAGAAGCACTACAAAAGGTAAACTACTTTACCCGTACAAAAAAAGGGCGGAGCTTCAATTACCACAACCTCCACAATGTAGGTAGTGTACCAAAAGTTAACAGAGACCACAAAAAAGAAAGGGGAAAGACAATAAATGTCTTAATACAGCCCTCACACACTTTGCAGTGTAACGCTTTATCATAGGGCCGCATCATACATCCAGGTGCAGACCAACACACTGGATGGAGCGCAAACATGTTTTTGTATGAAGGTTAGTGGTAAGGGTAGAGTAGTTAAAGAGGAACAATAACCACATAAAGAGACACAAAACTTAAAGGAAAGAATGTTCTCTCAAGAAGGGACCAAATAGTGCAAACACATAGTTAAAACAACCTACAGGGCAACACTCCTTTTATTCCTGTTACCCCCGGTAGGATTAAAACATAGAATATAGAATACTCAGGGGAGGTAAAAGCCCCTATATCCCCGCTGCATATACCAACATGTTTCTGCCAATTCTATCGTGCCCAACCGGGTCACTCTGGCATTAGTCATGGTGTTGGTCCCTAGTTTATTGGTCTTCACCCTTATTCGGGTGTTTACCTTGTTTTTTAGCACAGTGGACAGTATCCAATTATCATGCTTTCTGGGGATTTCCAAGAGGGATCCTGTTTCTGTGAAAAGAAGGGGGGGGGGGCAGAACACATGATTGTAGTACTACCCAGACATTGTATATTCCTCTTTTGAAATTCAGAATTATTGCCCTCAAACTTCCTGCCAGCACATCACGTGCAGTGTGTGAGAGGTTGGCCTGGCATATGCTGGTCACCAGTTATTGTGGCCACCTTGCACCAGTCCAATTTGACTCTTATGGTAGATAGGTTTAAGACAACCTTTTAAAGAAAGCTATCCTAGTGGTAGCTGTGGAGAGCAGCCTTCAGGCTAAGTCTCAGAGGAATGTAAAGCAGCTTGTTTTACCTTATAATCTCTTGAATTACCAAATGAAAGGACACCACACAGGTATATATATCAAATATATATGTATTTATTACTAGACACACTCTACCAATCTCTATGAGATTAGAAACCAGGTACACATTCAAATGTCAACGTTTCACAATAAATTAAGCACAAATATGGCTGGAGCCCTAGGGACGTACCAGACCATATACTAAGAAAGTGGTATAAGGATGTCGACTTGCAAAATAACAAGTACTAGGGCCTGGGGAATCGCTGGGACCTCACTACTGCAGTGTTAGCAGTTAAGTAACAGGCCCACGGGAGACGCGTGCAGTGTGTGAACACAGCCGCGGGTTCCCTATTGATTATAATGGTGCAAGTCGCGGTTAGATTTTTAAAGTTCTAGGGTACTTCGAGGAAGACTACAAGCAAGCCACTTACAAGATAAGTACTTCGAGGGCCAACACACACTTGGGCACCGGAGTGCACGAGTTACCTCACCCAGGGAAGCCGGGTGCATAGGTGTCTTTTGGTGTCGGGTCGCGTCGCTGTTTTCTATGGAGACCAAAGAAGACTTGCTGCTTGCTTCGACTGAAGAAGTGTCCGGTGGAATCCAAGCCTGGATTCAAGATGGAGAAGACCTGAAAATTGAAGGGACAGTGTTCAAAGTCTCTTGCCAGTGACCGGTGGCCAGGAAGATGGATGACCACTGATGTCAGGTGATTTCAGGTTGTCGATGGTGTTTTGACTCTTCGATCACGAGGTGCAGGAGAGATCGATGATGACCAGCGGCTGGATTTGGAGTGTCCCACGACGTCTGCAGCTGATGGCGGTGTCGGCAACCGGATCGGAGCAAACAAGCCTTGGCAACTGCAAGTCTCATGAAGACTGAAGAAAGTCGATGGTGCAGACCAGCAAGGTCTGAGGAACTCACCCAGCAAGGGTAAGTGAGGGCAGGCCTGGAGCAACCAGGGTAGCTCTTTGAGTCGATGAGAGAGTCTTCTGGGGACCCACTAGCTAACGGGCAAGTGATCGCGAAGACGCCTCCTCAGGAAATGCTTTACAGGGCCCACGGTCACTCGGGACGGGGTAGGCAGCTGATTTTTGGTGCAAGACCTGCTGGAGGCTTGGGCCAGAAATGGTCCAATGCACAAGTTCGTAGAATGATGTTTAGGGTTTGTACTCGACAATAGTGCACGGTCCCCGGGTATTGCTGTTCTTCGTCACTCGTGGGGTCCACTCGCCACAGCTTCGCTGGGGACTCACAATGGCCGTCGAGAAGTCAGGAAATCCACTTCCGGGGCAGCAGGGACTTCGAACTCGAGCGGGATAGTTTGCAGCCGTTGATTTAAGGTTTTTGATGCCTGCCAAGCAGGGGAGTCACTCCTTGAATCCAAGGGTGATTCTTTTGTCTTCCAAAGGTAGTGGAACGTCGAAGGGCCAGGATTCTTCTTTGTAGAGCGTCGTCCAGGGTTATCTGATTTGTAAAGGCAATGCTTGCTATCTTATAGTGAAGATAGGGGAGGGACTAGCTCTATGACCACTCCTCTAGGAGGGTCAGGGGAGGGGGTGGTTACACCCACTTCCCTTTGTTCCGTTTCGCGCCAGAGCAGGGACAGGTAGCCCCTGAACCGGTTTGAGCTGGCATATGCACAGAGGAGCCTACTGCTCCCCCAGTGCAGGACTTCAAAGCACTCTAGGAGTGCACCCACCCAGCTCCAATACACTAAATCCTGTCTGGAAGGTGGTGACACCTCCCTTTGACAGGATGCCTTTTGTTGGGCCTCCTCCACTGCGAGTTTGTCAGCAGCAGGAGGGCAGCCCAGGGTCTGTGCTGGTGGCATCCATTTTGTTTCCAGGGCTCTATAGGATTTCTGTCTTTTAGTGCTGTGGGTACATGTCATCCCCTCTAGAAGGGTGGGATCATACTCCCACACCAGTTACTGGTGTGGGGGTATGATTCCAAGTTGATTGACACCAAACACATGTTTTTATGCAGTTATTCCAAAGTTAGCATTTACCGCAAGGTTATAATGCACTTAAGAGTATATGGTTTACCACATTCACAAACAGCCACAGGGAATAGACCCTGCCAGCTGCAGAGGGGCCCTGCTCAGGCAGAGGGGCACCCCCTCACATAGTAAACCAAGCACCCTGCCCTCAGGATTGATAGGGCCTGCCATAGGGGTGGCTGATAGGTTTATGTGTGTGTGTATGGTGAGATATAGGAACCTATACCTCTGTGAGGAGTGCTAACACTACCTCACACAGGCTGCAGTAGCAGTCCTGTGGTGTCCGATTGAGTCTGCTTCCCAGGGGTGGCATAATACATGCTTCAGCCCCTGGTAGGCCTGTGAAGTACCAATGCCCTAGGAACCTAAGGTATACTAGGGGCTCATAAGGTACCACAGTATCCAATCACTAGTGCATTTAATATGCACACCAAGTCGTTTAGAGAGAACTGAGAGACTGGGGCCCTGATTAGCAGGAACCCTGCCAGACTATAGCCAGAAACCAGTGTATACATCAGAAAAAGTGGGGGCAACATAAGTGCAGATCCTACTCTCCTACACAGTGTCTCCATAAAACCAAGCCATTGTTTTTTATTATATCTCACTAGAATTGCCCACACCACGTGCAGAACCCACACACACCTCAAACACCGGTGGGGATATACAAGGGATTCTGTCGTGCTCATATAAGAAATAATAAAATCCAAACTCATTGTGGAAGTTTTTTTAAAACAAAATGTCACTTGACACTGCCCCAATCAAATCATGCCTGAGGGAAATTAACTCAATCCCTATGCCATGGATAGATACAGCTAATCTACTTACAAGAGTTCACAAGTAGTTCTCTGAACCCGGGACCTTTGTGGGAACGTGGTCTTGTAGTCACACTCTGATGTTTGATGAGGGTGAGGAGAAAAGAAACAGTGTGTGTAGGGTTTTCTTAACCTCTGATTCTTTCAACCATAGCTCAAACCCGTTGAAAAACAGTTTGTATTACATTAGGTACCTGCTGTAGGAAGGTGGATATCTGACTATGGTTACCCCCAACTTTTTGCCTAGTGTCTAGCTGGTTTTTCGACTTAGTTGGCCTGAGATCCTGCCATTCAGGGTCTCAGGCTGTCTGCTCTCTCTGTAAAATGGACTCCATGTACCCTAGGTACATAACCAATTGGTAAGGATCACCTTATTGGACCCTGTACAGTGTACCCTAGGTACCCAGGGCATAGGTGTACCCTAGGCCTCCCAGGGGCTGCAGCATGTATTATGCCACCCCTGGTCTGGCCTTCCAATCAGACACAACTGGCTGATCACTCAGCTGGGGCAAGGTCGTGTAATCACCCCTTGCTTAGATATAGTATGCCTAGATCTACCCTTATATATAGACACATGTGTACCTATCAGTCACTCCTATGGCAGGCCTTAACAATCCTGGAGGCAGAGTGCTTGGTAACATGTGAGATGGTGCTCTAGCATGAGCTGAGCCTGTCTGCAGCTTTCGGAACCATGTCCTTATAGCTGTTCTATGATATAGCCTACCATATACTCTTAAAGTGCCTTATAATCTTAGACGGTTATGGTAACTATGGTTTGGCTTTATCGAAACATGTCGTGTAAGGTGTCTAACACTGTGGAATAATACCCCCATACCATTTCTGGACATGGGGATATTATTCCCCCCTTCTAGAGGGAAAGACATGTTAAAATCATACTTCACTGTTAGCCTCTGACCAAAGCCTCAGCATCACAAAATGGATGCTGCTGCCACAGACACAAGTCTGACCTCCTGCTGCTGGGAGTGATCCCAGCCAGGGAGGCCTGGACAATAGGTTTCCTGCTTGGGGAGGTGCTAGCACCTCCCCAGACAGCCTTTAGTGTATTGGGGCAGGGTGGGCTGAAAGGAATGAGACATGCCTTGGGCACACAAGGTGTTCCTTGCATAGTCCAGTTCAAACCGGCGCTGGGGCACTCCAGCCCCAGCTCTGGCGCGAAACTGGACAAAGGGAAGTGGGTGTAACCACCCCCTCCCAGGTCCCACCCATAAGGCGTGACCTAGCAGGTATCCCAGCCCCCCAGATTAGTATAAGAGTGGGAGTTGGGCCTCAAGACTTTAGATTATCCTGAACCTGCAAAACTGAACAGAAACTCTGGACCTTCGACATTCGACGAAAGAAGAAGACTGAAGAATCTCCCTTGTAGCCAAGGAGTGGCTACCCTGTGCAAACAGGCACCATCAAGAGACTACCCTTTGCTTTGCGACCGTTCTACGAGGAACCGACTGCAGAGCCCGACCAGAGCCTTGATTTCCAGACTTCTCCGACCCTCATCCACATCTGCAGCAGAGCTGAGATCCGTGGAGGCGACGAGCGACGTGGGACCGGCTACCTGGGAAAAGTGGCTAGTAACTTACAGCGCAGCTTCTGAGGTACCCTCGAAGTTGTGCACCGGGGATTGAGAAGCCCCAACCCCAAGCACCATCTGCACCGAAGACCAGCCCCCCACACTCCACGAGTCCTGCGTGGGGCCCTTCAGCATTTTCCTGCTTGCCGCGTCTGTCCGGTTGCTTGCCCGCTGGCTAGTGGCCTTTGTGACGACGCACCCTGAAATCTTCTGCGCTGGTTTGGCTCCTCCAGACTGGCTCCCGCTTCTCTGCAAAGAAGAAGCACCCCAGACCTTCCTGGTCTGCACCAGAAGCAAGTCCTTTGTTCTTCGTGGGTTCCGCTTGCCAAGGCTTGGTGAGTCCTAGTCCAACTTCGACGCCGCCGACAGCAAGAGCCTTCGTGGGACAGCTCGCCTCCTGGTCCTGGTCGTCCTCGACGCTTCCTGGTCCTCCTGGCTGCAGCGACAAGCTTCACCTGCAACTCTTCACGACATCGCCTGGTTCCTTCCTGGTTCCACGTGGTCACTGGCTAGTGACCTTGACTCTGTCCCTTCTGCTTGCAGGTTTCTTCTCTTCTTGATCCCAGCCTTGGGATCCACCGGACACTCTCCCCTGACTGCCTGTCAGCATCTTTCTTCAGGCATCCATAGGAGTCGACGACGAAAACGACGCATCTTCACCCCTATGCACCCGCAGCCTGTGGGCTAGGTAACTTGGGTACTCCGGTGCTCATCAGGATAGTGACTATCCTAGTGTCTAGTTTTCAAGTCTCAACTTCCTAGCTACTCCGGAAGTGTCCTAAATCTACCGTTTTCTAAACTGTACTATTGCTATTGACTTTTACGCATTACGCGTGAGTGTTTCCACTCTGCACACGAATCCCGTGGGCCTCCCACTTCCTAACTAACGCTAGTGTAGTGTAGCCCCAGCGATTCCCTAGGCCTAGGCCTATTCTATTTCCGTGACAGTGGTTCTTATACCACTTATTTAGTATATGGTTTGCGTGGCCCCTAGGGCCTAACTGTATTACTTACCTGTGTGACTTACTGTATGCATTAATAAGACTGTGTTGTACTTACCTCTAATCTCATAAAGAGTGCTGAGGGTTTGCTTAGAATAAATACACTTTATTTTATATATATATCTGTTGTGGTGTCCTTTCATTTGGTATTCAAGGGATTATATATGGTATCACAGCTGGCTTCACATTCCATTCAGAGTTTAGCCTAAGACTGCTCTTGTCCATGCTACCACTAGGATAGCTGGTCTATAAGGTTGACTTTACAACCAATCACCATAAGGGTATTTGGACTGATATAAGGTGTACACTATAACTAGTGACATCATACATCAGGCCAACTTCTCACACCTGCACCTAACTTCATTCGTGGCAGGGGAAAGCTGCTTAGCTTATCGAACTATCCCTGGTGACCAAAATGTAAAAAATGCTCAACTCGTCATAGTAACATCGGTATTAGGTTTAATTCAAATGTCCTCTGACTAGCCTTTATATGCTCACAACACTCAAACATTGTCTATGTAGTTTAAAAACACCTTCCCAATGCAGACATAGATCGCCGCTTAAAGCTCAATTGCAAACGAAACTGCATCCGATGGTAATGGCAGGCTGTGGGAACTAATTGAAAAAAAGAGCATGTATGCAATCAAATATCGTTAACCTACTACCGCTATCCTCCACTTACTACTTCAAAGCACCACCATAGGTCACTAGTGTGTATGTCATCGCGTCCAATACCTGAGAAACTAGTTCATGAAAATAGAAAGGGGACTCCCTTAGTTCCTAATAGCCTAGGACAGCGGCCATTTTGAAGATGCACTTTTTTTTACATATGGTGCCCTCAGTTTACATTAAATGTAGCGTAAAAGAAAGAAAGGGGAGGCGAGGAAAGGCTGTCTAAGTCGTATGGATTACTTAAGTTATTTCAAACTGTCACCAATCCAATTGATTAAGCATAACGGGAGACCACAGAGTGCTAGCACACTTCCAGTGGTTCCTCTGATCAATATCAAAACCCAACATCAAGCCAGAATGCCTCATGAATAAATCTCAACTTACATTTCTCAAGTCTATCATTATTTGTTTGTGACCCCATATAGTTGAAACCAGGGTATACAGTCATTGAGTCCCTTTATGGTGCTCTTAAGCCTGCCCACCCAGCGTTGTTCCCTTATTAAGAGGAAGTTAGAAATGTCGCTGGTATTGGGTGGGATAAAGGGTTTGTCTAGTACTGTCCACCTTAAATCTTGTTCAGTATGTCTATGCTCAGTGAAGTGGGCAGTCAATTTGGTATTCATTTTTCCACACCGTATCGTGCTCATATGTTCCAATATGCTGCTTTTTACTCTACGAGTTGTCATCCCTACATATTGCATATTGCACGGGCATTTTATCAAATAGATGACGTTTTCTTTGTTACATGTGATATGTTTTCTCTGTTCCCAAGGGCGGTTGAGCCCGATGTCTTCACTTTTCCCATTGATCGAAAGCGGACATGCTCTACAGTAACCACACGAATAGTGGCCCATCACCGGTGGTAGGAGCTGGTTCCGATTCTGTCCGTTTGTGGGGTTAATCTGCGTCCTAGGGCGTGTATTCACAATCATATCCTTGTTACTTGCACTTTTCTTAAATGAGAAAAGGTGGATAGGTTGATCCAATCCCTTTGAGTTGAGAATTCGCCAATTCTTTTGTATTATTTTCTTCATTGGTTTGATGCTGTGTTGATGTTGTCACACAGATACTTCTTTCAATGGTTTCTTTTTCATTTGTTTCCAGTAAGGGATCTCTATCACAATTTCTCGCTCGTTTCTGGGCTCTCTTGAGGACATATTCTGGATAGTCTCTGTTTCTGAGCTTCTCACTCAGATTATCCGCTTCCTTTTTGTAATCTGTAACCAAAGAACAATTCCTGCGAAGCCGCAGGAACTGCCTATGGGGAAGGTTCTCCCTGAGGGAACGGGGATGAAAGCTGTTGAAAGATAGATTATTTCTATCAGTCGGTTTGTGATACACTGCTGATCAGAGCTCCATTCTCTGCTCTTATATTTAGATGTAAGAAAGGCAATGATTCATTAGTCGTGGTACCCTTAAAGTATAAAAATGGGTTTCTTTGGTTAAGCCAAGTGAGGCTTCAATGCAGTTTTAGGGAAGGAACATAGGCACTGGATACCTGATTAGCAGGAGCCCAGGGCACACTCAGTCAAAGAACTTCAGCAAAAAGTGGGGGCATACCATGCAAGAAAGAGGTTACTTTCTCACAGTAAGCATCTGTTCTTGGCATGTAGAGCTGTAGATTCACATGCGCCCACCCGCCTCCCCGGTCTCATGTAGTTGTTGCAGTTCTCAGTTTACATACATACGTATATACATCTCTGTACTACGCTTAATTACTCTATTCTCTCCCTCTTGTGGAAAAACAAACTAACAATGGAGTTGATACTCGTGTGCACTATCACCGAAAGGAGGAGTCAGCTTACCTCATGACTGGAAAGACTTCTTTGAAGAAAAACAACTTGCAAACATCCGGACCCAGCACTAGATGGCAGGAGTATGCAAAGCATATGAATCAACAGCTCGACATGCAAAGAACAGATGGTTTCTCGGTAAGTAACATTATCCATATAGATGGATGGATCAGTCAGTTTAGAGTATTATTTTGGCAAGCTCTTGTGGCCATAGGATGAAATCAAAATTCCTTGAACACATGAAGTAGGGCAATTCTCACTCATTCAAGGAATTATGACCAATGAAATCTTAAGAATGTAATTAATCAGAAAACTCAGTGCAACAGTAATTAATGTTCAACATCTATTGCAGGTGTCCTCTTAGTGTAATCTATGTACTAATTCCAGTTGATCTACAAAATGCATTTTACTGTATGGCAGTGAATTTAAATGTATCACTGACTGTGTAAACATGTACTAGATTAGTCTGGCAACATTACTGAAGCCACTGTAGCCCTGCTATAGGTTTTTGATTCATTTCTAAATCCAAGTTTCTTATCTTTTGGGGGTGTGCAGTGTTAAAGCATCACAGCAATGTTGGGACTCAGTGCTTCCTGTCAGTCAGCTCACACCCCACCTCCCACAGTCCTCTTGTTCGACAGCACTCAACAGCTTCCGAAAATTCCTTTCAGGCTAACACTAGTGTGCAGAGTGCATACAGTATTTTGGTAAGTTATTTAAATTCTGCATTTTCTCACTCTTGTAAGTATGAAAACGTTTTCACCCTGTTGTCTCAATGTGGGAAATAATATGAAGTAAAATATGCTTTCAAACTGCTTGCGAAAAGCTTGAGCTTAAAAGAACACTGGTAATAGAAGCAAAAGTGGCACCTGTGGGTAACCAAAAGATTAATTTGCATATGGTCGGCATGGTTCTTCTGCATCATAAATGCACCCCTTTTTACAAATAAATATTTTTAGGTCTCGCCTAGCGTTGCAGAGCGCATGCGCTGCTTGCTCTGCAAGAGTTATAGTTAAGGATATTTCAGAAAGGGACTTAAAGCCCGCCCCGCTTTTCTATAGGTTCCCGTCGTACCTTATGGTAAACGCTGTGTCACCATTAGGTTTTGGCAATTTTGGTTGCCGCCCTGTGACCTCTTGGGACGGCCCACCCAGACAAACGCACGACATCTTTGTTTTTGAGAACGTTTGAAGGGTGTGCGCAGACACTGCTGACAGCCAGCCGTGCCAAGCATCTGTTCACTATTATGTGTTGCCTTGGTGGCTTGCCAGGGAGGCAGCGTGGAGAAGCTCCCCTCCCTCCTGCAAAAGGGCATCCCCCCCCCCCCCCCCCCCCTGGACTCTCCCGAAGAGCAAGAAGGTGGAAAGGGAAGCCTGTGCAGTGGGGGCATAGAATAATATGATTTCACTCGTACACTCTTTTGCGTGGCATAAAATTAAGGCTCTGGTGCGGAGTACCATTTCCAATGGCAGGGTCCATTAAAAGAAAAAAAAAACTTCCTATAGGGTGTCAACAACCCTACGAACGCAGCTGGTCAGAGTTCCAGCCTTAACTAAAAATGTAGTAGGAAAAAGATAAAAATGCTGCTTTTATGGGCCAGGAGATTTAGAGCTTAACCACACTGTGTGATCCTGGGCATATCGCTTACACGCCTACTGCCTCGGTTCCGTCCTCTGCCAAAACTGGGAATGTAAAAGATGAGACAATTAAAATGTTTGTGCTTTTATATGTGCCTGTGTGTACACTTGTTACACGTGTGTGCACAATCTACCCCATCTGTGACCCCCTCCTCTCTAAAAGCACTTTTACAGACACCACTGGACCCGGCGACCCTGGGACCGGTGAGCGCTGCACTATACGGACGCAGTGTAAAATATCACTTTCACACTTCTAACAAGTGCACCAAATGCTGTGCACTGCCCGCTTGTGAATATAAGTACGCCTCCCACAGCCCTAGCGGACAGTGGCCCAGGGCCACGCCTCAGGCCGCATTTTTCTAAATCTAACGAAATTCTCTGTGTCTGGAGCATTCTCACCCATATATGATTAATATATGTAATAGTGCTAGTTTATATAGTGCAAAGTTAACTGGAAGATATTAGAGCGCTTTTACATGAGCACTAGTTACATAATGTTGCACAAAAAGACACTTTCATTTTTAATTGGCACAGGAAGATTAAATAACTGAGCCAACGCTCAGGGTCGCCTCGAACCCTGTTCACCAGCACCAAAGCCTGCTACAGCTGCCGTCAGGCTATGATATCCTCACCTGTTCTGTTGCAGCATTTAGAGTTCAAGAGTTGCTGGGCAGAACTACATTGAATGTTAATTCCTGTCCAGTCTTTAGTTCAAATGTTGTCCTTATCAGCGGTGAGTGACCGGCAGGACGCACACTAGTGTCAGGCTGGTGGCGCGGCTGCACCTAAAGCCATAAACAGCCAAGATCGTCATAAGTTAATGCCAAGCCTGGGCCCTGGGGTTAAGGTTTAGAGCCTCAGCCAGGCAGACACACAGTTTCGGGTTGGAATGGGGAGAGCACAGCATAAGATAGGGAGGCTTCTCACACACAGGTACAAAGTGGACTGTATCAGTGAAAGCTTCCACACCTGCCAGAGGCAAACTTGGGTTCAGCAAGGACATGAGCTGTTAACAGTGCAAGCTTCCGTAAAAGATGAGACAATTTAAATGTTTGTGACTTTATATGTGTCTGTGTGTATACTTGTTACACGTGTGTGCACATTCTACCCCATGTGTGACCCCCTCCTCTGTAAAAACACTTCTACAGGCACCACTGGCACCTGGCGACCCTGGGACCGGTGAGCGCTGCACTATATGCATGCATATCACTTTCACACTTCTAACAAGTGCTCCAAGGCTGCTTTGAAGATGTGATAAAGAGCCCCAGGGGTTACCCAGGTCTGCCTGGAGGGCAGAGCTCTGCTACAGTGGAATGCCAGAGCAGGGGGTGGAGTCGTAAACCATGTTTATCGAAGGAGGAAGGGAGGCCTAGTGTCAGTTACAATATGTTATGTTTTTATACATACTTGAGGCTCTGGGGTTAACCATGTAAATTACGTTCTTTGGCAGGAGTACCTGTATTTACACGCTGCATATAAAAATATGCTCTCTGTATATATTGCACCCATCAATTAATGGTGCAATCAAGTGCTTATTGCAAGTTTCAAATCTAAGCGCTATACCCAACACAATAGCAGCAAAGCGCAGTGGCAGGTGTGTTTATTTGCAACTTATACAGTTTAACCCATATGCGTTTCCCCCTGCCCTGGAACATTAAGCCTGGGATACTGCAAAGCGTGTAATATGTTAGGTTTCAAAACAAAATTCACACTATGATTTAAGCCATACAAATAAGAAATGATATATGTCACCCTACCCCTACTAAAATACAAATATATTGCGTTACAAACCTCCTTTTATTCTGGGTCAAACTTTACTCTGATTAACTCCCAATATTGTTTAGCGGGACTGCCTGTTTTGTATATATATTGCTTCCATCAACTTGTGTTGCAATACAGTGCTTACTGCAAGGTTACAATGTAAGCGCTATGGCCAACAAAAAAAAAAAGTGTTTAAAATCTCCAGCTAGCGGTTAGAGTGAAGCTAATGCTGTGCAGTAGTTCACATACTGAACTACACTATTAATCTGAAAGAAACACGTTAGTTAGATTCCTCACCTTAGAATATCCCCAGGCGTCAGACTGGATCCGGAAGATTTTTCGTCAGCAATACCCCTTGCGCGTCGCTAGGCGTCGTCTGCGGCTCCGCGTCCGTCGTCGGCATCGTGCGCCGGAATGACGTCGTCGGAGTACTTAGACGCCGCCCTCGCGCGCTGACGTCAGTTCTTCTTTTTTCCGCGCCAGTAAGCGCAGATCCGGGAGAGCTACCCCTTTAGTCAATTTTTGACTAACTTTTTGATCCTTTTTGATCCTGTCTATCGACACCGGTGCCGGTAGGATGCCTGGGTTTAAAGCCTGTACGGACTGTAGCAGATTGATGTCGGTTACGGACCATCACCGCCGGTGCCTGTACTGTTTGGGCCTCGACCACGACGCGGAGTCGTGCTCGGACTGTAAGGCCCTGACCTCGAAGGCTAGACGGGAGCGGTCCCGTAAGCTTCTCGAGATTCGCCACTCGGCTCCGCGCGTCTCTCGATCCCGGTCCAGGAGGAGGTCCAAGGATCGGTCGCGGAGCCGCAGCCGACGTCACCATCGGTCGTCGGGATCAAAGTCTTCGGGTAAGTCGAAGCATTCCAAGAAGTCCAAGAGACGTCTTCGCTCTTCGGACTCCCCACGCCGGTCGCGCGACTCGGTCGAGGGTCAGGGTGGTTCCACCCCCGCGGCTCCGGCGGAGCCGCAGGCGCCGCGTCCGTCCCCATACCCTCCAGTCCCTGGGACTAACGCGACGCCGGTGGAAGTCAGTGCCTTCCTCTCGGCCATGAGTAACCTGGCTCCGCCGTCGGCGCCCGCTGGTGCGCCTTCGGGCCCCGCGGACCCGACTGGGTTGCCTTGCCAGCCGGCGGCTCCGGCCCCGGCGCCGTTGACGGCTCCGGCCTCGACGCCGCAAGCGCCCGAGGGACCCGTTCTCGAGTCCCCGTCGACGCCGGTCAACCTTGTCACTCCTCCACCGGCGTGGACTCCGGTTCCACCCCCGACACCGACTCCGCTCGACGCCGTGCCCCAGTTTAGTCCCGGTCCGGGCCCGGCGCCGGTCCGGCGTCGATGGACGCCGAGGTCGACGCCGCTAGAGACACATTTTGTCTACCGCCCGGCTCCGTTACTTTCTCCCCTACACCAGGAGTCGGATGAGGGGGACTACTGGGAGGGATCCGAGGATCCTATGGCCCAACTGTCCCAGGACTGGGCAGATGAACTGGGGGAGGCCAGTGGTCTGGATACCTCGCCAGACACTGGATTCATCTCTCCTCCGACTGTGGCTTCGGAGGAGGGTGCTGCTTTCTCCGTGGTGCTGCGCAAGGCGGCCGCAGCCCTTGGGCTCTAGCTACCTGCCGTGGCTGTGAGGACGAACGTCCTCACTGAGGTGCTTCAATCTGCAGCAAGCTCCACTGAGCCTCTGCTGCCGTTCAATGAAGCCCTCACTGACGTTCTCCAGGGCACCTGGTCCAAGCCCTCCACAGTTCCTCCTGTGGACAGGAATGTTGCCAGGCGCCACCGCCCTGCTCCGGGCGACCCCAGTTTTCTGTCCCAACACCCTACCCCTGAGAGCCTGGTTATCCAGGCCTCCACCTCCCAATCCTCTTTCCCGACCGCCCCGCCGGACCGGGATTCCAAGAGACTGGAGCAGTTTGGCAAGAAACTGTTCTCATCCCTTAGTTTGGGCCTGCGGTCTTTGAACACCGCTTGTCTCTTGGACCGTTATTCCCACTCTCTGTGGGATGCGGTGGAGGACGCGCTGCCCCTGTGTCCGGAGGAGGTCCGGACACGACTTACCCAGGCTCTGGCCGATGGGAGGGATGCCGCGCAACATGCCATACGTTGTGGGCTTGACACCACGGACTCGCTGGGTAGGGCCATTTCCACCACTGTGGCGCTTCGACGTCACGCCTGGCTGCGGTCCACGTCGTTTTCCGGCGATGTCCAGAGCACTCTCATGGACATGCCGTTTGATGGCACTCGCCTGTTTGGCGAGAAGGCGGACCGTGCGCTGAACCGCTTTAAGGACTCCCGGGCTACGGCCAAGTCCTTGGGCCTCTCGGCCCCGCGGTCGCAATCTTCTGCTTTTCGCCCCTTTCGTGGCCAAGGAAGGGGTGCCTCCTCACGTGCGCCTAGCCACCAGCCGCAGAACCAACCTGCGCGCGGTCGTGGACGTGGTTTCCGCCGAGGCGGATCTGGAGGACGACGAGGTCAGCCCACATCCACCCCGGCAGCATCCGCCTCAAAGCCTTCCTAGTCCGAGCTTTCAGGCCCATTCCACGCCAGTGGGCGGCAGAGTTCGCCATCACCTGCTCCACTGGCGGTCCATCACATCGGACAGGTGGGTGCTGCAATTCGTCCGAAGGGGCTACTCCCTCCCCTTCGAGACGACCCCTCCAGCCATGCCACCGCAGCACCACCGTATCTCGGGGGATCACTTGCATCTTCTCCACGAGGAGGTTTTTGCCCTCTTGGCCAAGGGGGCCGTCGAGCGCGTTCCGAGCCCAGAAGTAGGTCGTGGTTGTTATTCCCACTACTTTCTGGTTCCCAAGAAGGGCAAAGGGGGCCTCCGCCCTATCTTGGACCTTCGGAACGTCAATGCCTTCCTCCGGAAGGAAAGGTTCAAGATGTTGACTTTGGCTCAGGTTCTAGCTGCCCTAGACCCCAGAGACTGGATGGTAGCGTTGGACTTGCAGGACGCTTATTTCCACATCCCCGTCCTGCCGGCCCACCGGCGTTACCTGCGGTTCACGGTGGGCCAAGAGCACTTTCAGTTTACCGTGCTCCCCTTCGGCCTCACCAGTGCCCCTCGGGTGTTCACGAAAGTGATGGCGGTGGTCGCAGCTCATCTGCGCAGATCAGGGTTCCAGTCTTCCCCTATCTCGACGACTGGTTGTTGAAGGCGGGCTCGCCCCAGACAGTCGTCTCCCACCTCCAGACTACGGCGGATCTCCTGCATTTGCTGGGGTTTTCCATCAACGTGCCGAAGTCACACCTGAGTCCCTCTCAGAAGCTCCTCTTCATCGGAGCGGTTCTCGATTCGGCGCAGTTCCGGGTCTATCCACCGGAACAGCGGGTTCGGGATATACAGGCCCTGATTCCCATCTTTCGGCCTCTATCCTGGGTTTCGGTCAGGCTAGTGTTGCGGCTTCTGGGGCTGATGGCCTCCTGCATCCTACTAGTGCATCACGCCAGGCGGCGCATGCGGGCTCTGCAGTGGGACCTGAAGTTTCAGTGGGCCCAGCATCACGGCAACCTGTCCGACCATGTCTTGATCTCGGAGGGCACTGCACAGCAGTTGCAGTGGTGGCTCACGGACCGCGATTGGGTCATGGGCAGGAGCCTCTCCCTTCCCCAACCGGAGCATGTCGTAGTGACGGATGCGTCCCTCCTGGGATGGGGTGGCCATATGGGAGAGGCGGAAATCAGAGGCCTCTGGTCTCCGGCGGAGTCTCGTCTCCACATCAACCTGTTGGAGTTGAGGGCGATCCGACTTGCACTGAAAGCCTTCCTTCCCTCTGTCAGGGGCAGTGTCGTGCAGGTGTTCACGGACAACACCACCGCCATGTGGTATTGCAACAAACAGGGCGGGGTGGGGTCGTGGACCCTTTGTCAGGAGGCTCTGCGCCTCTGGACGTGGCTGGAACACCAGGGCGTCACCCTAGTGGTTCAACATCTGGCGGGCTCTCTGAACGCCAGAGCGGACGAACTCAGCCGCCGGTGCATGATGGATCACGAATGGCGTCTGAACTCCGAAGTGGCGCAAGGTCTCTTTCAGCAGTGGGGAGAGCCTTGGTTAGATCTATTCGCCACCGAAGAGAACGCGCAATGTCAGCAGTTCTGCGCGTTGGAATTTCCAAGGCGGCACTCGCTCGGCGACGCTTTTCGTCACGAGTGGAGTTGCGGTCTGTTGTACGCCTTTCCGCCTATACCACTTCTGCCCAGAGTGCTGAAGAAGATCAGGCACGACCGGGCCCAAGTCATCTTGGTGGCTCCGGATTGGGCACGAAGATACTGGTATCCCGAGCTACTCAGTATGTTGACCGATCCCCCGATACGTCTGCCCCTTCGGGAGGATCTTCTGTCGCAGCAGCAGGGGACGGTCCTCCACCCGAACCTGTCCAGCCTCCACCTCCATGCGTGGAGATTGAGCGGCGGCAGTTGATGCCATTCGACTTGCCTCCTGAAGTCTGTGATATCATTCTGGCAGCCAGGCGTCCCTCCACAAAGACGGTATACGCCTGCCGGTGGAACAAATTTGTGGCATGGTGCACAGCAAAGGCTGTGGATCCCCTTTCCGCCCCTCTTTCTGAGGTTCTCCTCTTTCTTCTTTCTCTGGCCCGGCAGGGCTCTGCCCTGGGCACCCTGAAAGGTTATCTTGCTGCCATCTCTGCCTTCTTGCGGCTTCCTGATCAGCCTTCTCTTTTCAAGTCCCCTGTGGTTACACGCTTTCTAAAAGGCATTACTCACACGTTCCCTCCTGTCCCTTTTGTAATGCCTCAGTGGGACTTGAATCTGGTCTTGACATTCCTGATGTGCGCTCCCTTCGAGCCTCTTCACAATTGTCCTCTTAGTCTTCTGACTCTTAAGACTGCTTTTCTGGTAGCCATCACCTCGGCTAGACGGGTGAGTGAGCTCCAGGCTTTATCTTCAAAGCCTCCTTTTCTGTCTGTTCATCCGGACAAGGTTGTCCTTCGGCCTCGTCCCTCCTTTCTTCCGAAAGTGGTGACTCCATTTCATCTTGGGCAGTCTGTCACCTTGCCCACCTTCTTTCCGCCTCCGCATCCTTCCAAGGAGGAAGAGAGGCTCCACCGTCTGGACCCAAAACGTGCGCTCTCCTTTTATTTGGACCGCACAAAGCAGTTCCGGGTGGACGACCAACTTTTTGTTGGATACGTGGGTGCTAAGAAGGGGAAAGCTGTGCACAAACGGACCATCTCTCGGTGGGTCGTTTTGTGCATCAAAATTTGTTACTCTTTGGCAAAAAAGGACCCTCCTGTTGGGCTGCGCGCCCATTCTACTCGGGCCACAGCGGCTACTACTGCCTTGGGACGGGGAGTCCCTTTGCAGGACATCTGTCAGGCGGCGATGTGGGCTTCGCTACACACGTTTGCCAGGCATTATTGCCTTGACAGCCAAGTCCGGAGGGGTGGCTTCTTTGGCCGTTCTGTCCTCCAGGACTTTCTGGTGTGATCTTGGTTCGCAGACCCACCACCGGGGATGGTATTGCTTGGGTATCTATTCTAAGGTGAGGAATCTAACTAACGTGTTTCTTTCAGATGAACAAGTTACTTACCTTCGGTAACGATGTATCTGTAAGAAACATTAGTTAGTTAGATTCCTCACCGACCCACCCATCCTCCCCGTTCTGCGAACTGACATCTAGGGTTAAGGTTATCCTTTTCAGGCCCCTAGATTTTATTTTTGGCACCAGTGTCGGTCTTTGCATGGCTCTGCGTTCCTGGCGCGGAAGGCTATGTACAAGAACTGACGTCAGCGCGCGAGGGCGGCGTCTAAGTACTCCGACGACGTCATTCCGGCGCACGACGCCGACGACGGACGCGGAGCCGCAGACGACGCCTAGCGACGCGCAAGGGGTATTGCTGACGAAAAATCTTCCGGATCCAGTCTGACGCCTGGGGATATTCTAAGGTGAGGAATCTAACTAACTAATGTTTCTTACAGATACATCGTTACCGAAGGTAAGTAACTTGTTCAATAAAACCCTACACCATGGCGCTATTATATGTGCACAGTACCACCTGCTTGTATAGTGTGTAAAAATAAACTGTCTTTATAGTCTGAAACTTATATGTGTGGCTCACTTTCACACTTCTAACAAGTGCACCGAATGCTGTGCGCTGCCCACTTGTTAATATAAGTGCGCCTCCCACAGCCCTAGCGCACAATGTTTTGGCATACACAGCATGTGGTCATGCAGGTATTGTCATAATTTAGCAATTTATAGGCAGTGTCACTTTAACGTAATTTGTCAATGAAACACCGACCCCTCTCAAATACGTGAAACAATCACAGATGCATGTAATCCAGTTTGTTTTATCAGTGTAATATAGATGAGATGTCCTGTTGCTTTCTTTTTTTCTCTCACTAATTCATCTGTCTAATAGTGCATAATTGATGACATATACTGTATACTTTTTAGAAAAGAAAAACAATATAAAAAACAATCTCATTTACAATGCTAACGGCTTTAAACAATGTCACTGCGAGACCTATTGCATTGTAAATGCTTGTTATGGCACATGCTACAGCAGAATTCTCTTGACAATAATTCATTGTATCAACTTCTCACAGATTAAATTGAACCAGTCGGTAGTTAGTCACCCACTCTTGTACCATGTCAGATATGCACTGCAGCAGAAGCAGTAATGAACAGACCTGTCCTAATATCTTTGTGCAGCTACTTCAGCTCATCTGCAGAGTAGATGGTTATACCAGGGGTCTCCAACTCTACTTATGTTCCATGAAACTACTCCTGCGCCATTAATATTAGAGACGTAATAGCAACCACATTTAAATAAAATTACCGTTAGT
Organism: Triturus cristatus; assembly: GCF_964204655.1. Taxonomy (NCBI): domain Eukaryota; kingdom Metazoa; phylum Chordata; class Amphibia; order Caudata; family Salamandridae; genus Triturus; species Triturus cristatus. The sequence continues at coordinate 1,280,820,753 of NC_140579.1, read as the reverse complement.
AGTCCTCCTTTGCAAGATTACCAGGAGGGACCACTCAGTGCATCAGACATGGTTGCCAGCAGTAATGTAAACAAGCATTTGCAATGCAGTAGGTCTCACATTTACACAAGTTTAAGCTATTGGCATTGTAAATGACAATGCCTTTTATTTATGTTTTGGTTTTTAAAACATAAATAAGACCTTGTGATTTACAGTGCCAATAGCTTCAACTCGCGTAAATGAGACCTATTGCATTGCAAATACTTGTTTCATCCCAGCTACTTGGCTCTGCCCTGCATGAGACTTCCTACCTGGAGAATGACAATGCTGTCCAGAACTGCCCATTCCTTTCTGACATCAGTGACCTTGCATGACCTCCCACTTTTACCCTTACTTTATCAGTACCACAGAATCAGTACTTCAAGGTTATTTTTTGCCCAAATATTCTTCTGGGTGACAGTTCCATGGATTTACAACACAGTCAGTAAATCAAGGCCATTACACTACAAGTCTTTGCTCATAGGCAGGACCACTGGAATAACGCAATCTTGTGGCCGCCGCATTCTCGGACTATTTACATATTTTCCACACTTGCCGCATGATTCAAATCTTCTGTATCAGTTGCGAACATTGATTCTAGCTCGGGTAGATCAAAAGAGGCTTAAAAGACTATCAGCCTTGGTCCCCCGGAGGGACAGATGGTTTGCAAAGATTAACTGTCAACATTTCGTTGCTGACGGCTGTATTCGTGTGTTAGAGTGCTGCTAATGAGGAGAAACGTTTGCCCAGACAGTACTACTGTGTTGTAAAATGTAAAATAGCAAAATATTGCGACAGAATGTGCCATATTACGCTGCATCATTGCACCTCTTCTGTGTCTGGTTAGGTTTGTACCTCTCCAGTCCCTGCAACACCTGTTCTGACCTGGGTCTCAGGCTCTGCAACAGCTCTGCTGACCTGGGTCTCAGGCTCTGCAACAGCTCTGCTGACCTGGTTCTCTGGCTCTACAGCAGCTCTGCTGACCTGGCTCTACAGCAGCTCTGCTGACCTGGTTCTCTGGCTCTAGAGCGGCTCTGCTATCCTGGTTCTCTGGCACTAGAGTGACTCTGCTGACCTGGTTCTCTGGCTCTAGAGCGGCTCTGCTGACCTGGTTCTCTGGCTCTAGAGCAGCTCTGCTGACCTGGTTCTCTGGCTCTAGAGCAGCTCTGCTGACCTGGTTCTTTGGCTCTAGAGCAGCTCTGCTGACCTGGTTCTCTGGCTCTAGAGCAGCTCTGCTGACCTGGTTCTCTGGCTCTAGAGCAGCTCTGCTGACCTGGTTCTCAGGCTCTACCGCAGCTCTGCTGACCTGGCTCTCTGGCTCTACTAAGGCTCTGCTGACCTGGTTCTCAGGCTCTACAGCAGCTTGCTAATCTGTTTCTTTGGCTCTACTGACCTGGTTCTCTGGCTGTAGAGCGGCTCTGCTGACCTGGTTCTCTGGCTCTACAGCAGCTCTGCTGACCTGGTTCTCTGGCTCAAGAGCAGCTCTGCTTACCTGGTTCTCTGGCTTTAGAGCAGCTCTGCTGACCTGGTTCTCTGGCTCTAGAGCAGCTCTGCTGACCTGTTTCTCTGGCTCTAGAGCAGCTTGCTAATCTGGTTCTTTGGCTCTGCTGACCTGGTTCTCTGGCTCTAGAGTGGCTCTGCCGACCAGTTCTCTGGCTATACAGCAGAACTGCTAACCAGGTTCTCTGGCCCTACAATAGCTCTGCTGACCTGGTTCTTAGGCTCTAGTTCGGCTCTGCTGACCTGGTTCTCTTGCTCTAGAGCGGCTCTGCTGACCAGGTTCTCTGGCTATACAACAGCTCTGCTAACCTGGTTCTTTGGCTCTAGAGCAGCTCTGCTGACCTGGTTCTTTGGCTCTAGAGCAGCTCAGCTTATCTGGTTGTTTGGCTCTAGAGCAGCTCTGCTGATCTGGTTTTCAGGCTCTAGGGCAGCTCTGCTAACATGGTTCTCTGGCTCTAGAGCAGCTCTGCTGACTTGGTTCTCTGGCTCTAGAGCAGCTCTGCTGACTTGGTTCTCTGGCTCTAGAGCAGCTCTGCTGACCTGGTTCTCTGGCTCTAGAGCAGCTCTGCTGACCTGGTTCTCTGGCTCTAGAGCAGCTCTGCTGACCTGGTTCTCTGGCTATTGAGCAGCTCTGCTGACCTGGTTCTCTGGCTATTGAGCAGCTCTGCTGACCTGGTTCTTAGGCTCTACAGCAGCTTGCTAATCTGTTTCTTTGGCTCTGCTGACCTGGTTCTCTGGCTGTAGAGCTGCTCTGCTGACCAGTTCTCTGGCTATACAGCAGAACTGCTAACTGGGATTCTCTGGCCCTACAACATTTCTGCTGACCTGGTTCTCAGGCTCTAGTTCGGCTCTGCTGACCTGGTTCTCCGGCTCTAGAGCGGCTCTGCTGACCTGCTTCTCAGTCTTTAGAGCAGCTCTTCTGACCTGGTTCTCTGGCTCTAGAGCAGGACTGCTGACCTGGTTCTTTGGTTCTAGAGCGGCTCTGCTGACCTGGTTCTCATGCTCTAGGACAGCTCTGCTGACCTGGTTCTCTGGCTCTATAGCGGCTCTGCTGATCTGGTTCTCAGGCTCTAGGGCAGCTCTGCTGACCTGGTTCTCTGGCTCTAAACCGGCTCTGCTGACCTGGTTCTCAGGCTCTAAAGCGGCTTCGCTGACCTGGTTCTCAGGCTCTAAAGCAGCTCTGCTGACCTGGTTCTCTGGCTCTAGTGTGGCTCTGCTGACCTGGTTCTCTGGCTCTATGGCAGCTCTGCTGACCTGGTTCTCAGGCTCTAGAGCAGCTCTGTTGACTTGGTGGTTCTCTGGCTCTAGAGCAGCTCTGCTGACATGGTTCTCTGGCTCTAGTGTGGCTCTGCTGACCTGGTTCTCAGGCTCTAGGGCAGCTCTGCTGACCTGGTTCTCTGGCTCTAAAGAAGCTCTACTGACCTGATTCTCTGGCTGTAGAGCGGCTCTGCTGACATGGTTGTTTGGCTCTAAAGCGGCTCTGCTGACTTGCTTCTCTTGCTCTAGAGCAGCTCTGCAGACTTGCTTCTCTTGCTCTAGAGCAGCTCTGCTGACCTGGTTCTCTGGCTCTACAGCAGCTCTGCTGACCTGGTTCTCTGGCTCTAGAGCAGCTCTGCTGACCTGGTTCTCTGGCTCTAGAGCAGCTCTGCTGACTTGATTCTCTGGCTCTAGAGCAGCTCTGCTGACATGGTTCTCTGGCTCTGCAGCAGCTCTGCAGACCTGGTTCTCTGGCTCTACAGCAGCTCTGCTGACCTGGTTCTCTGGCTGTAGAGCGGCTCTGCCAACCAGTTCTCTGGCTATACAGCAGAACTGCTAACTAGGTTCTCTGGCCCTACAACAGCTCTGCTGACCTGGTTCTCAGGCTCTAGTTCGGCTCTGCTGACCTGGTTCTCTGGCTCTAGAGCAGCTCTGCTGACCTGGTTCTCAGGCTCTATAGCAGCTCTGCTGACCTGGTTCTCAGGCTCTACAGCAGCCTTGCTGACCTGGCTCTCTGGCTATACTAAGGCTCTGCTGACCTGGTTCTCTGGCTCTAAAGCAGCTCTGGTGACTTGGTTCTCTGGCTCTAGAGCAGCTCTGCTGACCTGGTTCTCAGGCTCTAAAGCAGCTCTGGTGACCTGGCTCTAGTGCGGCTCTGCTGCCATGGTTCTCTGGCTCTAGAGCAGCTCTGCTGACCTGGTTCTCAGGCTAGGGCAGCTCTGCTGACCTGGTTCTCTGGCTCTAGAGCGACTCTGCTGATCTGGTTCTCAGGCTCTAGGGCAGCTCTGCTGACCTGGTTCTCTGGATCTAAAGCGGCTCTGCTGACCTGGTTCTCTGGATCTAAAGCGGCTCTGCTGACCTGGTTCTCTGGATCTAAAGCGGCTCTGCTGACCTGGTTCTCAGGCTCTAAAGCGGCTGTGCTGGCCTGGTTCTCTGGCTCTAGTGCGGCTCTGCTGACCTGGTTTTCTGGCTCTAGAGCATCTCTGCTGACCTGGTTCTACAGCAGCTCTCCTGACCTGGTTCTAACACAGCTCTGCTGACCTGATTCTCTGGCTCTACAGCAGCTCTGCATACCTGGTTCTCTGGCTCTACAGCAGCTCTGCAGACCTGGTTCTCTGGCTCTACAGCAGCTCTGCTGACCTGGTTCTCTGGCTGTAGAGCGGCTCTGCCAACCAGTTCTCTGGCTATACAGCAGAACTGCTAACTAGGTTCTCTGGCCCTACAACAGCTCTGCTGACCTGGTTCTCAGGCTCTAGTTCGGCTCTGCTGACCTGGTTCTCTGGCTCCACAGCAGCTCTGCTGACCTGGTTCTCAGGCTCTACAGCAGCTCTGGTGACCTGGCTCTAGTGCGGCTCTGCTGCCATGGTTGTCTGGCTCTAGAGCAGCTCTGCTGACCTGGTTGTCTGGCTCTAGAGCAGCTCTGCTGACTTGGTTCTCTGGCTCTAGAGCAGCTCTGCTGACCTGGTTCTCTGGCTCTACAGCAGCTCTGCTGACCTGGTTCTCTGGCTCTAGTGCGGCTCTGCTGACCTGGTTCTCAGGCTCTAAAGCGGCTCTGCTGACCTGGTTCTCAGGCTCTAAAGCGGCTGTGCTGGCCTGGTTCTCTGGCTCTAGTGCGGCTCTGCTGACCTGGTTTTCTGGCTCTAGAGCGGCTCTGTCGACCTGGTTCTCTGGCTGTACAGCGGCTCTGCTGACCTGGTTCTCTGGCTCTAGAGCATCTCTGCTGACCTGGTTCTACAGTAGCTCTGCTGACCTGTTTATTTGGCTCTACAGCAGCTCTGCTGACCTGGTTCTAACACAGCTCTGCTGACCTGATTCTCTGGCTCTTGAGCAGCTCTGCTGACCTGGTTCTCTGGCTCTAGAGCAGCTCTGCTGACTTGGTTCTCTGGCAATTGAGCATCTCTGCTGACCTGGTTCTCTGGCTCTACAGCAGCTCTGCTGACCTGGTTCTCTGGCTCTACAGCAGCTCTGCTGACCTGGTTCTCAGGCTCTACAGCAGCTTGCTAATCTGTTTCTTTGGCTCTGCTGACCTGGTTCTCTGGCTGTAGAGCGGCTCTGCTGACCAGTTCTCTGGCTATACAGCAGAACTGCTAACTGGGTTCTCTGGCTGTACAGCGGCTCTGCTGACATGGTTGTTTGGCTCTAAAGCGGCTCTGCTGACCTGGTTCTCAGTCTCTAGAGCAGCTCTTCTGACCTGGTTCTAGAGCGGCTCTGCTGACCTGGTTCTCATGCTCTAGGGCAGCTCTGCTGACCTGGTTCTCTGGCTCTAAAGTGGCTCTGCTGACCTGGTTCTCTGGCTGTAAAGCGGCTCTGCTGACCTGGTTCTCAGGCTCTAAAGCGGCTCTGCTGGCCTGGTTCTCTGGCTCTAGTGCGGCTCTGCTGACCTGGTTTTCTGGCTCTAGAGCTGCTCTGTCGACCTGGTTCTCTGGCTCTAGAGCAGGAATGCTGACCTGGTTCTCTGGTTCTAGAGCGGCTCTGCTGACCTGGTTCTCATGTCTAGGGCAGCTCTGCTGACCTGGTTCTCTGGCTCTAGAGCGGCTCTGCTGATCTGGTTCTCAGGCTCTAGGGCAGCTCTGCTGACCTGGTTCTCAGGCTCTAAAGCGGCTCTGCTGACCTGGTTCTCAGGCTCTAAAGCGGCTCTGCTGACCTGGTTCTCAGGCTCTAAAGCGGCTCTGCTGACCTGGTTCTCTGGCTCTACAGCAGCTCTGCTGACCTGGTTCTCTGGCTCTACAGCAGCTCTGCTGACCTGGTTCTCAGGCTCTAGAGCAGCTCTGCTGACCTGGTTCTCAGGCTCTAGAGCAGCTCTGCTGACCTGGTTCTCTGGCTCTCGTGCGGCTCTGCTGACCTGGTTCTCAGGCTCTAGGTCAGCTCTGCTGACCCGGTTCTTTGGCTCTACAGCAGCTCTGCTGACCTGGTTCTCTGGCTCTAGAGCAGCTCTGCTGACCTGGTTCTTTGGCTCTAGGGCAGCTCTGCTAACCTGGTTCTCTGGCTCTAGAGAAGCTCTGCTGACCTGGTTCTCTGGCTCTAGAGCAGCTCTGCTGACCTGGTTCTCAGGCTCTAAAGCGGCTCTGCTGACCTGGTTCTCAGGCTCTAGTGCGGCTCTGCTGACCTGGTTCTCAGGCTCTAGTGCGGCTCTGCTGACCTGGTTCTCTGGCTCTAGGGCAGCTGTGGTGACCTGGTTCTCTGGCTCTAAAGAAGCTCTACTGACCTGGTTCTCTGGCTGTACAGCGGCTCTGCTGACATGGTTGTTTGGCTCTAAAGCGGCTCTGCTGACTTGCTTCTCTTGCTCTAGAGCAGCTCTGCTGACTTGCTTCTCATGCTCTAGAGCAGCTCTGCTGACTTGCTTCTCTGGCTCTTCAACAGCTCTGCTGACCTGGTTCTACAGCAGGACTGCTGACCTGGTTCTCTGGCTCTACAGCAGCTCTGCTGACCTGGTTCTCTGGCTCTAGAGCAGCTCTGCTGAACTGATTCTCTGGCTCTAGAGAAGCTCTGCTGACCTGGTTCTCTGGCTCTACAGCAGCTCTGCTGACCTGGTTCTCTGGCTCTAGTGCGGCTCTGCTGCCATGGTTCTCTGGCTCTAGAGCAGCTCTTCTGACTTGGTTCTCTGGCTCTAGAGCAGCTCTGCTGACCTGGTTCTCTGGCTCTAGTGCGGCTCTGCTGACCTGGTTCTCTGGCTCTAGTGCGGCTCTGCTGACCTGGTTCTCAGGCTCTAGGGCAGCTCTGCTGACCTGGTTCTCTGGCTCTAAAGCGGCTCTGCTGACCTGGTTCTCAGGCTCTAAAGCGGCTGTGCTGGCCTGGTTCTCTGGCTGTACAGCGGCTCTGCTGACCTGGTTCTCTGGCTCTAGAGCAGCTCTGCTGACCTGGTTCTACAGAAGCTCTGCTGACCTGTTTATTTGGCTCTACAGCAGCTCTGCTGACCTGGTTCTAACACAGCTCTGCTGACCTGATTCTCTGGCTCTTGAGCAGCTCTGCTGACCTGGTTCTCTGGCTCTAGAGCAGCTCTGCTGACTTGGTTCTCTGGCAAGTGAGCATCTCTGCTGACCTGGTTCTCTGGCTCTACAGCAGCTCTGCTGACCTGGTTCTTAGGCTCTACAGCAGCTTGCTAATCTGTTTCTTTGGCTCTGCTGACCTGGTTTTTTGGCTGTAGAGCGGCTCTGCTGACCAGTTCTCTGGCTATACAGCAGAACTGCTAACTGGGTTCTCTGGCTGTACAGCGGCTCTGCTGACATGGTTGTTTGGCTCTACAGCAGCTCTGCAGACCTGGTTCTCTGGCTCTAGTGCGGCTCTGCTGCCATGGTTCTGTGGCTCTAGAGCAGCTCTGCTGACCTGGTTCTCTGGCTCTAGAGCGGGTCTGCTGACCTGGCTCTACAGCAGCTCTGCAGACCTGGTTCTCTGGCTCTACAGCAGCTCTGCAGACCTGGTTCTCTGGCTCTCTGGCTCTACAGCAGCTCTGCTGACCTGGTTCTCTGACTGTAGAGCGGCTCTGCCAACCAGTTCTCTGGCTATACAGCAGAACCGCTAACTAGGTTCTCTGGCTCTACAACAGCTCTGCTAACCTGGTTCTCAGGCTCTAGTTCGGCTCTGCTGACCTGGTTCTCTGGCTCTAGAGCGGGTCTGCTGACCAGGTTCTCTGGCTCTACAACAGCTCTGCTGACCTGGTTCTCAGGCTCTAAAGCGGCTCTGCTGACCTGGTTCTCTGGCTCTACAGCAGCTCTGCTGACCTGGTTCTCTGGCTCTACAGCAGCTCTGCTGACCTGGTTCTCAGGCTCTAGAGCAGCTCTGCTGACCTGGTTCTCAGGCTCTAGAGCAGCTCTGCTGACCTGGTTCTCTGGCTCTCGTGCGGCTCTGCTGACCTGGTTCTCAGGCTCTAGGTCAGCTCTGCTGACCCGGTTCTCTGGCTCTACAGCAGCTCTGCTGACCTGGTTCTCTGGCTCTAGAGCAGCTCTGCTGACCTGGTTCTTTGGCTCTAGGGCAGCTCTGCTAACCTGGTTCTCTGGCTCTAGAGAAGCTCTGCTGACCTGGTTCTCTGGCTCTAGAGCAGCTCTGCTGACCTGGTTCTCAGGCTCTAAAGCGGCTCTGCTGACCTGGTTCTCAGGCTCTAGTGCGGCTCTGCTGACCTGGTTCTCAGGCTCTAGTGCGGCTCTGCTGACCTGGTTCTCTGGCTCTAGGGCAGCTGTGGTGACCTGGTTCTCTGGCTCTAAAGAAGCTCTACTGACCTGGTTCTCTGGCTGTACAGCGGCTCTGCTGACATGGTTGTTTGGCTCTAAAGCGGCTCTGCTGACTTGCTTCTCTTGCTCTAGAGCAGCTCTGCTGACTTGCTTCTCATGCTCTAGAGCAGCTCTGCTGACTTGCTTCTCTGGCTCTTCAACAGCTCTGCTGACCTGGTTCTACAGCAGGACTGCTGACCTGGTTCTCTGGCTCTACAGCAGCTCTGCTGACCTGGTTCTCTGGCTCTAGAGCAGCTCTGCTGAACTGATTCTCTGGCTCTAGAGAAGCTCTGCTGACCTGGTTCTCTGGCTCTACAGCAGCTCTGCTGACCTGGTTCTCTGGCTCTAGTGCGGCTCTGCTGCCATGGTTCTCTGGCTCTAGAGCAGCTCTTCTGACTTGGTTCTCTGGCTCTAGAGCAGCTCTGCTGACCTGTTTCTCTGGCTCTAGTGCGGCTCTGCTGACCTGGTTCTCTGGCTCTAGTGCGGCTCTGCTGACCTGGTTCTCAGGCTCTAGGGCAGCTCTGCTGACCTGGTTCTCTGGCTCTAAAGCGGCTCTGCTGACCTGGTTCTCAGGCTCTAAAGCGGCTGTGCTGGCCTGGTTCTCTGGCTGTACAGCGGCTCTGCTGACCTGGTTCTCTGGCTCTAGAGCAGCTCTGCTGACCTGGTTCTACAGAAGCTCTGCTGACCTGTTTATTTGGCTCTACAGCAGCTCTGCTGACCTGGTTCTAACACAGCTCTGCTGACCTGATTCTCTGGCTCTTGAGCAGCTCTGCTGACCTGGTTCTCTGGCTCTAGAGCAGCTCTGCTGACTTGGTTCTCTGGCAAGTGAGCATCTCTGCTGACCTGGTTCTCTGGCTCTACAGCAGCTCTGCTGACCTGGTTCTTAGGCTCTACAGCAGCTTGCTAATCTGTTTCTTTGGCTCTGCTGACCTGGTTTTTTGGCTGTAGAGCGGCTCTGCTGACCAGTTCTCTGGCTATACAGCAGAACTGCTAACTGGGTTCTCTGGCTGTACAGCGGCTCTGCTGACATGGTTGTTTGGCTCTACAGCAGCTCTGCAGACCTGGTTCTCTGGCTCTAGTGCGGCTCTGCTGCCATGGTTCTGTGGCTCTAGAGCAGCTCTGCTGACCTGGTTCTCTGGCTCTAGAGCGGGTCTGCTGACCTGGCTCTACAGCAGCTCTGCAGACCTGGTTCTCTGGCTCTACAGCAGCTCTGCAGACCTGGTTCTCTGGCTCTCTGGCTCTACAGCAGCTCTGCTGACCTGGTTCTCTGACTGTAGAGCGGCTCTGCCAACCAGTTCTCTGGCTATACAGCAGAACCGCTAACTAGGTTCTCTGGCTCTACAACAGCTCTGCTAACCTGGTTCTCAGGCTCTAGTTCGGCTCTGCTGACCTGGTTCTCTGGCTCTAGAGCGGGTCTGCTGACCAGGTTCTCTGGCTCTACAACAGCTCTGCTGACCTGGTTCTCAGGCTCTATAGCAGCTCTGCTGACCTGGTTCTCAGGCTCTACAGCAGCTCTGCTGACCTGGTTCTCAGGCTCTAGAGCAGCTCTGCTGACCTGGTTCTCTGGCTCTACAGCAGCTCTGCTGACCTGGTTCTCTGGCTTTACAGCAGCTCTGCTGACCTGGTTCTCAGGCTCTAGAGCGGCTCTGCTGAACAGTTCTCTGGCTATACAGCAGAACTGCTAACTGGGTTCTCTGGCCCTACAACAGCTTTGCTGACCTGTTTCTCAGGCTCTAGTTCGGCTTTGCTGACCTGGTTCTTTGGCTCCAGAGCAGCTCTGCTGACTTGGTTCTCTGGCTCCAGAGCAGCTCTGCTGACTTGGTTCTCTGGCTCTAGAGCAGCTCTGCTGACCTGGTTCTCTGGCTCTACAGCAGCTCTGCTGACCTGGTTCTCTTTCTCTTCAACAGCTCTGCTGACCTGGTTCTCTGGCTCTGCAGACCTGGTTCTCTGGCTCTACAGCAGCTCTGCTGACCTGGTTCTCTGGCTGTAGAGCGGCTCTGCTAACCAGTTCTCTGGCTATACTGCAGAACTGCTAACTAGGTTCTCTGGCCCTACAACAGCTCTGCTGACCTGGTTCTCAGGCTCTAGTTTGGCTCTGCTGACCTGGTTCTCTGGTTCTAGAGACGCTCTGCTGACCAGGTTCTCTGGCTCTATAGCAGCTCTGCTGACCTGGTTCTCTGGCTCTACAGCAGCTCTGCTGACCTGCTTCTCTGGCTCTAGAGCAGCTCTGCTGATCTGGTTCTCTGGCTCTAGTGCGGCTCTGCTGACCTGGTTCTCAGGCTCTAGAGCAGCTCTGCTGACCTGGTTCTCTGGCTCTACAGCAGCTCTGCTGACCTGGTTCTCTGGCTTTACAGCAGCTCTGCTGACCTGGTTCTCAGGCTTTAGAGCTGCTCTGCTGACCTGGTTCTCTGGCTCTAGAGCAGCTCTGCTGACCTTGTTCTCTGGCTCTAGAGCAGCTCTGCTGACCTGGTTCTCTGGCTCTAGAGCAGCTCAGCTGACCTGGTTCTCTGGCTCTAGAGCAGCTCTGCTGACCGGGTTCTCAGGCTCTACAGCAGCTCTGCTGACCTGGTTCTCTGGCTCTAGAGCAGCTCAGCTGACCTGGTTCTCTGGCTCTAGAGCAGCTCTGCTGACCTGGTTCTCAGGCTCTACAGCAGCTCTGCTGACCTGGCTCTCTGGCTCTACTAAGGCTGTGCTGACCTGGTTCTCAGGCGCTACAGCAGCTTGCTAATCTGTTTCTTTGGCTCTGCTGACCGGGTTCTCTGGCTGTAGAGCGGCTCTGCTGACCTGGTTCTCTGGCTCTACAGCAGCTCTGCTGACCTGGTTCTCTGGCTCTACAGCAGCTCTGCTGACCTGGTTCTCAGGCTCTAGAGCAGCTCTGCTGACCTGGTTCTCTGGCTCTCGTGCGGCTCTGCTGACCTGGTTCTCAGGCTCTAGGTCAGCTCTGCTGACCCGGTTCTCTGGCTCTACAGCAGCTCTGCTGACCTGGTTCTCTGGCTCTACGGCAGCTCTGCTGACCTGGTTCTCTGGCTCTAGAGCGGCTCTGCTGACCTGGTTCTCTGGCTCTAGTGCGGCTCTGCTGACCTGGTTCTCAGGCTCTAGGGCAGCTCTGCTGACCTGGTTCTCTGGCTCTACAGCAGCTCTGCTGACCTGGTTCTCTGGCTCTAGAGCGACTCTGCTAACCTGGTTCTCTGGCTCTAGAGCAGCTCTGCTGACCTGGTTCTCTGGCTCTAGAGCAGCTTTGCTGACCTGGTTCTTTGGCTCTAGAGCAGCTCAGCTTACCTGGTTGTTTGGCTCTAGAGCAGCTCTGCTGATCTGGTTCTCTGGCTTTAGTGCGGATCTGCTGACCTGGTTCTCAGGCTCTACAGCAGCTTGCTAATCTGTTTCTTTGGCTCTGCTGACCGGGTTCTCTGGCCGTAGAGCGGCTCTGCTGACCTGGTTCTCTGGCTCTACAGCAGCTCTGCTGACCTGGTTCTCTGGCTCTACAGCAGCTCTGCTGACCTGGTTCTCTGGCTCTACAGCAGCTCTGCTGACCTGGTTCTCTGGCTCTAACACAGCTCTGCTGACCTGGTTCTCAGGCTCTAGAGCAGCTCTGCTGACCTGGTTCTCTGGCTCTCGTGCGGCTCTGCTGACCTGGTTCTCAGGCTCTAGGTCAGCTCTGCTGACCCGGTTCTCTGGCTCTACAGCAGCTCTGCTGACCTGGTTCTCTGGCTCTACAGCAGCTCTGCTGACCTGGTTCTCTGGCTCTAGAGCGGCTCTGCTGACCTGGTTCTCTGGCTCTAGTGCGGCTCTGCTGACCTGGTTCTCAGGCTCTAGGGCAGCTCTGCTGACCTGGTTCTCTGGCTCTACAGCAGCTCTGCTGACCTGGTTCTCTGGCTCTAGAGCGACTCTGCTAACCTGGTTCTCTGGCTCTAGAGCAGCTCTGCTGACCTGGTTCTTTGGCTCTAGAGCAGCTCAGCTTACCTGGTTGTTTGGCTCTAGAGCAGCTCTGCTGATCTAGTTCTCAGAATCTAGGGCAGCTCTGCTAACCTGGTTCTCTGGCTCTAGAGCAGCTCTGCTGACCTGGTTCTCTGGCTCTGCAGACCTGGTTCTCTGGCTCTACAGCAGCTCTGCTGACCTGGTTCTCTGGCTGTAGAGCGGCTCTGCTAACCAGTTCTCTGGCTCCACAGCAGCTCTGCTGACCTGGTTCTCTGGCTCTACAGCAGCTCTGCTGACCTGGTTCTCTGAGTCTACAGCAGCTCTGCTGACCTGCTTCTCTGGCTCTAGAGCAGCTCTGCTGATCTGGTTCTCTGGCTCTAGTGCGGCTCTGCTGACCTGGTTCTCAGGCTCTAGAGCAGCTCTGCTGACCTGGTTCTCTGGCTCTACAGCAGCTCTGCTGATCTGGTTCTCTGGCTTTACAGCAGCTCTGCTGACCTGGTTCTCAGGCTTTAGAGTGGCTCTGCTGACCTGGCTCTATGGCTCTACAGCAGCTCTGCTAACCTGGTTCTCTGGCTCTAGAGTGACTCTGCTGACCTGGTTCTCTGGCTCTAGAGCAGCTCTGCTGACCTGGTTGTCTGGCTCTAGAGCAGCTCTGCTGACCTGGTTCTCAGGCTTTAGAGCAGCTCTGCTGACCTGGTTCTCTGGCTCTAGAGCTGCTCTGCTGAACTGGTTCTCTGGCTCTAGAGCTGCTCTGCTGACCTGGTTCTCTGGCTCTAGAGCAGCTCTGCTGACCTGGTTCTCTGGCTCTAGAGCAGCTCTGCTGACCTGGTTCTCAGGCTCTACAGCAGCTCTGCTGACCTGGCTCTCTGGCTCTACTAAGGCTGTGCTGACCTGGTTCTCAGGCTCTACAGCAGCTTGCTAATCTGTTTCTTTGGCTCTGCTGACCGGGTTCTCTGGCTGTAGAGCGGCTCTGCTGACCTGGTTCTCTGGCTCTACAGCGGCTCTGCTGACCTGGTTCTCTTGCTCTACAGCAGCTCTGCTGACCTGGTTCTCTGGCTCTACAGCAGCTCTGCTGACCTGGTTCTCTGGCTCAAGAGCAGCTCTGCTTACCTGGTTCTCTGGCTCAAGAGCAGCTCTGCTTATCTGGTTCTCTGGCTCTACAGCAGCTCTGCTTACCTGGTTCTCTGGCTCTACAGCAGCTCTGCTGACCTGGTTCTCAGGCTCTAGAGCAGCTCTGCTGACCTGGTTCTCTGGCTCTCGTGCGGCTCTGCTGACCTGGTTCTCAGGCTCTAGGTCAGCTCTGCTGACCCGGTTCTCTGGCTCTACAGCAGCTCTGCTGACCTGGTTCTCTGGCTCTACAGCGGCTCTGCTGACCTGGTTCTCTGGCTCTAGAGCGGCTCTGCTGACCTGGTTCTCTGGCTCTAGTGCGGCTCTGCTGACCTGGTTCTCTGGGTCTAGGGCAGCTCTGCTGACCTGGTTCTCTGGCTCTACAGCAGCTCTGCTGACCTGGTTCTCTGGCTCTAGAGCGACTCTGCTAACCTGGTTCTCTGGCTCTAGAGCAGCTCTGCTGACCTGGTTCTCTGGCTCTAGAGCAGCTTTGCTGACCTGGTTCTTTGGCTCTAGAGCAGCTCAGCTTACCTGGTTGTTTGGCTCTAGAGCAGCTCTGCTGATCTAGTTCTCAGAATCTAGGGCAGCTCTGCTAACCTGGTTCTCTGGCTCTAGAGCAGCTCTGCTGACCTGGTTCTCTGGCTCTGCAGACCTGGTTCTCTGGCTCTACAGCAGCTCTGCTGACCTGGTTCTCTGGCTGTAGAGCGGCTCTGCCAACCAGTTCTCTGGCTATACTGCAGAACTGCTAACTAGGTTCTCTGGCCCTACAACAGCTCTGCTGACCTGGTTCTCAGGCTCTAGTTCGGCTCTGCTGACCTGGTTCTCTGGTTCTAGAGCGGCTCTGCTGACCAGTTTCTCTGGCTCTATAGCAGCTCTGCTGACCTGGTTCTCTGGCTCTACAGCAGCTCTGCTGACCTGGTTCTCTGGCTGTAGAGCGGCTCTGCCAACCAGTTCTCTGGCTATACTGCAGAACTGCTAACTAGATTCTCTGGCCCTACAACAGCTCTGCTGACCTGGTTCTCTGGCTCTACAGCGGCTCTGCTGACCAGGTTCTCTGGCTCTACAGCGGCTCTGCTGACCAGGTTCTCTGGCTCTACAGCAGCTCTGCTGACCTGGTTCTCTGGCTCTACAGCAGCTCTGCTGACCTGGTTCTCTGGCTGTAGAGCGGCTCTGCTAACCAGTTCTCTGGCTCCACAGCAGCTCTGCTGACCTGGTTCTCTGGCTCTACAGCAGCTCTGCTGACCTGGTTCTCTGGCTCTAGAGCAGCTCTGCTGACCTGGTTCTCTGGCTTTACAGCAGCTCTGCTGACCTGGCTCTATGGCTCTACAGCAGCTCTGCTCACCTGGTTCTCTGACTCTAGAGCGGCTCTGCTAACCTGGTTCTCTGGCTCTAGAGTGACTCTGCTGACGTGCTTCTCTGGCAATTGAGCAGCTCTGCTGACCTGGTTCTCTGGCTCTACAGCAGCTCTGCTTACCTGGTGCTCAGGCGCTACAGCAGCTTGCTAATCTGTTTCTTTGGCTCTGCTGACCTGGTTCTCTGGCTCTAGAGCGGCTCTGCTGAACAGTTCTCTGGCTATACAGCAGAACTGCTAACTGGGTTCTCTGGCCCTACAACAGCTTTGCTGACCTGGTTCTCAGGCTCTAGTTCGGCTTTGCTGACCTGGTTCTCTGGCTCCAGAGCAGCTCTGCTGACTTGGTTCTCTGGCTCTAGAGCAGCTCTGCTGACCTGGTTCTCTGGCTCTACAGCAGCTCTGCTGACCTGGTTCTCTGGCTCTTCAACAGCTCTGCTGACCTGGTTCTCTGGCTCTGCAGACCTGGTTCTCTGGCTCTGCAGACCTGGTTCTCTGGCTCTACAGCAGCTCTGCTGACCTGGTTCTCTGGCTGTAGAGCGGCTCTGCTAACCAGTTCTCTGGCTATACTGCAGAACTGCTAACTAGGTTCTCTGGCCCTACAACAGCTCTGCTGACCTGGTTCTCAGGCTCTAGTTCGGCTCTGCTGACCTGGTTCTCTGGTTCTAGAGCGGCTCTGCTGACCAGGTTCTATGGCTCTATAGCAGCTCTGCTGACCTGGCTCTCTGGCTATACTAAGGCTCTGCTGACCTGGTTCTCTGGCTGTAGAGCGGCTCTGCCAACCAGTTATCTGGCTATACAGCAGAACCGCTAACTAGGTTCTCTGGCTCTACAACAGCTCTGCTGACCTGGTTCTCAGGCTCTAGTTCGGCTCTGCTGACCTGGTTCTCTGGCTCTAGAGCGGCTCTGCTGACCAGGTTCTCTGGCTCTACAACAGCTCTGCTGACCTGGTTCTCAGGCTCTATAGCAGCTCTGCTGACCTGGTTCTACAGTAGCTCTGCTGATCTGTTTATTTGGCTCTACAGCAGCTCTGCTGACCTGGTTCTAACACAGCTCTGCTGACCTGATTCTCTGGCTCTTGAGCAGCTCTGCTGACCTGGTTCTCTGGCTCTAGAGCAGCTCTGCTGACGTGCTTCTCTGGCAATTGAGCAGCTCTGCTGACCTGGTTCTCTGGCTCTACAGCAGCTCTGCTTACCTGGTTCTCAGGCGCTACAGCAGCTTGCTAATCTGTTTCTTTGGCTCTGCTGACCTGGTTCTCTGGCTCTAGAGCGGCTCTGCTGAACAGTTCTCTGGCTATACAGCAGAACTGCTAACTGGGTTCTCTGGCCCTACAACAGCTTTGCTGACCTGGTTCTCAGGCTCTAGTTCGGCTTTGCTGACCTGGTTCTCTGGCTCCAGAGCAGCTCTGCTGACTTGGTTCTCTGGCTCTAGAGCAGCTCTGCTGACCTGGTTCTCTGGCTCTACAGCAGCTCTGCTGACCTGGTTCTCTGGCTCTTCAACAGCTCTGCTGACCTGGTTCTCTGGCTCTGCAGACCTGGTTCTCTGGCTCTACAGCAGCTCTGCTGACCTGGTTCTCTGGCTGTAGAGCGGCTCTGCTAACCAGTTCTCTG
The DNA here is from genome assembly GCF_964204655.1 of Triturus cristatus. Classification (NCBI taxonomy): domain Eukaryota; kingdom Metazoa; phylum Chordata; class Amphibia; order Caudata; family Salamandridae; genus Triturus; species Triturus cristatus. Next base: position 1,280,804,575 of record NC_140579.1, on the reverse strand, counting down.
GCTATACTGCAGAACTGCTAACTAGGTTCTCTGGCCCTACAACAGCTCTGCTGACCTGGTTCTCTGGCTCTAGTTCGGCTCTGCTGACCTGGTTCTCTGGTTCTAGAGCGGCTCTGCTGACCAGGTTCTATGGCTCTATAGCAGCTCTGCTGACCTGGCTATACTAAGGCTCTGCTGACCTGGTTCTCTGGCTGTAGAGCGGCTCTGCCAACCAGTTCTCTGGCTATACAGCAGAACTGCTAACTAGGTTCTCTGGCCCTACAACAGCTCTGCTGACCTGGTTCTCAGGCTCTAGTTTGGCTCTGCTGACCTGCTTCTCTGGCTCCACAGCAGCTCTGCTGACCTGGTTCTCTGGCTCTACAGCAGCTCTGCTGACCTGGTTCTCTGGCTCTACAGCAGCTCTGCTGACCTGGTTCTCTGGCTCTACAGCAGCTCTGCTGACCTGCTTCTCTGGCTCTAGAGCAGCTCTGCTGACCTGGTTCTTTGGCTCTAGGGCAGCTCTGCTGACCTGGTTCTCTGGCTCTAGAGCTGCTCTGCTGACCTGGTTCTTTGGCTCTAGAGCAGCTCAGCTGACCTGGTTCTCTGGCTCTAGAGCAGCTCTGCTGACCTGGTTCTAAGGCTCTACAGCAGCTCTGCTGACCTGCCTCTCTGGCTCTATTAAGGCTGTGCTGACCTGGTTCTCTGGCTCTACAGCAGCTCTGCTGACCTGGTTCTCTGGCTCAAGAGCAGCTCTGCTTACCTGGTTCTCTGGCTCTACAGCAGCTCTGCTGACCTGGTTCTCTGGCTCTACAGCAGCTCTGCTGACCTGCTTCTCTGGCTCTAGAGCAGCTCTGCTGACCTGGTTCTCTAGTTCGGCTCTGCTTACCTGGTTCTCTGGCTGTAGAGCAGCTCTGCTGACCTGGTTCTCTGGCTCTACAGCAGCTCTGCTGACCTGGTTCTCTGGCTCTAGAGCGGCTCTGCTGACCTGGTTCTCTGGCTCTAGTGCGGCTCTGCTGACCTGGTTCTCAGGCTCTAGGGCAGCTCTGCTGACCTGGTTCTCTGGCTCTACAGCAGCTCTGCTGACCTGGTTCTCTGGCTCTAGAGCGACTCTGCTAACCTGGTTCTCTGGCTCTAGAGCAGCTCTGCTGACCTGCTTCTCTGGCTCTAGAGCAGCTCTGCTGACCTGGTTCTCTAGTTCGGCTCTGCTTACCTGGTTCTCTGGCTGTAGAGCAGCTCTGCTGACCTGGTTCTCTGGCTCTACAGCAGCTCTGCTGACCTGGTTCTCTGGCTCTAGAGCGGCTCTGCTGACCTGGTTCTCTGGCTCTAGAGTGACTCTGCTGACCTGGTTCTCTGGCTCTAGAGCAGCTCTGCTGACCTGGTTGTCTGGCTCTAGAGCAGCTCTGCTGACCTGGTTCTCAGGCTCTAGAGCTGCTCTGCTGACCTGGTTCTCTGGCTCTAGAGCTGCTCTGCTGACCTGGTTCTCTGGCTCTAGAGCTGCTCTGCTGACCTGGTTCTCTGGCTCTAGAGCAGCTCTGCTGACCTGGTTCTCTGGCTCTAGAGCAGCTCTGCTGACCTGGTTCTCAGGCTCTACAGCAGCTCTGCTGACCTGGCTCTCCGGCTCTACTAAGGCTGTGCTGACCTGGTTCTCAGGCTCTACAGCAGCTTGCTAATCTGTTTCTTTGGCTCTGCTGACCGGGTTCTCTGGCTGTAGAGCGACTCTGCTGACCTGGTTCTCTGGCTCTACAGCGGCTCTGCTGACCTGGTTCTCTTGCTCTACAGCAGCTCTGCTGACCTGGTTCTCTGGCTCTACAGCAGCTCTGCTGACCTGGTTCTCTGGCTCAAGAGCAGCTCTGCTTACCTGGTTCTCTGGCTCAAGAGCAGCTCTGCTTATCTGGTTCTCTGGCTCTACAGCAGCTCTGCTTACCTGGTTCTCTGGCTCTACAGCAGCTCTGCTGACCTGGTTCTCAGGCTCTAGAGCAGCTCTGCTGACCTGGTTCTCTGGCTCTCGTGCGGCTCTGCTGACCTGGTTCTCAGGCTCTAGGTCAGCTCTGCTGACCCGGTTCTCTGGCTCTACAGCAGCTCTGCTGACCTGGTTCTCTGGCTCTACAGCGGCTCTGCTGACCTGGTTCTCTGGCTCTAGAGCGGCTCTGCTGACCTGGTTCTCAGGCTATACTGCAGAACTGCTAACTGGGTTCTCTGGCCCTACAACAGCTTTGCTGACCTGGTTCTCAGGCTCTAGTTCGGCTTTGCTGACCTGGTTCTCTGGCTCCAGAGCAGCTCTGCTGACCTGGTTCTCTGGCTCTAGTGCGGCTCTGCTGACCTGGTTCTCTGGCTCTAGGGCAGCTCTGCTGACCTGGTTCTCTGGCTCTACAGCAGCTCTGCTGACCTGGTTCTCTGGCTCTAGAGCGACTCTGCTAACCTGGTTCTCTGGCTCTAGAGCAGCTCTGCTGACCTGGTTCTCTGGCTCTAGAGCAGCTTTGCTGACCTGGTTCTTTGGCTCTAGAGCAGCTCAGCTTACCTGGTTGTTTGGCTCTAGAGCAGCTCTGCTGATCTAGTTCTCAGAATCTAGGGCAGCTCTGCTAACCTGGTTCTCTGGCTCTAGAGCAGCTCTGCTGACCTGGTTCTCTGGCTCTGCAGACCTGGTTCTCTGGCTCTACAGCAGCTCTGCTGACCTGGTTCTCTGGCTGTAGAGCGGCTCTGCCAACCAGTTCTCTGGCTATACTGCAGAACTGCTAACTAGGTTCTCTGGCCCTACAACAGCTCTGCTGACCTGGTTCTCAGGCTCTAGTTCGGCTCTGCTGACCTGGTTCTCTGGTTCTAGAGCGGCTCTGCTGACCAGTTTCTCTGGCTCTATAGCAGCTCTGCTGACCTGGTTCTCTGGCTCTACAGCAGCTCTGCTGACCTGGTTCTCTGGCTGTAGAGCGGCTCTGCCAACCAGTTCTCTGGCTATACTGCAGAACTGCTAACTAGATTCTCTGGCCCTACAACAGCTCTGCTGACCAGGTTCTCTGGCTCTACAGCGGCTCTGCTGACCAGGTTCTCTGGCTCTACAGCGGCTCTGCTGACCAGGTTCTCTGGCTCTACAGCAGCTCTGCTGACCTGGTTCTCTGGCTCTACAGCAGCTCTGCTGACCTGGTTCTCTGGCTGTAGAGCGGCTCTGCTAACCAGTTCTCTGGCTCCACAGCAGCTCTGCTGACCTGGTTCTCTGGCTCTACAGCAGCTCTGCTGACCTGGTTCTCTGGCTCTAGAGCAGCTCTGCTGACCTGCTTCTCTGGCTCTAGAGCAGCTCTGCTGATCTGGTTCTCTGGCTCTAGTGCGGCTCTGCTGACCTGGTTCTCAGGCTCTAGAGCAGCTCTGCTGACCTGGTTCTCTGGCTCTAGAGCAGCTCTGCTGACCTGGTTCTCTGGCTTTACAGCAGCTCTGCTGACCTGGCTCTATGGCTCTACAGCAGCTCTGCTCACCTAGTTCTCTGACTCTAGAGCGGCTCTGCTAACCTGGTTCTCTGGCTCTAGAGTGACTCTGCTGACCTGGTTCTCTGGCTCTAGAGCAGCTCTGCTGACCTGGTTGTCTGGCTCTAGAGCAGCTCTGCTGACCTGGTTGTCTGGCTCTAGAGCTGCTCTGCTGACCTGGTTCTCTGGCTCTAGAGCAGCTCTGCTGACCTGGTTCTCTGGCTCTAGAGCAGCTCAGCTGACCTGGATCTCTGGCTCTAGAGCAGCTCTGCTAACCTGGTTCTCTGGCTCTAGAGCAGCTCTGCTGACCTGGTTCTCTGGCTCTAGAGCAGCTTTGCTGACCTGGTTCTTTGGCTCTAGAGCAGCTCAGCTTACCTGGTTGTTTGGCTCTAGAGCAGCTCTGCTGATCTAGTTCTCAGAATCTAGGGCAGCTCTGCTAACCTGGTTCTCTGGCTCTAGAGCAGCTCTGCTGACCTGGTTCTCTGGCTCTGCAGACCTGGTTCTCTGGCTCTACAGCAGCTCTGCTGACCTGGTTCTCTGGCTGTAGAGCGGCTCTGCCAACCAGTTCTCTGGCTATACTGCAGAACTGCTAACTGGGTTCTCTGGCCCTACAACAGCTTTGCTGACCTGGTTCTCAGGCTCTAGTTCGGCTTTGCTGACCTGGTTCTCTGGCTCCAGAGCAGCTCTGCTGACTTGGTTCTCTGGCTCTAGAGCAGCTCTGCTGACCTGGTTCTCTGGCTCTACAGCAGCTCTGCTGACCTGGTTCTCTGGCTCTTCAACAGCTCTGCTGACCTGGTTCTCTGGCTCTGCAGACCTGGTTCTCTGGCTCTACAGCAGCTCTGCTGACCTGGTTCTCTGGCTGTAGAGCGGCTCTGCTAACCAGTTCTCTGGCTATACTGCAGAACTGCTAACTAGGTTCTCTGGCCCTACAACAGCTCTGCTGACCTGGTTCTCAGGCTCTAGTTCGGCTCTGCTGACCTGGTTCTCTGGTTCTAGAGCGGCTCTGCTGACCAGGTTCTATGGCTCTATAGCAGCTCTGCTGACCTGGCTCTCTGGCTATACTAAGGCTCTGCTGACCTGGTTCTCTGGCTGTAGAGCGGCTCTGCCAACCAGTTCTCTGGCTATACAGCAGAACTGCTAACTAGGTTCTCTGGCCCTACAACAGCTCTGCTGACCTGGTTCTCAGGCTCTAGTTTGGCTCTGCTGACCTGCTTCTCTGGCTCCACAGCAGCTCTGCTGACCTGGTTCTCTGGCTCTACAGCAGCTCTGCTGACCTGGTTCTCTGGCTCTACAGCAGCTCTGCTGACCTGGTTCTCTGGCTCTACAGCAGCTCTGCTGACCTGCTTCTCTGGCTCTAGAGCAGCTCTGCTGACCTGGTTCTTTGGCTCTAGGGCAGCTCTGCTGACCTGGTTCTCTGGCTCTAGAGCTGCTCTGCTGACCTGGTTCTTTGGCTCTAGAGCAGCTCAGCTGACCTGGTTCTCTGGCTCTAGAGCAGCTCTGCTGACCTGGTTCTAAGGCTCTACAGCAGCTCTGCTGACCTGCCTCTCTGGCTCTATTAAGGCTGTGCTGACCTGGTTCTCTGGCTCTACAGCAGCTCTGCTGACCTGGTTCTCTGGCTCAAGAGCAGCTCTGCTTACCTGGTTCTCTGGCTCTACAGCAGCTCTGCTGACCTGGTTCTCTGGCTCTACAGCAGCTCTGCTGACCTGCTTCTCTGGCTCTAGAGCAGCTCTGCTGACCTGGTTCTCTAGTTCGGCTCTGCTTACCTGGTTCTCTGGCTGTAGAGCAGCTCTGCTGACCTGGTTCTCTGGCTCTACAGCAGCTCTGCTGACCTGGTTCTCTGGCTCTAGAGCGGCTCTGCTGACCTGGTTCTCTGGCTCTAGTGCGGCTCTGCTGACCTGGTTCTCAGGCTCTAGGGCAGCTCTGCTGACCTGGTTCTCTGGCTCTACAGCAGCTCTGCTGACCTGGTTCTCTGGCTCTAGAGCGACTCTGCTAACCTGCTTCTCTGGCTCTAGAGCAGCTCTGCTGACCTGCTTCTCTGGCTCTAGAGCAGCTCTGCTGACCTGGTTCTCTAGTTCGGCTCTGCTTACCTGGTTCTCTGGCTGTAGAGCAGCTCTGCTGACCTGGTTCTCTGGCTCTACAGCAGCTCTGCTGACCTGGTTCTCTGGCTCTAGAGCGGCTCTGCTGACCTGGTTCTCTGGCTCTAGAGTGACTCTGCTGACCTGGTTCTCTGGCTCTAGAGCAGCTCTGCTGACCTGGTTGTCTGGCTCTAGAGCAGCTCTGCTGACCTGGTTCTCAGGCTCTAGAGCTGCTCTGCTGACCTGGTTCTCTGGCTCTAGAGCTGCTCTGCTGACCTGGTTCTCTGGCTCTAGAGCTGCTCTGCTGACCTGGTTCTCTGGCTCTAGAGCAGCTCTGCTGACCTGGTTCTCTGGCTCTAGAGCAGCTCTGCTGACCTGGTTCTCAGGCTCTACAGCAGCTCTGCTGACCTGGCTCTCCGGCTCTACTAAGGCTGTGCTGACCTGGTTCTCAGGCTCTACAGCAGCTTGCTAATCTGTTTCTTTGGCTCTGCTGACCGGGTTCTCTGGCTGTAGAGCGACTCTGCTGACCTGGTTCTCTGGCTCTACAGCGGCTCTGCTGACCTGGTTCTCTTGCTCTACAGCAGCTCTGCTGACCTGGTTCTCTGGCTCTACAGCAGCTCTGCTGACCTGGTTCTCTGGCTCAAGAGCAGCTCTGCTTACCTGGTTCTCTGGCTCAAGAGCAGCTCTGCTTATCTGGTTCTCTGGCTCTACAGCAGCTCTGCTTACCTGGTTCTCTGGCTCTACAGCAGCTCTGCTGACCTGGTTCTCAGGCTCTAGAGCAGCTCTGCTGACCTGGTTCTCTGGCTCTCGTGCGGCTCTGCTGACCTGGTTCTCAGGCTCTAGGTCAGCTCTGCTGACCCGGTTCTCTGGCTCTACAGCAGCTCTGCTGACCTGGTTCTCTGGCTCTACAGCGGCTCTGCTGACCTGGTTCTCTGGCTCTAGAGCGGCTCTGCTGACCTGGTTCTCTGGCTCTAGTGCGGCTCTGCTGACCTGGTTCTCTGGCTCTAGGGCAGCTCTGCTGACCTGGTTCTCTGGCTCTACAGCAGCTCTGCTGACCTGGTTCTCTGGCTCTAGAGCGACTCTGCTAACCTGGTTCTCTGGCTCTAGAGCAGCTCTGCTGACCTGGTTCTCTGGCTCTAGAGCAGCTTTGCTGACCTGGTTCTTTGGCTCTAGAGCAGCTCAGCTTACCTGGTTGTTTGGCTCTAGAGCAGCTCTGCTGATCTAGTTCTCAGAATCTAGGGCAGCTCTGCTAACCTGGTTCTCTGGCTCTAGAGCAGCTCTGCTGACCTGGTTCTCTGGCTCTGCAGACCTGGTTCTCTGGCTCTACAGCAGCTCTGCTGACCTGGTTCTCTGGCTGTAGAGCGGCTCTGCCAACCAGTTCTCTGGCTATACTGCAGAACTGCTAACTAGGTTCTCTGGCCCTACAACAGCTCTGCTGACCTGGTTCTCAGGCTCTAGTTCGGCTCTGCTGACCTGGTTCTCTGGTTCTAGAGCGGCTCTGCTGACCAGTTTCTCTGGCTCTATAGCAGCTCTGCTGACCTGGTTCTCTGGCTCTACAGCAGCTCTGCTGACCTGGTTCTCTGGCTGTAGAGCGGCTCTGCCAACCAGTTCTCTGGCTATACTGCAGAACTGCTAACTAGATTCTCTGGCCCTACAACAGCTCTGCTGACCAGGTTCTCTGGCTCTACAGCGGCTCTGCTGACCAGGTTCTCTGGCTCTACAGCGGCTCTGCTGACCAGGTTCTCTGGCTCTACAGCAGCTCTGCTGACCTGGTTCTCTGGCTCTACAGCAGCTCTGCTGACCTGGTTCTCTGGCTGTAGAGCGGCTCTGCTAACCAGTTCTCTGGCTCCACAGCAGCTCTGCTGACCTGGTTCTCTGGCTCTACAGCAGCTCTGCTGACCTGGTTCTCTGGCTCTACAGCAGCTCTGCTGACCTGCTTCTCTGGCTCTAGAGCAGCTCTGCTGATCTGGTTCTCTGGCTCTAGTGCGGCTCTGCTGACCTGGTTCTCAGGCTCTAGAGCAGCTCTGCTGACCTGGTTCTCTGGCTCTAGAGCAGCTCTGCTGACCTGGTTCTCTGGCTTTACAGCAGCTCTGCTGACCTGGCTCTATGGCTCTACAGCAGCTCTGCTCACCTGGTTCTCTGACTCTAGAGCGGCTCTGCTAACCTGGTTCTCTGGCTCTAGAGTGACTCTGCTGACCTGGTTCTCTGGCTCTAGAGCAGCTCTGCTGACCTGGTTGTCTGGCTCTAGAGCAGCTCTGCTGACCTGGTTGTCTGGCTCTAGAGCTGCTCTGCTGACCTGGTTCTCTGGCTCTAGAGCAGCTCTGCTGACCTGGTTCTCTGGCTCTAGAGCAGCTCAGCTGACCTGGATCTCTGGCTCTAGAGCAGCTCTGCTAACCTGGTTCTCTGGCTCTAGAGCAGCTCTGCTGACCTGGTTCTCTGGCTCTAGAGCAGCTTTGCTGACCTGGTTCTTTGGCTCTAGAGCAGCTCAGCTTACCTGGTTGTTTGGCTCTAGAGCAGCTCTGCTGATCTAGTTCTCAGAATCTAGGGCAGCTCTGCTAACCTGGTTCTCTGGCTCTAGAGCAGCTCTGCTGACCTGGTTCTCTGGCTCTGCAGACCTGGTTCTCTGGCTCTACAGCAGCTCTGCTGACCTGGTTCTCTGGCTGTAGAGCAGCTCTGCCAACCAGTTCTCTGGCTATACTGCAGAACTGCTAACTAGGTTCTCTGGCCCTACAACAGCTCTGCTGACCTGGTTCTCAGGCTCTAGTTCGGCTCTGCTGACCTGGTTCTCTGGTTCTAGAGCGGCTCTGCTGACCAGTTTCTCTGGCTCTATAGCAGCTCTGCTGACCTGGTTCTCTGGCTCTACAGCAGCTCTGCTGACCTGGTTCTCTGGCTGTGGAGCGGCTCTGCCAACCAGTTCTCTGGCTATACTGCAGAACTGCTAACTAGATTCTCTGGCCCTACAACAGCTCTGCTGACCTGGTTCTCTGGCTCTACAGCGGCTCTGCTGACCAGGTTCTCTGGCTCTACAGCGGCTCTGCTGACCAGGTTCTCTGGCTCTACAGCAGCTCTGCTGACCTGGTTCTCTGGCTCTACAGCAGCTCTGCTGACCTGGTTCTCTGGCTGTAGAGCGGCTCTGCTAACCAGTTCTCTGGCTCCACAGCAGCTCTGCTGACCTGGTTCTCTGGCTCTACAGCAGCTCTGCTGACCTGGTTCTCTGGCTCTACAGCAGCTCTGCTGACCTGGTTCTCTGGCTGTAGAGCGGCTCTGCTAACCAGTTCTCTGGCTCCACAGCAGCTCTGCTGACCTGGTTCTCTGGCTCTACAGCAGCTCTGCTGACCTGGTTCTCTGGCTCTACAGCAGCTCTGCTGACCTGCTTCTCTGGCTCTAGAGCAGCTCTGCTGATCTGGTTCTCTGGCTCTAGTGCGGCTCTGCTGACCTGGTTCTCAGGCTCTAGAGCAGCTCTGCTGACCTGGTTCTCTGGCTCTAGAGCAGCTCTGCTGACCTGGTTCTCTGGCTTTACAGCAGCTCTGCTGACCTGGCTCTATGGCTCTACAGCAGCTCTGCTCACCTGGTTCTCTGACTCTAGAGCGGCTCTGCTAACCTGGTTCTCTGGCTCTAGAGTGACTCTGCTGACCTGGTTCTCTGGCTCTAGAGCAGCTCTGCTGACCTGGTTGTCTGGCTCTAGAGCAGCTCTGCTGACCTGGTTGTCTGGCTCTAGAGCTGCTCTGCTGACCTGGTTCTCTGGCTCTAGAGCAGCTCTGCTGACCTGGTTCTCTGGCTCTAGAGCAGCTCAGCTGACCTGGATCTCTGGCTCTAGAGCAGCTCTGCTGACCTGGTTCTCAGGCTCTACAGCAGCTCTGCTGACCTGGCTCTCTGGCTCTACTAAGGCTGTGCTGACATGGTTCTCAGGCTCTACAGCAGCTTGCTAATCTGTTTCTTTGGCTCTGCTGACCGGGTTCTCTGGCTGTAGAGCGGCTCTGCTGACCTGGTTCTCTGGCTCTACAGCAGCTCTGCTGACCTGGTTCTCTGGCTCTACAGCAGCTCTGCTGACCTGGTTCTCTGGCTCAAGAGCAGCTCTGCTTACCTGGTTCTCTGGCTCAAGAGCAGCTGTGCTTATCTGGTTCTCTGGCTCTACAGCAGCTCTGCTTACCTGGTTCTCTGGCTCTACAGCAGCTCTGCTGACCAGGTTCTCAGGCTCTAGAGCAGCTCTGCTGACCTGGTTCTCTGGCTCTCGTGCGTCTCTGCTGACCTGGTTCTCAGGCTCTAGGTCAGCTCTGCTGACCCGGTTCTCTGGCTCTACAGCAGCTCTGCTGACCTGGTTCTCTGGCTCTACAGCGGCTCTGCTGACCTGGTTCTCTGGCTCTAGAGCGGCTCTGCTGACCTGGTTCTCTGGCTCTAGTGCGGCTCTGCTGACCTGGTTCTCTGGCTCTAGGGCAGCTCTGCTGACCTGGTTCTCTGGCTCTACAGCAGCTCTGCTGACCTGGTTCTCTGGCTCTAGAGCGACTGCTAACCTGGTTCTCTGGCTCTAGAGCAGCTCTGCTGACCTAGTTCTCTGGCTCTAGAGCAGCTCTGCTGACCTGGTTCTTTGGCTCTAGAGCAGCTCAGCTTACCTGGTTGTTTGGCTCTAGAGCAGCTCTGCTGATCTAGTTCTCAGAATCTAGGGCAGCTCTGCTAACCTGGTTCTCTGGCTCTAGAGCAGCTCTGCTGACCTGGTTCTCTAGCTCTGCTGACCTGGTTCTCTGGCTCTACAGCAGCTCTGCTGACCTGGTTCTCTGGCTGTAGAGCGGCTCTGCCAACCAGTTCTCTGGCTATACTGCAGAACTGCTAACTAGGTTCTCTGGCCCTACAACAGCTCTGCTGACCTGGTTCTCAGGCTCTAGTTCGGCTCTGCTGACCTGGTTCTCTGGTTCGAGAGCGGCTCTGCTGACCAGTTTCTCTGGCTCTATAGCAGCTCTGCTGACCTGGTTCTCTGGCTCTACAGCAGCTCTGCTGACCTGGTTCTCTGGCTGTAGAGCGGCTCTGCCAACCAGTTCTCTGGCTATACTGCAGAACTGCTAACTAGATTCTCTGGCCCTACAACAGCTCTGCTGACCTGGTTCTCAGGCTCTAGTTCGGCTCTGCTGACCAGGTTCTCTGGCTCTACAGCGGCTCTGCTGACCAGGTTCTCTGGCTCTACAGCAGCTCTGCTGACCTGGTTCTCTGGCTCTACAGCAGCTCTGCTGACCTGCTTCTCTGGCTCTAGAGCAGCTCTGCTGACCTGGCTCTCTGGCTATACTAAGGCTCTGCTGACCTGGTTCTCTGGCTGTAGAGCGGCTCTGCCAACCAGTTCTCTGGCTATACAGCAGAACTGCTAACTAGGTTCTCTGGCCCTACAACAGCTCTGCTGACCTGGTTCTCAGGCTCTAGTTCGGCTCTGCTGACCTGCTTCTCTGGCTCCACAGCAGCTCTGCTGACCTGGTTCTCTGGCTCTACAGCAGCTCTGCTGACCTGGTTCTCTGGCTCTACAGCAGCTCTGCTGACCTGGTTCTCTGGCTGTAGAGTGGCGCTGCTGACCTGGCTCTACAGCAGCTCTGCTCACCTGGTTCTCTGACTCTAGAGCGGCTCTGCTCACCTGGTTCTCTGACTCTAGAGCGGCTCTGCTGACCTGGTTCTCTGGCTCTAGAGCGGCTCTGCTGACCTGGTTCTCTGGCTCTAGAGCAGCTCTGCTGACCTGGTTCTTTGGCTCTAGGGCAGCTCTGCTAACCTGGTTCTCTGGCTCTAGAGCAGCTCTGCTGACCTGGTTCTCTGGCTCTAGAGCTGCTCTGCTGACCTGGTTCTCTGGCTCTAGAGCTGCTCTGCTGACCTGGTTCTCTGGCTCTAGAGCAGCTCAGCTGACCTGGTTCTCTGGCTCTAGAGCAGCTCTGCTGACCTGGTTCTCAGGCTCTACAGCAGCTCTGCTGACCTGGCTCTCTGGCTCTACTAAGGCTGTGCTGACCTGGTTCTCAGGCTCTACAGCAGCTTGCTAATCTGTTTCTTTGGCTCTGCTGACCGGGTTCTCTGGCTCTACAGCAGCTCTGCTGACCTGGTTCTCTGGCTCTACAGCAGCTCTGCTGACCTGGTTCTCTGGCTCAAGAGCAGCTCTGCTTACCTGGTTCTCTGGCTCTACAGCAGCTCTGCTGACCTGGTTCTCTGGCTCAAGAGCAGCTCTGCTTACCTGGTTATCTGGCTCTAGAGCAGCTCTGCTTACCTGGTTCTCTGGCTGTAGAGCAGCTCTGCTGACCTGGTTCTCTGGCTCTAGAGCAGCTCTGCTGACCTGGTTCTCTGGCTCTAGAGCAGCTCTGCTGACCTGGTTCTCAGGCTTTAGTGCAGCTCTGCTGATCTGGTTCAATGGCTCTAGAGCAGCTCTGCCGACCTGTTTCTCTGGCTCTACAGCAGCTTGCTAATCTGGTTCTTTGGCTCTGCTGACCTGGTTCTCTGGCTCTAGAGCTGCTCTGCTGACCTGGTTCTCTGGCTCTAGAGCAGCTCAGCTGACCTGGTTCTCAGGCTCTACAGCAGCTCTGCTGACCTGGTTCTCAGGCTCTACAGCAGCTCTGCTGACCTGGCTCTCTGGCTCTACTAAGGCTGTGCTGACCTGGTTCTCAGGCTCTACAGCAGCTCTGCTGACCTGGTTCTCAGGCTCTACAGCAGCTCTGCTGACCTGGCTCACTGGCTCTACTAAGGCTCTGCTCACCTGGTTCTCAGGCTCTAGAGCAGCTTGCTAATCTGTTTCTTTGGCTCTGCTGACTTGGCTCTAGAGCGGCTCTGCTGAACAGTTCTCTGGCTATACAGCAGAACTGCTAACTGGGTTCTCTGGCCCTACAACAGCTCTGCTGACCTGGCTCTAGAGCAGGATTGCTGACCTGGTTCTCTGGTTCTAGAGCGGCTCTGCTGACCTGGTTCTCATGCTCTAGAGCAGATCTGCTGACCTGGTTCTCTGGCTCTAGAGCAGCTCTGCTGACCTGGTTCTCTGGCTGTAGAGCGGCTCTGCCAACCAGTTATCTGGCTATACAGCAGAACCGCTAACTAGGTTCTCTGGCTCTACAACAGCTCTGCTGACCTGGTTCTCAGGCTCTAGTTCGGCTCTGCTGACCTGGTTCTCTGGCTCTAGAGCGGCTCTGCTGACCAGGTTCTCTGGCTCTACAACAGCTCTGCTGACCTGGTTCTCTGGCTCTACAACAGCTCTGCTGACCTGGTTCTCAGGCTCTATAGCAGCTCTGCTGACCTGGTTCTACAGTAGCTCTGCTGATCTGTTTATTTGGCTCTACAGCAGCTCTGCTGACCTGGTTCTAACACAGCTCTGCTGACCTGATTCTCTGGCTCTTGAGCAGCTCTGCTGACCTGGTTCTCTGGCTCTAGAGCAGCTCTGCTGACGTGGTTCTCTGGCAATTGAGCAGCTCTGCTGACCTGGCTCTACAGCAGCTCTGCTTACCTGGTTCTCAGGCGCTACAGCAGCTTGCTAATCTGTTTCTTTGGCTCTGCTGACCTGGTTCTCTGGCTCTAGAGCGGCTCTGCTGAACAGTTCTCTGGCTATACAGCAGAACTGCTAACTGGGTTCTCTGGCCCTACAACAGCTTTGCTGACCTGGTTCTCAGGCTCTAGTTCGGCTTTGCTGACCTGGTTCTCTGGCTCCAGAGCAGCTCTGCTGACTTGGTTCTCTGGCTCTAGAGCAGCTCTGCTGACCTGGTTCTCTGGCTCTACAGCAGCTCTGCTGACCTGGTTCTCTGGCTCTTCAACAGCTCTGCTGACCTGGTTCTCTGGCTCTGCAGACCTGGTTCTCTGGCTCTACAGCAGCTCTGCTGACCTGGTTCTCTGGCTGTAGAGCGGCTCTGCTAACCAGTTCTCTGGCTATACTGCAGAACTGCTAACTAGGTTCTCTGGCCCTACAACAGCTCTGCTGACCTGGTTCTCAGGCTCTAGTTCGGCTCTGCTGACCTGGTTCTCTGGTTCTAGAGCGGCTCTGCTGACCAGGTTCTATGGCTCTATAGCAGCTCTGCTGACCTGGCTCTCTGGCTATACTAAGGCTCTGCTGACCTGGTTCTCTGGCTGTAGAGCGGCTCTGCCAACCAGTTCTCTGGCTATACAGCAGAACTGCTAACTAGGTTCTCTGGCCCTACAACAGCTCTGCTGACCTGGTTCTCAGGCTCTAGTTTGGCTCTGCTGACCTGCTTCTCTGGCTCCACAGCAGCTCTGCTGACCTGGTTCTCTGGCTCTACAGCAGCTCTGCTGACCTGGTTCTCTGGCTCTACAGCAGCTCTGCTGACCTGCTTCTCTGGCTCTAGAGCAGCTCTGCTGACCTGGTTCTTTGGCTCTAGGGCAGCTCTGCTAACCTGGTTCTCTGGCTCTAGAGCAGCTCTGCTGACCCGGTTCTCTGGCTCTAGAGCAGCTCTGCTGACCTGGTTCTCTGGCTCTAGAGCTGCTCTGCTGACCTGGTTCTTTGGCTCTAGAGCAGCTCAGCTGACCTGGTTCTCTGGCTCTAGAGCAGCTCTGCTGACCTGGTTCTAAGGCTCTACAGCAGCTCTGCTGACCTGCCTCTCTGGCTCTACTAAGGCTGTGCTGACCTGGTTCTCTGGCTCTACAGAAGCTCTGCTGACCTGGTTCTCTGGCTCAAGAGCAGCTCTGCTTACCTGGTTCTCTGGCTCTACAGCAGCTCTGCTGACCTGGTTCTCTGGCTCTACAGCAGCTCTGCTGACCTGCTTCTCTGGCTCTAGAGCAGCTCTGCTGACCTGGTTCTCTAGTTCGGCTCTGCTTACCTGGTTCTCTGGCTGTAGAGCAGCTCTGCTGACCTGTTTCTCTGGCTCTAGAGCAGCTCTGCTGACCTGGTTCTCAGGCTTTAGAGCAGCTCTGCTGATCTGGTTCAATGGCTCTAGAGCAGCTCTGGTGACCTGTTTCTCTGGCTCTACAGCAGCTCTGCTGACCTAGTTCTCTGGCTCTACAGCAGCTCTGCTGACCTTGTTCTCTGGCTCTACAGCAGCTCTGCTTACCTGGTTCTCTGGCTGTAGAGCAGCTCTGCTGACCTGGTTCTCTGGCTCAAGAGCAGCTCTGCTGACCTGGTTATCTGGCTCTAGAGCAGCTCTGCTTACCTGGTTCTCTGGCTGTAGAGCAGCTCTGCTGACCTGGTTCTCTGGCTCTAGAGCAGCTCTGCTGACCTGGTTCTCAGGCTTTAGAGCAGCTCTGCTGATCTGGTTCAATGGCTCTAGAGCAGCTCTGCTGACCTGTTTCTCTGGCTCTACAGCAGCTTGCTAATCTGGTTCTTTGGCTCTGCTAACCTGGTTCTCTGGCTCTAGAGTGGCTCTGCCGACCAGTTCTCTGGCTATACAGCATAACTGCTAACCAGGTTCTCTGGCCCTACAATAGCTCTGCTGACCTGGTTCTTAGGCTCTAGTTCGGCTCTGCTGACCTGGTTGTCTGGCTCTAGAGCGGCTCTGCTGACCAGGTTCTCTGGCTCTACAACAGCTCTGCTGACCTGGTTCTTTGGCTTTAGAGCAGCTCTGCTGACCTGGTTCTAGAGCAGCTCTGCTGGCCTGGTTCTCTGGCTATAAAGCAGCTCTGCTGGCCTGGTTCTCTGGCTCTAGTGCGGCTCTGCTGACCTGGTTCTCTGGCTCTACAGCAGCTCTGCTTACATGGTTCGTTGGCTCTACAGCAGCTCTGCTGACCTGGTTCTCAGGCTCTACAGCAGCTCTGCTGACCTGGCTCTCTGGCTCTACTAAGGCTCTGCTCACCTGGTTCTCTGGCTCCAGAGCAGCTCTGCTGACTTGGTTCTCTGGCTCCAGAGCAGCTCTGCTGACTTGGTTCTCTGGCTCTAGAGCAGCTCTGCTGACCTGGTTCTCTGGCTCTACAGCAGCTCTGCTGACCTGGTTCTCTGGCTCTTCAACAGCTCTGCTGACCTGGTTCTCCGGCTCTGCACACCTGGTTCTCTGGCTCTACAGCAGCTCTGCTGACCTGGTTCTCTGGCTGTAGAGCGGCTCTGCTAACCAGTTCTCTGGCTATACTGCAGAACTGCTAATGAGGTTCTCTGGCCCTACAACAGCTCTGCTGACCTGGTTCTCAGGCTCTAGTTCGGCTCTGCTGACCTGGTTCTCTGGTTCTAGAGCGGCTCTGCTGACCAGGTTCTCTGGCTCTATAGTAGCTCTGCTGACCTGGTTCTCTGGCTCTACAGCAGCTCTGCTGACCTGGTTCTCTGGCTGTAGAGCGGCTCTGCCAACCAGTTCTCTGGCTATACTGCAGAACTGCTAACTAGGTTCTCTGGCCCTACAACAGCTCTGCTGACCTGGTTCTCAGGCTCTAGTTCGGCTCTGCTGACCTGGTTCTAGAGCGGCTCTGCTGACCAGGTTCTCTGGCTCTATAGCAGCTCTGCTGACCTGGCTCTCTGGCTATACTAAGGCTCTGCTGACCTGGTTCTCTGGCTGTAGAGCGGCTCTGCCAACCAGTTCTCTGGCTATACAGCAGAACTGCTAACTAGGTTCTCTGGCCCTACAACAGCTCTGCTGACCTGGTTCTCAGGCTCTAGTTCGGCTCTGCTGACCTGGTTCTCTGGCTCTACAGCAGCTCTGCTGACCTGGTTCTCTGGCTCTACAGCAGCTCTGCTGACCTGCTTCTCTGGCTCTAGAGCAGCTCTGCTGATCTGGTTCTCTGGCTCTAGTGCGGCTCTGCTGACCTGGTTCTCAGGCTCTAGAGCAGCTCTGCTGACCTGGTTCTCTGGCTCTACAGCAGCTCTGCTGACCTGGTTCTCTGGCTTTACAGCAGCTCTGCTGACCTGGCTCTATGGCTCTACAGCAGCTCTGCTCACCTGGTTGTCTGGCTCTAGAGCGGCTCTGCTAACCTGGTTGTCTGGCTCTAGAGCGGCTCTGCTAACCTGGTTCTCTGACTCTAGAGCAGCTCTGCTGACCTGGTTGTCTGGCTCTAGAGCAGCTCTGCTGACCTGGTTCTCAGGCTTTGGAGCAGCTCTGCTGACCTGGTTCTCTGGCTCTAGAGCTGCTCTGCTGACCTGGTTCTCTGGCTCTAGAGCAGCTCTGCTGACCTGGTTCTCTGGCTCTAGAGCAGCTCAGCTGACCTGGTTCTCTGGCTCTAGAGCAGCTCTGCTGACCTGGTTCTCAGGCTCTACAGCAGCTCTGCTGACCTGGTTTTCTGGCTCTACTAAGGCTGTGCTGACCTGGTTCTCAGGCTCTACAGCAGCTTGCTAATCTGTTTCTTTGGTTCTGCTGACCGGGTTCTCTGGCTGTAGAGCGGCTCTGCTGACCTGGTTCTCTGGCTCTACAGCAGCTCTGCTGACCTGGTTCTCTGGCTCAAGAGCAGCTCTGCTTACCTGGTTCTCTGGCTCTACAGCAGCTCTGCTTACCTGGTTCTCTGGCTCTACAGCAGCTCTGCTGACCTGGTTCTCAGGCTCTAGAGCAGCTCTGCTGACCTGGTTCTCTGGCTCTCGTGCGGCTCTGCTGACCTGGTTCTCAGGCTCTAGGTCAGCTCTGCTGACCCGGTTCTCTGGCTCTACAGCAGCTCTGCTGACCTGGTTCTCTGGCTCTAGAGCGACTCTGCTAACCTGGTTCTCTGGCTCTAGAGCAGCTCTGCTGACCTGGTTCTCTGGCACTAGAGCAGCTTTGCTGACCTGGTTCTTTGGCTCTAGAGCAGCTCAGCTTACCTGGTTGTTTGGCTCTAGAGCAGCTCTGCTGATCTAGTTCTCAGAATCTAGGGCAGCTCTGCTGACCTGGTTCTCTGGCTCTGCAGACCTGGTTCTCTGGCTCTACAGCAGCTCTGCTGACCTGGTTCTCTGGCTGTAGAGCGGCTCTGCTAACCAGTTCTCTGGCTATACTGCAGAACTGCTAACTAGGTTCTCTGGCCCTACAACAGCTCTGCTGACCTGGTTCTCAGGCTCTAGTTCGGCTCTGCTGACCTGGTTCTCTGGTTCTAGAGCGGCTCTGCTGACCAGGTTCTCTGGCTCTATAGCAGCTCTGCTGACCAGGTTCTCTGGCTCTATAGCAGCTCTGCTGACCAGGTTCTCTGGCTCTATAGCAGCTCTGCTGACCAGGTTCTCTGGCTCTATAGCAGCTCTGCTGACCTGGTTCTCTGGCTCTACAGCAGCTCTGCTGACCTGGTTCTCTGGCTGTAGAGCGGCTCTGCCAACCAGTTCTCTGGCTATACTGCAGAACTGCTAACTAGGTTCACTGGCCCTACAACAGCTCTGCTGACCTGGTTCTCAGGCTCTAGTTCGGCTCTGCTGACCTGGTTCTCTGGTTCTAGAGCGGCTCTGCTGACCAGGTTCTCTGGCTCTACAGCAGCTCTGCTGACCAGGTTCTCTGGCTCTACAGCAGCTCTGCTGACCTGCTTCTCTGGCTCTAGAGCAGCTCTGCTGACCTGCTTCTCTGGCTCTAGTGCGGCTCTGCTGACCTGGTTCTCTGGCTGTAGAGCAGCTCTGCCAACCAGTTCTCTGGCTATACAGCAGCTCTGCTGACCTGGTTATCTGGCTCTAGAGCAGCTCTGCTTACCTGGTTCTCTGGCTGTAGAGCAGCTCTGCTGACCTGGTTCTCTGGCTCTAGAGCAGCTCTGCTGACCTGGTTCTCAGGCTTTAGAGCAGCTCTGCTGATCTGGTTCAATGGCTCTAGAGCAGCTCTGCCGACCTGTTTCTCTGGCTCTACAGCAGCTTGCTAATCTGGTTCTTTGGCTCTGCTGACCTGGTTCTCTGGCTCTAGAGCAGCTCAGCTGACCTGGTTCTCTGGCTCTAGAGCAGCTCAGCTGACCTGGTTCTCTGGCTCTAGAGCAGCTCTGCTGACCTGGTTCTCTGGCTCTAGAGCAGCTCTGCTGACCTGGTTCTCAGGCTCTACAGCAGCTCTGCTGACCTGGATCTCTGGCTTTACTAAGGCTGTGCTGACCTGGTTCTCAGGCTCTACAGCAGCTTGCTAATCTGTTTCTTTGGCTCTGCTGACCGGGTTCTCTGGCAGTAGAGCGGCTCTGCTGACCTGGTTCTCTGGCTGTACAGCAGCTCTGCTGACCTGGTTCTCTGGCTCTACAGCAGCTCTGCTGACCTGGTTCTCTGGCTCAAGAGCTGCTCTGCTTACCTGGTTCTCTGGCTCTACAGCAGCTCTGCTGACCTGGTTCTCTGGCTCTAGAGCAGCTCTGCTTACCTGGTTATCTGGCTCTAGAGCAGCTCTGCTTACCTGGTTCTCTGGCTGTAGAGCAGCTCTGCTGACCTGGTTCTCTGGCTCTAGAGCAGCTCTGCTGGCCTTGTTCTCTGGCTCTAGAGAGGCTCTGCTGACATGATTCTCTGGCTCTAGAGCAGCTCTGCTTACCTGGTTCGCTGGCTCTACAGCAGCTCTGATGACCTGGTTCTCAGGCTCTACAGCAGCTCTGCTGACCTGGCTCTCTGGCTCTACTAAGGCACTGCTCACCTGGTTCTCGGGCTCTACAGCAGCTTGCTAATCTGTTTCTTTGGCTCTGCTGACCTGGCTCTAGAGCGGCTCTGCTGAACCTTTCTCTGGCTATACAGCAGAACTGCTAACTGGGTTCTCTGGCCCTACAACAGCTCTGCTGACCTGGTTCTCAGGCTCTAGTTCAGCTTTGCTGACCTGGTTCTCAGGCTCTAGTTCAGCTTTGCTGACCTGGTTCTCTGGCTCTAGAGCGGCTCTGCTGACCTGGTTCTCTGGCTCTACAGCAGGACTGCTGACCTGGTTCTCTGGTTCTAGAGCGGCTCTGCTGACCTGGTTCTCATGCTCTAGAGCAGCTCTGCTGACTTGGTTCTCTGGCTCTAGAGCAGCTCTGCTGACCTGGTTCTCTGGCTCTACAGCAGCTCTGCTGACCTGGTTCTCTGGCTCTTCAACAGCTCTGCTGGCCTGGTTCTCTGGCTATAAAGCAGCTCTGCTGGCCTGGTTCTCTGGCTATAAAGCAGCTCTGCTGGCCTGGTTCTCTGGCTCTAGAGAGGCTCTGCTGACGTGATTCTCTGGCTCTAGTGCGGCTCTGCTGACCTGGTTCTCTTGCTCCGCAGCGTCTCAGCTGACCTGGTTCTCTAGCTCGACGGCAGCTCTGCTGACCTGTTTCTCAGGCTCTAGAGCAGCTCTGCTGACCTGGTTCTCTGGCTCTAGAGCAGCTCTGCTGACCTGGTTCTCTGGCTCTAGAGCAGCTCTGCTGACCTGGTTCTCTGGCTCTAGAGCAGCTCTGCTGACCTGGTTCTCTGGCTCTAGAGCAGCTCTGCTGACCTGGTTCTCTGGCTCTAGAACAGCTCTGCTGACCTGGTTCTCTGGCTCTAGAGCAGCTCTGCTGACCTGGTTCTCAGGCTCTACAGCCGCTTGCTAATCTGTTTCCTTGGCTCTGCTGACCTGGTTCTCTGGCTGTAGAGCGGCTCTGCTGATCTGGTTCTCTGGCTCTATAGCAGCTCTGCTTACCTGGTTCTCTGGCTCTAGAGCAGCTCTGCTTACCTGGTTCTCTAGCACTAGAGCAGCTCTGCTGACCTGGTTCTCAGGCTCCAGTGCGGCTCTGCTGACCTGGTTCTCTGGCTCTAGAGCAGCTCTGCTTACCTGGTTCTCAGGCTCTAGTGCGGCTCTGCTGACCTGGTTCTCTGGCTGTAGGGTGGTTCTGCTGACCAGTTCTCTGGCTGTACAGCAGAACTGCTAACTGGGTTCTCTGGCTGTACAGCGGCTCTGCTGACATGGTTCTCTGGCTCTAAAGCGGCTCTGCTGACCTGGTTCTCAGGCTCTAGTGCGGCTCTGCTGACCTGGTTCTCTGGCTCTATGGCAGCTCTGCTGACCTGGTTCTCTGGCTCTAGAGCAACTCTGCTGAAATGTTTCCCTGGCTCTAGGGCAGCTGTGGTGACCTGGTTCTCTGGCTCTAAAGAAGCTCTACTGACCTGGTTCTCTGGCTGTACAGCGGCTCTGCTGACATGGTTGTTTGGCTCTAAAGCGGCTCTGCTGACATGGTTGTTTGGCTCTAAAGCGGCTCTGCTGACATGGTTGTTTGGCTCTAAAGCGGCTCTGCTGACTTGCTTCTCTTGCTCTAGAGCAGCTCTGCTGACTTGCTTCTCATGCTCTAGAGCAGCTCTGCTGACTTGCTTCTCTAGCTCTTCAACAGCTCTGCTGACCTGGTTCTACAGCAGGACTGCTGACCTGGTTCTCTGGCTCTACAGCAGCTCTGCTGACCTGGTTCTCTGGCTCTAGAGCAGCTCTGCTGAACTGATTCTCTGGATCTAGAGCAGCTCTGCTGACCTGGTTCTCTGGCTCTACAGCAGCTCTGCTGACCTGGTTCTCTGGCTCTAGTGCGGCTCTGCTGACCTGGTTCTCTGGCTCTAGGGCAGCTCTGCTGACCTGGTTCTACAGTAGCTCTGCTGACCTGTTTATTTGGCTCTACAGCAGCTCTGCTGACCTGGTTCTAACACAGCTCTGCTGACCTGATTCTCTGGCTCTTGAGCAGCTCTGCTGACCTGGTTCTCTGGCTCTAGAGCAGCTCTGCTGACCTGGTTCTTAGGCTCTACAGCAGCTTGCTAATCTGTTTCTTTGGCTCTGCTGACCTGGTTCTCTGGCTGTAGAGCGGCTCTGCTGACCAGTTCTCTGGCTTTACAGCAGAACTGCTAACTGGGTTCTCTGGCGGTACAGCGGCTCTGCTGACATGGTTCTCTGGCTCTAGAGCAGCTCAGCTGACCTGGTTCTCAGTCTCTAGAGCAGCTCCTCTGACCTGGTTCTCTGGCTCTAGAGCAGGAATGCTGACCTGGTTCTCTGGTTCTAGAGAGGCTCTGCTGACCTGGTTCTCTAGCACTAGAGCAGCTCTGCTGAACTGGTTCTCTGGCTCTAGAGCAGCTCTGCTGACCTGATTCTCTGTCTCTAGTGCAGCTCTGCTGACCTGGTTCTCTGGCTCTAGAGCAGCTCTGCGGACCTGGTTCTCTGGCTATAGAGCAGCTCTGCTGACCTGGTTCTCTGGCTCAACAGCAGCTCTGCTGACCTGGTTCTCTGGTTCAACAGCAGCTCTGCTGACCTGCTTCTCTGGCTCTAGAGCAGCTCTGCTTACCTGGTTGTCTGGCTCTAGAGCAGCTCTGCTGACCTGGTTGTCTGGCTCTAGAGCAGCTCTGCTGACCTGGTTCTCAGGCTTTAGAGCAGCTCTGATGATCTGGTTCAATCGCTCTAGAGCAGCTCTGCTGACCTGTTTCTCTGGCTCTAGAGTAGCTTGCTAATCTGGTTCTTTGGCTCTGCTGACCTGGTTGTCTGGCTCAAGAGTGGCTCTGCCGACCAGTTCTCTGGCTATACAGCAGAACTGCTAACCAGGTTCTCTGGCCCTCCTATAGCTCTGCTGACCTGGTTCTTAGGCTCTAGTTCGGCTCTGCTGACCTGGTTCTCTGGCTCTGGAGCGGCTCTGCTGACCAGGTTCTCTGGCTCTACAACAGCTCTGCTGACCTGGTTCTTTGGCTTTAGAGCAGCTCTGCTGACCTGGTTCTAGAGCAGCTCTGCTGACATAGTTCAGGCACTACAGCAGCTCTGCTGACCTGGTTCTCTGGCTATAAAGCAGCTCTGCTGGCCTGGTTCTCTGGCTATAAAGCAGCTCTGCTGGCCTGGTTCTCTGGCTCTAGAGAGGCTCTGCTGACATGATTCTCTGGCTCTAGTGCGGCTCTGCTGACCTGGTTCTCTAGCTCTACAGCAGCTCTGCTTACCTGGTTCTCAGGCTCTAGAGCAGCTCTGCTGACCTGGTTCTCAGGCTCTAGAGCAGCTCTGCTGAC
The DNA here is from genome assembly GCF_964204655.1 of Triturus cristatus. Classification (NCBI taxonomy): domain Eukaryota; kingdom Metazoa; phylum Chordata; class Amphibia; order Caudata; family Salamandridae; genus Triturus; species Triturus cristatus. The sequence goes on along the minus strand of NC_140579.1, from coordinate 1,280,782,373 downwards.
CTTGTTCTCAGGCTGCAGTGCGTCTCTGCTGACCTGGTTCTCTGGCTCTAGGGCAGCTCTGCTGACCTGGTTCTCTAGCACTAGAGCAGCTCTGCTGAACTGGTTCTCTGGCTCTAGAGCAGCTCTGCTGACCTGATTCTCTGTCTCTAGTGCAGCTCTACTGACCTGGTTCTCTGGCTCTAGAACAGCTCTGCTGACCTGGTTCTCTGGCTCTACAGCAGGACTGCTGACCTGGTTCTCAGGCTTTAGGGCAGCTCTGCTGACCTGGTTCTCTGGCTCTAGTGTTGCTCTGCTGACCTGGTTCTCGGTCTCTAAGCCAGCTCTGCTGACCCGGTTCTCTGGCTCTAGAGCAGCTCTGCTGACCTGATTCTTTGGCTCTGCTGACCTGGTTCTCTTGCTCTGCAGCGGCTCAGCTAACCTGATTCTCTAGCCCTACGGCAGCTCTGCTGACCTGGTTCTCAGGCTCTAGAGCAGCTCTGCTGACCTGGTTCTCAGGCTCTAGAGCAGCTCTGCTGACCTGGTGCTCAGGCTCTAGAGCAGCTCTGCTGACCTGGTTCTCTGGCTCTAGAGCAGCTCTGCTGACCTGGTTCTCGGGCTCTACAGCAGCTTGCTAATCTGTTTGTTTGGCTCTGCTGACCTGGTTCTCTGGCTCAAGAGCAGCTCTGCTTACCTGGTTCGCTGGCTAAACAGCAGCTCTGCTGACCTGGTTCTCTGGCTCAACAGCAGCTCTGCTGACCTGGTTCTCTGGCTCAACAGCAGCTCTGCTGACCTGGTTCTCTGGCTCTAGAGCAGCTCTGCTTACGTGGTTTTCTGGCTCTAGAGCAGCTCTGCTGACCTGGTTGTCTGGCTCTAGAGCAGCTCTGCTGACCTGGTTCTCAGGCTTTAGAGCAGCTCTGATGATCTGGTTCAATGGCTCTAGAGCAGCTCTGCTGACCTATTTCTCTGGCTCTAGAGCAGCTTGCTAATCTGGTTCTTTGGCTCTAGTTCGGCTCTGCTGACCTGGTTCTCTGGCTCTGGAGCGGCTCTGCTGACCAGGTTCTCTGGCTCTACAACAGCTCTGCTGACCTGGTTCTCTGGCTCTACAGCAGCTCTGCTTACCTGGTTCTCTGGCTGTAGAGCAGCTCTGCTGACCTGGTTCTCTGGCTCTAGAGCAGCTCTGCTGACCTGGTTCTCAGGCTTTAGAGCAGCTCTGCTGATCTGGTTCAATGGCTCTAGAGCAGCTCTGCCGACCTGTTTCTCTGGCTCTACAGCAGCTTGCTAATCTGGTTCTTTGGCTCTGCTGACCTGGTTCTCTGGCTCTAGAGCAGCTCAGCTGACCTGGTTCTCTGGCTCTAGAGCAGCTCAGCTGACCTGGTTCTCTGGCTCTAGAGCAGCTCTGCTGACCTGGTTCTCTGGCTCTAGAGCAGCTCTGCTGACCTGGTTCTCAGGCTCTACAGCAGCTCTGCTGACCTGGATCTCTGGCTTTACTAAGGCTGTGCTGACCTGGTTCTCAGGCTCTACAGCAGCTTGCTAATCTGTTTCTTTGGCTCTGCTGACCGGGTTCTCTGGCAGTAGAGCGGCTCTGCTGACCTGGTTCTCTGGCTGTACAGCAGCTCTGCTGACCTGGTTCTCTGGCTCTACAGCAGCTCTGCTGACCTGGTTCTCTGGCTCAAGAGCAGCTCTGCTTACCTGGTTCTCTGGCTCTACAGCAGCTCTGCTGACCTGGTTCTCTGGCTCTAGAGCAGCTCTGCTTACCTGGTTATCTGGCTCTAGAGCAGCTCTGCTTACCTGGTTCTCTGGCTGTAGAGCAGCTCTGCTGACCTGGTTCTCTGGCTCTAGAGCAGCTCTGCTGGCCTTGTTCTCTGGCTCTAGAGAGGCTCTGCTGACATGATTCTCTGGCTCTAGAGCAGCTCTGCTTACCTGGTTCGCTGGCTCTACAGCAGCTCTGATGACCTGGTTCTCAGGCTCTACAGCAGCTCTGCTGACCTGGCTCTCTGGCTCTACTAAGGCACTGCTCACCTGGTTCTCGGGCTCTACAGCAGCTTGCTAATCTGTTTCTTTGGCTCTGCTGACCTGGCTCTAGAGCGGCTCTGCTGAACCTTTCTCTGGCTATACAGCAGAACTGCTAACTGGGTTCTCTGGCCCTACAACAGCTCTGCTGACCTGGTTCTCAGGCTCTAGTTCAGCTTTGCTGACCTGGTTCTCAGGCTCTAGTTCAGCTTTGCTGACCTGGTTCTCTGGCTCTAGAGCGGCTCTGCTGACCTGGTTCTCTGGCTCTACAGCAGGACTGCTGACCTGGTTCTCTGGTTCTAGAGCGGCTCTGCTGACCTGGTTCTCATGCTCTAGAGCAGCTCTGCTGACTTGGTTCTCTGGCTCTAGAGCAGCTCTGCTGACCTGGTTCTCTGGCTCTACAGCAGCTCTGCTGACCTGGTTCTCTGGCTCTTCAACAGCTCTGCTGGCCTGGTTCTCTGGCTATAAAGCAGCTCTGCTGGCCTGGTTCTCTGGCTATAAAGCAGCTCTGCTGGCCTGGTTCTCTGGCTCTAGAGAGGCTCTGCTGACATGATTCTCTGGCTCTAGTGCGGCTCTGCTGACCTGGTTCTCTTGCTCCGCAGCGTCTCAGCTGACCTGGTTCTCTAGCTCGACGGCAGCTCTGCTGACCTGTTTCTCAGGCTCTAGAGCAGCTCTGCTGACCTGGTTCTCTGGCTCTAGAGCAGCTCTGCTGACCTGGTTCTCTGGCTCTAGAGCAGCTCTGCTGACCTGGTTCTCTGGCTCTAGAGCAGCTCTGCTGACCTGGTTCTCTGGCTCTAGAGCAGCTCTGCTGACCTGGACCTCTGGCTCTAGAGCAGCTCTGCTGACCTGGTTCTCAGGCTCTACAGCAGCTTGCTAATCTGTTTCCTTGGCTCTGCTGACCTGGTTCTCTGGCTGTAGAGCGGCTCTGCTGATCTGGTTCTCTGGCTCTATAGCAGCTCTGCTTACCTGGTTCTCTGGCTCTAGAGCAGCTCTGCTTACCTGGTTCTCTAGCACTAGAGCAGCTCTGCTGACCTGGTTCTCAGGCTCCAGTGCGGCTCTGCTGACCTGGTTCTCTGGCTCTAGAGCAGCTCTGCTTACCTGGTTCTCTAGCACTAGTGCAGCTATACTGACCTTGTTCTCTGGCTCTATGGCAGCTCTGCTGACCTGGTTCTCAGGCTCTAGTGCGGCTCTGCTGACCTGGTTCTCTGGCTGTAGGGTGGTTCTGCTGACCAGTTCTCTGGCTGTACAGCAGAACTGCTAACTGGGTTCTCTGGCTGTACAGCGGCTCTGCTGACATGGTTCTCTGGCTCTAAAGCGGCTCTGCTGACCTGGTTCTCAGGCTCTAGTGCGGCTCTGCTGACCTGGTTCTCTGGCTCTATGGCAGCTCTGCTGACCTGGTTCTCTGGCTCTAGAGCAACTCTGCTGAAATGTTTCCCTGGCTCTAGGGCAGCTGTGGTGACCTGGTTCTCTGGCTCTAAAGAAGCTCTACTGACCTGGTTCTCTGGCTGTACAGCGGCTCTGCTGACATGGTTGTTTGGCTCTAAAGCGGCTCTGCTGACATGGTTGTTTGGCTCTAAAGCGGCTCTGCTGACATGGTTGTTTGGCTCTAAAGCGGCTCTGCTGACTTGCTTCTCTTGCTCTAGAGCAGCTCTGCTGACTTGCTTCTCATGCTCTAGAGCAGCTCTGCTGACTTGCTTCTCTAGCTCTTCAACAGCTCTGCTGACCTGGTTCTACAGCAGGACTGCTGACCTGGTTCTCTGGCTCTACAGCAGCTCTGCTGACCTGGTTCTCTGGCTCTAGAGCAGCTCTGCTGAACTGATTCTCTGGATCTAGAGCAGCTCTGCTGACCTGGTTCTCTGGCTCTACAGCAGCTCTGCTGACCTGGTTCTCTGGCTCTAGTGCGGCTCTGCTGACCTGGTTCTCTGGCTCTAGGGCGGCTCTGCTGACCTGGTTCTCTGGCTCTAGGGCAGCTCTGCTGACCTGGTTCTACAGTAGCTCTGCTGACCTGTTTATTTGGCTCTACAGCAGCTCTGCTGACCTGGTTCTAACACAGCTCTGCTGACCTGATTCTCTGGCTCTTGAGCAGCTCTGCTGACCTGGTTCTCTGGCTCTAGAGCAGCTCTGCTGACCTGGTTCTTAGGCTCTACAGCAGCTTGCTAATCTGTTTCTTTGGCTCTGCTGACCTGGTTCTCTGGCTGTAGAGCGGCTCTGCTGACCAGTTCTCTGGCTTTACAGCAGAACTGCTAACTGGGTTCTCTGGCGGTACAGCGGCTCTGCTGACATGGTTCTCTGGCTCTAGAGCAGCTCAGCTGACCTGGTTCTCAGTCTCTAGAGCAGCTCCTCTGACCTGGTTCTCTGGCTCTAGAGCAGGAATGCTGACCTGGTTCTCTGGTTCTAGAGAGGCTCTGCTGACCTGGTTCTCTAGCACTAGAGCAGCTCTGCTGAACTGGTTCTCTGGCTCTAGAGCAGCTCTGCTGACCTGATTCTCTGTCTCTAGTGCAGCTCTGCTGACCTGGTTCTCTGGCTCTAGAGCAGCTCTGCGGACCTGGTTCTCTGGCTATAGAGCAGCTCTGCTGACCTGGTTCTCTGGCTCAACAGCAGCTCTGCTGACCTGGTTCTCTGGTTCAACAGCAGCTCTGCTGACCTGCTTCTCTGGCTCTAGAGCAGCTCTGCTTACCTGGTTGTCTGGCTCTAGAGCAGCTCTGCTGACCTGGTTGTCTGGCTCTAGAGCAGCTCTGCTGACCTGGTTCTCAGGCTTTAGAGCAGCTCTGATGATCTGGTTCAATCGCTCTAGAGCAGCTCTGCTGACCTGTTTCTCTGGCTCTAGAGTAGCTTGCTAATCTGGTTCTTTGGCTCTGCTGACCTGGTTGTCTGGCTCAAGAGTGGCTCTGCCGACCAGTTCTCTGGCTATACAGCAGAACTGCTAACCAGGTTCTCTGGCCCTCCTATAGCTCTGCTGACCTGGTTCTTAGGCTCTAGTTCGGCTCTGCTGACCTGGTTCTCTGGCTCTGGAGCGGCTCTGCTGACCAGGTTCTCTGGCTCTACAACAGCTCTGCTGACCTGGTTCTTTGGCTTTAGAGCAGCTCTGCTGACCTGGTTCTAGAGCAGCTCTGCTGACATAGTTCAGGCACTACAGCAGCTCTGCTGACCTGGTTCTCTGGCTATAAAGCAGCTCTGCTGGCCTGGTTCTCTGGCTATAAAGCAGCTCTGCTGGCCTGGTTCTCTGGCTCTAGAGAGGCTCTGCTGACATGATTCTCTGGCTCTAGTGCGGCTCTGCTGACCTGGTTCTCTAGCTCTACAGCAGCTCTGCTTACCTGGTTCTCAGGCTCTAGAGCAGCTCTGCTGACCTGGTTCTCAGGCTCTAGAGCAGCTCTGCTGACCTTGTTCTCAGGCTGCAGTGCGTCTCTGCTGACCTGGTTCTCTGGCTCTAGGGCAGCTCTGCTGACCTGGTTCTCTAGCACTAGAGCAGCTCTGCTGAACTGGTTCTCTGGCTCTAGAGCAGCTCTGCTGACCTGATTCTCTGTCTCTAGTGCAGCTCTACTGACCTGGTTCTCTGGCTCTAGAACAGCTCTGCTGACCTGGTTCTCTGGCTCTACAGCAGGACTGCTGACCTGGTTCTCAGGCTTTAGGGCAGCTCTGCTGACCTGGTTCTCTGGCTCTAGTGTTGCTCTGCTGACCTGGTTCTCGGTCTCTAAGCCAGCTCTGCTGACCCGGTTCTCTGGCTCTAGAGCAGCTCTGCTGACCTGATTCTTTGGCTCTGCTGACCTGGTTCTCTTGCTCTGCAGCGGCTCAGCTAACCTGATTCTCTAGCCCTACGGCAGCTCTGCTGACCTGGTTCTCAGGCTCTAGAGCAGCTCTGCTGACCTGGTTCTCAGGCTCTAGAGCAGCTCTGCTGACCTGGTGCTCAGGCTCTAGAGCAGCTCTGCTGACCTGGTTCTCTGGCTCTAGAGCAGCTCTGCTGACCTGGTTCTCGGGCTCTACAGCAGCTTGCTAATCTGTTTGTTTGGCTCTGCTGACCTGGTTCTCTGGCTGTAGAGCGGCTCTGCTGATCTGGTTCTCTGTCTCCACAGTAGCTCTGCTGACCTGGTTCTCTGGCTCAAGAGCAGCTCTGCTTACCTGGTTCGCTGGCTCAACAGCAGCTCTGCTGACCTGGTTCTCTGGCTCAACAGCAGCTCTGCTGACCTGGTTCTCTGGCTCAACAGCAGCTCTGCTGACCTGGTTCTCTGGCTCTAGAGCAGCTCTGCTTACGTGGTTTTCTGGCTCTAGAGCAGCTCTGCTGACCTGGTTGTCTGGCTCTAGAGCAGCTCTGCTGACCTGGTTCTCAGGCTTTAGAGCAGCTCTGATGATCTGGTTCAATGGCTCTAGAGCAGCTCTGCTGACCTGTTTCTCTGGCTCTAGAGCAGCTTGCTAATCTGGTTCTTTGGCTCTAGTTCGGCTCTGCTGACCTGGTTCTCTGGCTCTGGAGCGGCTCTGCTGACCAGGTTCTCTGGCTCTACAACAGCTCTGCTGACCTGGTTCTCTGGCTCTACAGCAGCTCTGCTGACCTGGTTCTCTGGCTCTAGAGCAGCTCTGCTGACATGATTCTCTGGCTCTAGTGTGGCTCTGCTGACCTGGTTCTCTGGCTCTACAACAGCTCTGCTCACCTGGTTCTCAGGCTCTAGAGCAGCTTGCTAATCTGTTTCTTTGGCTCTGCTGACTTGGCTCTAGAGCGGCTCTGCTGAACAGTTCTCTGGCTATACAGCAGAACTGCTAACTGGGTTCTCTGGCCCTACAACAGCTTTGCTGACCTGTTTCTCAGGCTCTAGTTCGGCTTTGCTGACCTGGTTCTTTGGCTCCAGAGCAGCTCTGCTGACTTGGTTCTCTGGCTCCAGAGCAGCTCTGCTGACTTGGTTCTCTGGCTCTAGAGCAGCTCTGCTGACCTGGTTCTCTGGCTCTACAGCAGCTCTGCTGACCTGGTTCTCTTTCTCTTCAACAGCTCTGCTGACCTGGTTCTCTGGCTCTGCAGACCTGATTCTCTGGCTCTACAGCAGCTCTGCTGACCTGGTTCTCTGGCTGTAGAGCGGCTCTGCTAACCAGTTCTCTGGCTATACTGCAGAACTGCTAACTAGGTTCTCTGGCCCTACAACAGCTCTGCTGACCTGGTTCTCAGGCTCTAGTTTGGCTCTGCTGACCTGGTTCTCTGGTTCTAGAGACGCTCTGCTGACCAGGTTCTCTGGCTCTACAGCAGCTCTGCTGACCTGCTTCTCTGGCTCTAGAGCAGCTCTGCTGATCTGGTTCTCTGGCTCTAGTGCGGCTCTGCTGACCTGGTTCTCAGGCTCTAGAGCAGCTCTGCTGACCTGGTTCTCTGGCTCTACAGCAGCTCTGCTGACCTGGTTCTCTGGCTTTACAGCAGCTCTGCTGACCTGGTTCTCAGGCTTTAGAGCTGCTCTGCTGACCTGGTTCTCTGGCTCTAGAGCAGCTCTGCTGACCTGGTTCTCTGGCTCTAGAGCAGCTCTGCTGACCTGGTTCTCTGGCTCTAGAGCAGCTCAGCTGACCTGGTTCTCTGGCTCTAGAGCAGCTCTGCTGACCGGGTTCTCAGGCTCTACAGCAGCTCTGCTGACCTGGTTCTCTGGCTCTAGAGCAGCTCAGCTGACCTGGTTCTCTGGCTCTAGAGCAGCTCTGCTGACCTGGTTCTCAGGCTCTACAGCAGCTCTGCTGACCTGGCTCTCTGGCTCTACTAAGGCTGTGCTGACCTGGTTCTCAGGCGCTACAGCAGCTTGCTAATCTGTTTCTTTGGCTCTGCTGACCGGGTTCTCTGGCTGTAGAGCGGCTCTGCTGACCTGGTTCTCTGGCTCTACAGCAGCTCTGCTGACCTGGTTCTCTGGCTCTACAGCAGCTCTGCTGACCTGGTTCTCTGGCTCTACAGCAGCTCTGCTGACCTGGTTCTCAGGCTCTAGAGCAGCTCTGCTGACCTGGTTCTCTGGCTCTCGTGCGGCTCTGCTGACCTGGTTCTCAGGCTCTAGGTCAGCTCTGCTGACCCGGTTCTCTGGCTCTACAGCAGCTCTGCTGACCTGGTTCTCTGGCTCTACGGCAGCTCTGCTGACCTGGTTCTCTGGCTCTAGAGCGGCTCTGCTGACCTGGTTCTCTGGCTCTAGTGCGGCTCTGCTGACCTGGTTCTCAGGCTCTAGGGCAGCTCTGCTGACCTGGTTCTCTGGCTCTACAGCAGCTCTGCTGACCTGGTTCTCTGGCTCTACAGCGACTCTGCTAACCTGGTTCTCTGGCTCTAGAGCAGCTCTGCTGACCTGGTTCTCTGGCTCTAGAGCAGCTTTGCTGACCTGGTTCTTTGGCTCTAGAGCAGCTCAGCTTACCTGGTTGTTTGGCTCTAGAGCAGCTCTGCTGATCTGGTTCTCTGGCTCTAGTGCGGCTCTGCTGACCTGGTTCTCAGGCTCTACAGCAGCTTGCTAATCTGTTTCTTTGGCTCTGCTGACCGGGTTCTCTGGCTGTAGAGCGGCTCTGCTGACCTGGTTCTCTGGCTCTACAGCAGCTCTGCTGACCTGGTTCTCTGGCTCTACAGCAGCTCTGCTGACCTGGTTCTCTGGCTCTACAGCAGCTCTGCTGACCTGGTTCTCTGGCTCTAACACAGCTCTGCTGACCTGGTTCTCAGGCTCTAGAGCAGCTCTGCTGACCTGGTTCTCTGGCTCTCGTGCGGCTCTGCTGACCTGGTTCTCAGGCTCTAGGTCAGCTCTGCTGACCCGGTTCTCTGGCTCTACAGCAGCTCTGCTGACCTGGTTCTCTGGCTCTACAGCAGCTCTGCTGACCTGGTTCTCTGGCTCTAGAGCGGCTCTGCTGACCTGGTTCTCTGGCTCTAGTGCGGCTCTGCTGACCTGGTTCTCAGGCTCTAGGGCAGCTCTGCTGACCTGGTTCTCTGGCTCTACAGCAGCTCTGCTGACCTGGTTCTCTGGCTCTAGAGCGACTCTGCTAACCTGGTTCTCTGGCTCTAGAGCAGCTCTGCTGACCTGGTTCTTTGGCTCTAGAGCAGCTCAGCTTACCTGGTTGTTTGGCTCTAGAGCAGCTCTGCTGATCTAGTTCTCAGAATCTAGGGCAGCTCTGCTAACCTGGTTCTCTGGCTCTAGAGCAGCTCTGCTGACCTGGTTCTCTGGCTCTGCAGACCTGGTTCTCTGGCTCTACAGCAGCTCTGCTGACCTGGTTCTCTGGCTGTAGAGCGGCTCTGCTAACCAGTTCTCTGGCTCCACAGCAGCTCTGCTGACCTGGTTCTCTGGCTCTACAGCAGCTCTGCTGACCTGGTTCTCTGGCTCTACAGCAGCTCTGCTGACCTGCTTCTCTGGCTCTAGAGCAGCTCTGCTGATCTGGTTCTCTGGCTCTAGTGCGGCTCTGCTGACCTGGTTCTCAGGCTCTAGAGCAGCTCTGCTGACCTGGTTCTCTGGCTCTACAGCAGCTCTGCTGACCTGGTTCTCTGGCTTTACAGCAGCTCTGCTGACCTGGTTCTCTGGCTCTACAGCAGCTCTGCTGACCTGGTTCTCTGGCTGTAGAGCGGCTCTGCTAACCAGTTCTCTGGCTCCACAGCAGCTCTGCTGACCTGGTTCTCTGGCTCTACAGCAGCTCTGCTGACCTGGTTCTCTGGCTCTACAGCAGCTCTGCTGACCTGCTTCTCTGGCTCTAGAGCAGCTCTGCTGATCTGGTTCTCTGGCTCTAGTGCGGCTCTGCTGACCTGGTTCTCAGGCTCTAGAGCAGCTCTGCTGACCTGGTTCTCTGGCTCTACAGCAGCTCTGCTGATCTGGTTCTCTGGCTTTACAGCAGCTCTGCTGACCTGGTTCTCAGGCTTTAGAGTGGCTCTGCTGACCTGGCTCTATGGCTCTACAGCAGCTCTGCTAACCTGGTTCTCTGGCTCTAGAGTGACTCTGCTGACCTGGTTCTCTGGCTCTAGAGCAGCTCTGCTGACCTGGTTGTCTGGCTCTAGAGCAGCTCTGCTGACCTGGTTCTCAGGCTTTAGAGCAGCTCTGCTGACCTGGTTCTCTGGCTCTAAAGCTGCTCTGCTGACCTGGTTCTCTGGCTCTAGAGCTGCTCTGCTGACCTGGTTCTCTGGCTCTAGAGCAGCTCTGCTGACCTGGTTCTCTGGCTCTAGAGCAGCTCTGCTGACCTGGTTCTCAGGCTCTACAGCAGCTCTGCTGACCTGGCTCTCTGGCTCTACTAAGGCTGTGCTGACCTGGTTCTCAGGCTCTACAGCAGCTTGCTAATCTGTTTCTTTGGCTCTGCTGACCGGGTTCTCTGGCTGTAGAGCGGCTCTGCTGACCTGGTTCTCTGGCTCTACAGCGGCTCTGCTGACCTGGTTCTCTTGCTCTACAGCAGCTCTGCTGACCTGGTTCTCTGGCTCTACAGCAGCTCTGCTGACCTGGTTCTCTGGCTCAAGAGCAGCTCTGCTTACCTGGTTCTCTGGCTCAAGAGCAGCTCTGCTTATCTGGTTCTCTGGCTCTACAGCAGCTCTGCTTACCTGGTTCTCTGGCTCTACAGCAGCTCTGCTGACCTGGTTCTCAGGCTCTAGAGCAGCTCTGCTGACCTGGTTCTCTGGCTCTCGTGCGGCTCTGCTGACCTGGTTCTCAGGCTCTAGGTCAGCTCTGCTGACCCGGTTCTCTGGCTCTACAGCAGCTCTGCTGACCTGGTTCTCTGGCTCTACAGCGGCTCTGCTGACCTGGTTCTCTGGCTCTAGAGCGGCTCTGCTGACCTGGTTCTCTGGCTCTAGTGCGGCTCTGCTGACCTGGTTCTCTGGCTCTAGGGCAGCTCTGCTGACCTGGTTCTCTGGCTCTACAGCAGCTCTGCTGACCTGGTTCTCTGGCTCTAGAGCGACTCTGCTGACCTGGTTCTCTGGCTCTAGAGCAGCTCTGCTGACCTGGTTCTCTGGCTCTAGAGCAGCTTTGCTGACCTGGTTCATTGGCTCTAGAGCAGCTCAGCTTACCTGGTTGTTTGGCTCTAGAGCAGCTCAGCTTACCTGGTTGTTTGGCTCTAGAGCAGCTCTGCTGATCTAGTTCTCAGAATCTAGGGCAGCTCTGCTAACCTGGTTCTCTGGCTCTAGAGCAGCTCTGCTGACCTGGTTCTCTGGCTCTGCAGACCTGGTTCTCTGGCTCTACAGCAGCTCTGCTGACCTGGTTCTCTGGCTGTAGAGCGGCTCTGCCAACCAGTTCTCTGGCTATACTGCAGAACTGCTAACTAGGTTCTCTGGCCCTACAACAGCTCTGCTGACCTGGTTCTCAGGCTCTAGTTCGGCTCTGCTGACCTGGTTCTCTGGTTCTAGAGCGGCTCTGCTGACCAGTTTCTCTGGCTCTATAGCAGCTCTGCTGACCTGGTTCTCTGGCTCTACAGCAGCTCTGCTGACCTGGTTCTCTGGCTGTAGAGCGGCTCTGCCAACCAGTTCTCTGGCTATACTGCAGAACTGCTAACTAGATTCTCTGGCCCTACAACAGCTCTGCTGACCTGGTTCTCTGGCTCTACAGCGGCTCTGCTGACCAGGTTCTCTGGCTCTACAGCGGCTCTGCTGACCAGGTTCTCTGGCTCTACAGCAGCTCTGCTGACCTGGTTCTCTGGCTCTACAGCAGCTCTGCTGACCTGGTTCTCTGGCTGTAGAGCGGCTCTGCTAACCAGTTCTCTGGCTCCACAGCAGCTCTGCTGACCTGGTTCTCTGGCTCTACAGCAGCTCTGCTGACCTGGTTCTCTGGCTCTAGAGCAGCTCTGCTGACCTGGTTCTCTGGCTTTACAGCAGCTCTGCTGACCTGGCTCTATGGCTCTACAGCAGCTCTGCTCACCTGGTTCTCTGACTCTAGAGCGGCTCTGCTAACCTGGTTCTCTGGCTCTAGAGTGACTCTGCTGACCTGGTTCTCTGGCTCTAGAGCAGCTCTGCTGACCTGGTTGTCTGGCTCTAGAGCAGCTCTGCTGACCTGGTTGTCTGGCTCTAGAGCTGCTCTGCTGACCTGGTTCTCTGGCTCTAGAGCAGCTCTGCTGACCTGGTTCTCTGGCTCTAGAGCAGCTCAGCTGACCTGGATCTCTGGCTCTAGAGCAGCTCTGCTGACCTGGTTCTCAGGCTCTACAGCAGCTCTGCTGACCTGGCTCTCTGGCTCTACTAAGGCTGTGCTGACATGGTTCTCAGGCTCTACAGCAGCTTGCTAATCTGTTTCTTTGGCTCTGCTGACCGGGTTCTCTGGCTGTAGAGCGGCTCTGCTGACCTGGTTCTCTGGCTCTACAGCAGCTCTGCTGACCTGGTTCTCTGGCTCTACAGCAGCTCTGCTGACCTGGTTCTCTGGCTCAAGAGCAGCTCTGCTTACCTGGTTCTCTGGCTCAAGAGCAGCTGTGCTTATCTGGTTCTCTGGCTCTACAGCAGCTCTGCTTACCTGGTTCTCTGGCTCTACAGCAGCTCTGCTGACCAGGTTCTCAGGCTCTAGAGCAGCTCTGCTGACCTGGTTCTCTGGCTCTCGTGCGTCTCTGCTGACCTGGCTCTCAGGCTCTAGGTCAGCTCTGCTGACCCGGTTCTCTGGCTCTACAGCAGAACTGCTAACTAGATTCTCTGGCCCTACAACAGCTCTGCTGACCTGGTTCTCAGGCTCTAGTTCGGCTCTGCTGACCAGGTTCTCTGGCTCTACAGCGGCTCTGCTGACCAGGTTCTCTGGCTCTACAGCAGCTCTGCTGACCTGGTTCTCTGGCTCTACAGCAGCTCTGCTGACCTGCTTCTCTGGCTCTAGAGCAGCTCTGCTGACCTGGCTCTCTGGCTATACTAAGGCTCTGCTGACCTGGTTCTCTGGCTGTAGAGCAGCTCTGCCAACCAGTTCTCTGGCTATACAGCAGAACTGCTAACTAGGTTCTCTGGCCCTACAACAGCTCTGCTGACCTGGTTCTCAGGCTCTAGTTCGGCTCTGCTGACCTGCTTCTCTGGCTCCACAGCAGCTCTGCTGACCTGGTTCTCTGGCTCTACAGCAGCTCTGCTGACCTGGTTCTCTGGCTCTACAGCAGCTCTGCTGACCTGCTTCTCTGGCTCTAGAGCAGCTCTGCTGACCTGGTTCTCTGGCTCTACAGCGGCTCTGCTGACCTGGTTCTCTTGCTCTACAGCAGCTCTGCTGACCTGGTTCTCTGGCTCTACAGCAGCTCTGCTGACCTGGTTCTCTGGCTCAAGAGCAGCTCTGCTTACCTGGTTCTCTGGCTCAAGAGCAGCTCTGCTTATCTGGTTCTCTGGCTCTACAGCAGCTCTGCTTACCTGGTTCTCTGGCTCTACAGCAGCTCTGCTGACCTGGTTCTCAGGCTCTAGAGCAGCTCTGCTGACCTGGTTCTCTGGCTCTCGTGCGGCTCTGCTGACCTGGTTCTCAGGCTCTAGGTCAGCTCTGCTGACCCGGTTCTCTGGCTCTACAGCAGCTCTGCTGACCTGGTTCTCTGGCTCTACAGCGGCTCTGCTGACCTGGTTCTCTGGCTCTAGAGCGGCTCTGCTGACCTGGTTCTCTGGCTCTAGTGCGGCTCTGCTGACCTGGTTCTCTGGCTCTAGGGCAGCTCTGCTGACCTGGTTCTCTGGCTCTACAGCAGCTCTGCTGACCTGGTTCTCTGGCTCTAGAGCGACTCTGCTAACCTGGTTCTCTGGCTCTAGAGCAGCTCTGCTGACCTGGTTCTCTGGCTCTAGAGCAGCTTTGCTGACCTGGTTCTTTGGCTCTAGAGCAGCTCAGCTTACCTGGTTGTTTGGCTCTAGAGCAGCTCTGCTGATCTAGTTCTCAGAATCTAGGGCAGCTCTGCTAACCTGGTTCTCTGGCTCTAGAGCAGCTCTGCTGACCTGGTTCTCTGGCTCTGCAGACCTGGTTCTCTGGCTCTACAGCAGCTCTGCTGACCTGGTTCTCTGGCTGTAGAGCGGCTCTGCCAACCAGTTCTCTGGCTATACTGCAGAACTGCTAACTAGGTTCTCTGGCCCTACAACAGCTCTGCTGACCTGGTTCTCAGGCTCTAGTTCGGCTCTGCTGACCTGGTTCTCTGGTTCTAGAGCGGCTCTGCTGACCAGTTTCTCTGGCTCTATAGCAGCTCTGCTGACCTGGTTCTCTGGCTCTACAGCAGCTCTGCTGACCTGGTTCTCTGGCTGTAGAGCGGCTCTGCCAACCAGTTCTCTGGCTATACTGCAGAACTGCTAACTAGATTCTCTGGCCCTACAACAGCTCTGCTGACCTGGTTCTCTGGCTCTACAGCGGCTCTGCTGACCAGGTTCTCTGGCTCTACAGCGGCTCTGCTGACCAGGTTCTCTGGCTCTACAGCAGCTCTGCTGACCAGGTTCTCTGGCTCTACAGCAGCTCTGCTGACCTGGTTCTCTGGCTCTACAGCAGCTCTGCTGACCTGGTTCTCTGGCTGTAGAGCGGCTCTGCTAACCAGTTCTCTGGCTCCACAGCAGCTCTGCTGACCTGGTTCTCTGGCTCTACAGCAGCTCTGCTGACCTGGTTCTCTGGCTCTACAGCAGCTCTGCTGACCTGCTTCTCTGGCTCTAGAGCAGCTCTGCTGATCTGGTTCTCTGGCTCTAGTGCGGCTCTGCTGACCTGGTTCTCAGGCTCTAGAGCAGCTCTGCTGACCTGGTTCTCTGGCTCTAGAGCAGCTCTGCTGACCTGGTTCTCTGGCTTTACAGCAGCTCTGCTGACCTGGCTCTATGGCTCTACAGCAGCTCTGCTCACCTGGTTCTCTGACTCTAGAGCGGCTCTGCTAACCTGGTTCTCTGGCTCTAGAGTGACTCTGCTGACCTGGTTCTCTGGCTCTAGAGCAGCTCTGCTGACCTGGTTGTCTGGCTCTAGAGCTGCTCTGCTGACCTGGTTCTCTGGCTCTAGAGCAGCTCTGCTGACCTGGTTCTCTGGCTCTAGAGCAGCTCAGCTGACCTGGATCTCTGGCTCTAGAGCAGCTCTGCTGACCTGGTTCTCAGGCTCTACAGCAGCTCTGCTGACCTGGCTCTCTGGCTCTACTAAGGCTGTGCTGACATGGTTCTCAGGCTCTACAGCAGCTTGCTAATCTGTTTCTTTGGCTCTGCTGACCGGGTTCTCTGGCTGTAGAGCGGCTCTGCCAACCAGTTCTCTGGCTATACTGCAGAACTGCTAACTAGGTTCTCTGGCCCTACAGCAGCTCTGCTGACCTGGTTCTCTGGCTCAAGAGCAGCTCTGCTTACCTGGTTCTCTGGCTCAAGAGCAGCTGTGCTTATCTGGTTCTCTGGCTCTACAGCAGCTCTGCTTACCTGGTTCTCTGGCTCTACAGCAGCTCTGCTGACCAGGTTCTCAGGCTCTAGAGCAGCTCTGCTGACCTGGTTCTCTGGCTCTCGTGCGTCTCTGCTGACCTGGTTCTCAGGCTCTAGGTCAGCTCTGCTGACCCGGTTCTCTGGCTCTACAGCAGCTCTGCTGACCTGGTTCTCTGGCTCTACAGCAGCTCTGCTGACCTGGTTCTCTGGCTCTACAGCGGCTCTGCTGACCTGGTTCTCTGGCTCTAGAGCGGCTCTGCTGACCTGGTTCTCTGGCTCTAGTGCGGCTCTGCTGACCTGGTTCTCTGGCTCTAGGGCAGCTCTGCTGACCTGGTTCTCTGGCTCTACAGCAGCTCTGCTGACCTGGTTCTCTGGCTCTAGAGCGACTCTGCTAACCTGGTTCTCTGGCTCTAGAGCAGCTCTGCTGACCTAGTTCTCTGGCTCTAGAGCAGCTTTGCTGACCTGGTTGTTTGGCTCTAGAGCAGCTCTGCTGATCTAGTTCTCAGAATCTAGGGCAGCTCTGCTATCCTGGTTCTCTAGCTCTGCAGACCTGGTTCTCTGGCTCTACAGCAGCTCTACTGACCTGGTTCTCTGGCTGTAGAGCGGCTCTGCCAACCAGTTCTCTGGCTATACAGCAGAACTGCTAACTAGGTTCTCTGGCCCTACAACAGCTCTGCTGTCCTGGTTCTCAGGCTCTAGTTCGGCTCTGCTGACCTGGTTCTCTGGTTCGAGAGCGGCTCTGCTGACCAGTTTCTCTGGCTCTATAGCAGCTCTGCTGACCTGGTTCTCTGGCTCTACAGCAGCTCTGCTGACCTGGTTCTCTGGCTGTAGAGCGGCTCTGCCAACCAGTTCTCTGGCTATACTGCAGAACTGCTAACTAGATTCTCTGGCCCTACAACAGCTCTGCTGACCTGGTTCTCAGGCTCTAGTTCGGCTCTGCTGACCAGGTTCTCTGGCTCTACAGCGGCTCTGCTGACCAGGTTCTCTGGCTCTACAGCAGCTCTGCTGACCTGGTTCTCTGGCTCTACAGCAGCTCTGCTGACCTGCTTCTCTGGCTCTAGAGCAGCTCTGCTGACCTGGCTCTCTGGCTATACTAAGGCTCTGCTGACCTGGTTCTCTGGCTGTAGAGCGGCTCTGCCAACCAGTTCTCTGGCTATACAGCAGAACTGCTAACTAGGTTCTCTGGCCCTACAACAGCTCTGCTGACCTGGTTCTCAGGCTCTAGTTCGGCTCTGCTGACCTGCTTCTCTGGCTCCACAGCAGCTCTGCTGACCTGGTTCTCTGGCTCTACAGCAGCTCTGCTGACCTGGTTCTCTGGCTCTACAGCAGCTCTGCTGACCTGCTTCTCTGGCTCTAGAGCAGCTCTGCTGATCTGGTTCTCTGGCTCTAGTGCGGCTCTGCTGACCTGGTTCTCAGGCTCTAGAGCAGCTCTGCTGACCTGGTTCTCTGGCTTTACAGCAGCTCTGCTGACCTGGTTCTCAGGCTTTAGAGTGGCTCTGCTAACCTGGCTCTACAGCAGCTCTGCTCACCTGGTTCTCTGACTCTAGAGCGTCTCTGCTCACCTGGTTCTCTGACTCTAGAGCGGCTCCGCTGACCTGGTTCTCTGGCTCTAGAGCGGCTCTGCTGACCTGGTTCTCTGGCTCTAGAGCAGCTCTGCTGACCTGGTTCTTTGGCTCTAGGGCAGCTCTGCTAACCTGGTTCTCTGGCTCTAGAGCAGCTCTGCTGACCTGGTTCTCTGGCTCTAGAGCTGCTCTGCTGACCTGGTTCTCTGGCTCTAGAGCTGCTCTGCTGACCTGGTTCTCTGGCTCTAGAGCAGCTCAGCTGACCTGGTTCTCTGGCTCTAGAGCAGCTCTGCTGACCTGGTTCTCAGGCTCTACAGCAGCTCTGCTGACCTGGCTCTCTGGCTCTACTAAGGCTGTGCTGACCTGGTTCTCAGGCTCTACAGCAGCTTGCTAATCTGTTTCTTTGGCTCTGCTGACCGGGTTCTCTGGCTCTACAGCAGCTCTGCTGACCTGGTTCTCTGGCTCTACAGCAGCTCTGCTGACCTGGTTCTCTGGCTCAAGAGCAGCTCTGCTTACCTGGTTCTCTGGCTCTACAGCAGCTCTGCTGACCTGGTTCTCTGGCTCAAGAGCAGCTCTGCTTACCTGGTTATCTGGCTCTAGAGCAGCTCTGCTTACCTGGTTCTCTGGCTGTAGAGCAGCTCTGCTGACCTGGTTCTCTGGCTCTAGAGCAGCTCTGCTGACCTGGTTCTCTGGCTCTAGAGCAGCTCTGCTGACCTGGTTCTCAGGCTTTAGTGCAGCTCTGCTGATCTGGTTCAATGGCTCTAGAGCAGCTCTGCCGACCTGTTTCTCTGGCTCTACAGCAGCTTGCTAATCTGGTTCTTTGGCTCTGCTGACCTGGTTCTCTGGCTCTAGAGCTGCTCTGCTGACCTGGTTCTCTGGCTCTAGAGCAGCTCAGCTGACCTGGTTCTCAGGCTCTACAGCAGCTCTGCTGACCTGGTTCTCAGGCTCTACAGCAGCTCTGCTGACCTGGCTCTCTGGCTCTACTAAGGCTGTGCTGACCTGGTTCTCTGGCTCTACAGCAGCTCTGCTGACCTGGTTCTCTGGCTCAAGAGCAGCTCTGCTTACCTGGTTATCTGGCTCTAGAGCAGCTCTGCTTACCTGGTTCTCTGGCTGTAGAGCAGGATTGCTGACCTGGTTCTCTGGTTCTAGAGCGGCTCTGCTGACCTGGTTCTCATGCTCTAGAGCAGCTCTGCTGTCTTGATTCTCTGGCTCTAGAGCAGCTCTGCTGACCTGGTTCTCTGGCTCTAGAGCAGCTCTGCTGACCTGGTTCTCAGGCTCTACAGCAGCTCTGCTGACCTGGCTCTCTGGCTCTACTAAGGCTGTGCTGACCTGGTTCTCAGGCTCTACAGCAGCTTGCTAATCTGTTTCTTTGGCTCTGCTGACCGGGTTCTCTGGCTCTACAGCAGCTCTGCTGACCTGGTTCTCTGGCTCTACAGCAGCTCTGCTGACCTGGTTCTCTGGCTCAAGAGCAGCTCTGCTTACCTGGTTCTCTGGCTCTACAGCAGCTCTGCTGACCTGGTTCTCTGGCTCAAGAGCAGCTCTGCTTACCTGGTTATCTGGCTCTAGAGCAGCTCTGCTTACCTGGTTCTCTGGCTGTAGAGCAGCTCTGCTGACCTGGTTCTCTGGCTCTAGAGCAGCTCTGCTGACCTGGTTCTCTGGCTCTAGAGCAGCTCTGCTGACCTGGTTCTCTGGCTCTAGAGCAGCTCTGCTGACCTGATTCTCTGTCTCTAGTGCAGCTCTGCTGACCTGGTTCTCTGGCTCTAGAGCAGCTCTGCGGACCTGGTTCTCTGGCTATAGAGCAGCTCTGCTGACCTGGTTCTCTGGCTCAACAGCAGCTCTGCTGACCTGGTTCTCTGGTTCAACAGCAGCTCTGCTGACCTGCTTCTCTGGCTCTAGAGCAGCTCTGCTTACCTGGTTGTCTGGCTCTAGAGCAGCTCTGCTGACCTGGTTGTCTGGCTCTAGAGCAGCTCTGCTGACCTGGTTCTCAGGCTTTAGAGCAGCTCTGATGATCTGGTTCAATCGCTCTAGAGCAGCTCTGCTGACCTGTTTCTCTGGCTCTAGAGTAGCTTGCTAATCTGGTTCTTTGGCTCTGCTGACCTGGTTGTCTGGCTCAAGAGTGGCTCTGCCGACCAGTTCTCTGGCTATACAGCAGAACTGCTAACCAGGTTCTCTGGCCCTCCTATAGCTCTGCTGACCTGGTTCTTAGGCTCTAGTTCGGCTCTGCTGACCTGGTTCTCTGGCTCTGGAGCGGCTCTGCTGACCAGGTTCTCTGGCTCTACAACAGCTCTGCTGACCTGGTTCTTTGGCTTTAGAGCAGCTCTGCTGACCTGGTTCTAGAGCAGCTCTGCTGACATAGTTCAGGCACTACAGCAGCTCTGCTGACCTGGTTCTCTGGCTATAAAGCAGCTCTGCTGGCCTGGTTCTCTGGCTATAAAGCAGCTCTGCTGGCCTGGTTCTCTGGCTCTAGAGAGGCTCTGCTGACATGATTCTCTGGCTCTAGTGCGGCTCTGCTGACCTGGTTCTCTAGCTCTACAGCAGCTCTGCTTACCTGGTTCTCAGGCTCTAGAGCAGCTCTGCTGACCTGGTTCTCAGGCTCTAGAGCAGCTCTGCTGACCTTGTTCTCAGGCTGCAGTGCGTCTCTGCTGACCTGGTTCTCTGGCTCTAGGGCAGCTCTGCTGACCTGGTTCTCTAGCACTAGAGCAGCTCTGCTGAACTGGTTCTCTGGCTCTAGAGCAGCTCTGCTGACCTGATTCTCTGTCTCTAGTGCAGCTCTACTGACCTGGTTCTCTGGCTCTAGAACAGCTCTGCTGACCTGGTTCTCTGGCTCTACAGCAGGACTGCTGACCTGGTTCTCAGGCTTTAGGGCAGCTCTGCTGACCTGGTTCTCTGGCTCTAGTGTTGCTCTGCTGACCTGGTTCTCGGTCTCTAAGCCAGCTCTGCTGACCCGGTTCTCTGGCTCTAGAGCAGCTCTGCTGACCTGATTCTTTGGCTCTGCTGACCTGGTTCTCTTGCTCTGCAGCGGCTCAGCTAACCTGATTCTCTAGCCCTACGGCAGCTCTGCTGACCTGGTTCTCAGGCTCTAGAGCAGCTCTGCTGACCTGGTTCTCAGGCTCTAGAGCAGCTCTGCTGACCTGGTGCTCAGGCTCTAGAGCAGCTCTGCTGACCTGGTTCTCTGGCTCTAGAGCAGCTCTGCTGACCTGGTTCTCGGGCTCTACAGCAGCTTGCTAATCTGTTTGTTTGGCTCTGCTGACCTGGTTCTCTGGCTGTAGAGCGGCTCTGCTGATCTGGTTCTCTGTCTCCACAGTAGCTCTGCTGACCTGGTTCTCTGGCTCAAGAGCAGCTCTGCTTACCTGGTTCGCTGGCTCAACAGCAGCTCTGCTGACCTGGTTCTCTGGCTCAACAGCAGCTCTGCTGACCTGGTTCTCTGGCTCAACAGCAGCTCTGCTGACCTGGTTCTCTGGCTCTAGAGCAGCTCTGCTTACGTGGTTTTCTGGCTCTAGAGCAGCTCTGCTGACCTGGTTGTCTGGCTCTAGAGCAGCTCTGCTGACCTGGTTCTCAGGCTTTAGAGCAGCTCTGATGATCTGGTTCAATGGCTCTAGAGCAGCTCTGCTGACCTGTTTCTCTGGCTCTAGAGCAGCTTGCTAATCTGGTTCTTTGGCTCTAGTTCGGCTCTGCTGACCTGGTTCTCTGGCTCTGGAGCGGCTCTGCTGACCAGGTTCTCTGGCTCTACAACAGCTCTGCTGACCTGGTTCTCTGGCTCTACAGCAGCTCTGCTGACCTGGTTCTCTGGCTCTAGAGCAGCTCTGCTGACATGATTCTCTGGCTCTAGTGTGGCTCTGCTGACCTGGTTCTCTGGCTCTACAACAGCTCTGCTCACCTGGTTCTCAGGCTCTAGAGCAGCTTGCTAATCTGTTTCTTTGGCTCTGCTGACTTGGCTCTAGAGCGGCTCTGCTGAACAGTTCTCTGGCTATACAGCAGAACTGCTAACTGGGTTCTCTGGCCCTACAACAGCTTTGCTGACCTGTTTCTCAGGCTCTAGTTCGGCTTTGCTGACCTGGTTCTTTGGCTCCAGAGCAGCTCTGCTGACTTGGTTCTCTGGCTCCAGAGCAGCTCTGCTGACTTGGTTCTCTGGCTCTAGAGCAGCTCTGCTGACCTGGTTCTCTGGCTCTACAGCAGCTCTGCTGACCTGGTTCTCTTTCTCTTCAACAGCTCTGCTGACCTGGTTCTCTGGCTCTGCAGACCTGATTCTCTGGCTCTACAGCAGCTCTGCTGACCTGGTTCTCTGGCTGTAGAGCGGCTCTGCTAACCAGTTCTCTGGCTATACTGCAGAACTGCTAACTAGGTTCTCTGGCCCTACAACAGCTCTGCTGACCTGGTTCTCAGGCTCTAGTTTGGCTCTGCTGACCTGGTTCTCTGGTTCTAGAGACGCTCTGCTGACCAGGTTCTCTGGCTCTACAGCAGCTCTGCTGACCTGCTTCTCTGGCTCTAGAGCAGCTCTGCTGATCTGGTTCTCTGGCTCTAGTGCGGCTCTGCTGACCTGGTTCTCAGGCTCTAGAGCAGCTCTGCTGACCTGGTTCTCTGGCTCTACAGCAGCTCTGCTGACCTGGTTCTCTGGCTTTACAGCAGCTCTGCTGACCTGGTTCTCAGGCTTTAGAGCTGCTCTGCTGACCTGGTTCTCTGGCTCTAGAGCAGCTCTGCTGACCTGGTTCTCTGGCTCTAGAGCAGCTCTGCTGACCTGGTTCTCTGGCTCTAGAGCAGCTCAGCTGACCTGGTTCTCTGGCTCTAGAGCAGCTCTGCTGACCGGGTTCTCAGGCTCTACAGCAGCTCTGCTGACCTGGTTCTCTGGCTCTAGAGCAGCTCAGCTGACCTGGTTCTCTGGCTCTAGAGCAGCTCTGCTGACCTGGTTCTCAGGCTCTACAGCAGCTCTGCTGACCTGGCTCTCTGGCTCTACTAAGGCTGTGCTGACCTGGTTCTCAGGCGCTACAGCAGCTTGCTAATCTGTTTCTTTGGCTCTGCTGACCGGGTTCTCTGGCTGTAGAGCGGCTCTGCTGACCTGGTTCTCTGGCTCTACAGCAGCTCTGCTGACCTGGTTCTCTGGCTCTACAGCAGCTCTGCTGACCTGGTTCTCTGGCTCTACAGCAGCTCTGCTGACCTGGTTCTCAGGCTCTAGAGCAGCTCTGCTGACCTGGTTCTCTGGCTCTCGTGCGGCTCTGCTGACCTGGTTCTCAGGCTCTAGGTCAGCTCTGCTGACCCGGTTCTCTGGCTCTACAGCAGCTCTGCTGACCTGGTTCTCTGGCTCTACGGCAGCTCTGCTGACCTGGTTCTCTGGCTCTAGAGCGGCTCTGCTGACCTGGTTCTCTGGCTCTAGTGCGGCTCTGCTGACCTGGTTCTCAGGCTCTAGGGCAGCTCTGCTGACCTGGTTCTCTGGCTCTACAGCAGCTCTGCTGACCTGGTTCTCTGGCTCTACAGCGACTCTGCTAACCTGGTTCTCTGGCTCTAGAGCAGCTCTGCTGACCTGGTTCTCTGGCTCTAGAGCAGCTTTGCTGACCTGGTTCTTTGGCTCTAGAGCAGCTCAGCTTACCTGGTTGTTTGGCTCTAGAGCAGCTCTGCTGATCTGGTTCTCTGGCTCTAGTGCGGCTCTGCTGACCTGGTTCTCAGGCTCTACAGCAGCTTGCTAATCTGTTTCTTTGGCTCTGCTGACCGGGTTCTCTGGCTGTAGAGCGGCTCTGCTGACCTGGTTCTCTGGCTCTACAGCAGCTCTGCTGACCTGGTTCTCTGGCTCTACAGCAGCTCTGCTGACCTGGTTCTCTGGCTCTACAGCAGCTCTGCTGACCTGGTTCTCTGGCTCTAACACAGCTCTGCTGACCTGGTTCTCAGGCTCTAGAGCAGCTCTGCTGACCTGGTTCTCTGGCTCTCGTGCGGCTCTGCTGACCTGGTTCTCAGGCTCTAGGTCAGCTCTGCTGACCCGGTTCTCTGGCTCTACAGCAGCTCTGCTGACCTGGTTCTCTGGCTCTACAGCAGCTCTGCTGACCTGGTTCTCTGGCTCTAGAGCGGCTCTGCTGACCTGGTTCTCTGGCTCTAGTGCGGCTCTGCTGACCTGGTTCTCAGGCTCTAGGGCAGCTCTGCTGACCTGGTTCTCTGGCTCTACAGCAGCTCTGCTGACCTGGTTCTCTGGCTCTAGAGCGACTCTGCTAACCTGGTTCTCTGGCTCTAGAGCAGCTCTGCTGACCTGGTTCTTTGGCTCTAGAGCAGCTCAGCTTACCTGGTTGTTTGGCTCTAGAGCAGCTCTGCTGATCTAGTTCTCAGAATCTAGGGCAGCTCTGCTAACCTGGTTCTCTGGCTCTAGAGCAGCTCTGCTGACCTGGTTCTCTGGCTCTGCAGACCTGGTTCTCTGGCTCTACAGCAGCTCTGCTGACCTGGTTCTCTGGCTGTAGAGCGGCTCTGCTAACCAGTTCTCTGGCTCCACAGCAGCTCTGCTGACCTGGTTCTCTGGCTCTACAGCAGCTCTGCTGACCTGGTTCTCTGGCTCTACAGCAGCTCTGCTGACCTGCTTCTCTGGCTCTAGAGCAGCTCTGCTGATCTGGTTCTCTGGCTCTAGTGCGGCTCTGCTGACCTGGTTCTCAGGCTCTAGAGCAGCTCTGCTGACCTGGTTCTCTGGCTCTACAGCAGCTCTGCTGATCTGGTTCTCTGGCTTTACAGCAGCTCTGCTGACCTGGTTCTCAGGCTTTAGAGTGGCTCTGCTGACCTGGCTCTATGGCTCTACAGCAGCTCTGCTAACCTGGTTCTCTGGCTCTAGAGTGACTCTGCTGACCTGGTTCTCTGGCTCTAGAGCAGCTCTGCTGACCTGGTTGTCTGGCTCTAGAGCAGCTCTGCTGACCTGGTTCTCAGGCTTTAGAGCAGCTCTGCTGACCTGGTTCTCTGGCTCTAAAGCTGCTCTGCTGACCTGGTTCTCTGGCTCTAGAGCTGCTCTGCTGACCTGGTTCTCTGGCTCTAGAGCAGCTCTGCTGACCTGGTTCTCTGGCTCTAGAGCAGCTCTGCTGACCTGGTTCTCAGGCTCTACAGCAGCTCTGCTGACCTGGCTCTCTGGCTCTACTAAGGCTGTGCTGACCTGGTTCTCAGGCTCTACAGCAGCTTGCTAATCTGTTTCTTTGGCTCTGCTGACCGGGTTCTCTGGCTGTAGAGCGGCTCTGCTGACCTGGTTCTCTGGCTCTACAGCGGCTCTGCTGACCTGGTTCTCTTGCTCTACAGCAGCTCTGCTGACCTGGTTCTCTGGCTCTACAGCAGCTCTGCTGACCTGGTTCTCTGGCTCAAGAGCAGCTCTGCTTACCTGGTTCTCTGGCTCAAGAGCAGCTCTGCTTATCTGGTTCTCTGGCTCTACAGCAGCTCTGCTTACCTGGTTCTCTGGCTCTACAGCAGCTCTGCTGACCTGGTTCTCAGGCTCTAGAGCAGCTCTGCTGACCTGGTTCTCTGGCTCTCGTGCGGCTCTGCTGACCTGGTTCTCAGGCTCTAGGTCAGCTCTGCTGACCCGGTTCTCTGGCTCTACAGCAGCTCTGCTGACCTGGTTCTCTGGCTCTACAGCGGCTCTGCTGACCTGGTTCTCTGGCTCTAGAGCGGCTCTGCTGACCTGGTTCTCTGGCTCTAGTGCGGCTCTGCTGACCTGGTTCTCTGGCTCTAGGGCAGCTCTGCTGACCTGGTTCTCTGGCTCTACAGCAGCTCTGCTGACCTGGTTCTCTGGCTCTAGAGCGACTCTGCTGACCTGGTTCTCTGGCTCTAGAGCAGCTCTGCTGACCTGGTTCTCTGGCTCTAGAGCAGCTTTGCTGACCTGGTTCATTGGCTCTAGAGCAGCTCAGCTTACCTGGTTGTTTGGCTCTAGAGCAGCTCAGCTTACCTGGTTGTTTGGCTCTAGAGCAGCTCTGCTGATCTAGTTCTCAGAATCTAGGGCAGCTCTGCTAACCTGGTTCTCTGGCTCTAGAGCAGCTCTGCTGACCTGGTTCTCTGGCTCTGCAGACCTGGTTCTCTGGCTCTACAGCAGCTCTGCTGACCTGGTTCTCTGGCTGTAGAGCGGCTCTGCCAACCAGTTCTCTGGCTATACTGCAGAACTGCTAACTAGGTTCTCTGGCCCTACAACAGCTCTGCTGACCTGGTTCTCAGGCTCTAGTTCGGCTCTGCTGACCTGGTTCTCTGGTTCTAGAGCGGCTCTGCTGACCAGTTTCTCTGGCTCTATAGCAGCTCTGCTGACCTGGTTCTCTGGCTCTACAGCAGCTCTGCTGACCTGGTTCTCTGGCTGTAGAGCGGCTCTGCCAACCAGTTCTCTGGCTATACTGCAGAACTGCTAACTAGATTCTCTGGCCCTACAACAGCTCTGCTGACCTGGTTCTCTGGCTCTACAGCGGCTCTGCTGACCAGGTTCTCTGGCTCTACAGCGGCTCTGCTGACCAGGTTCTCTGGCTCTACAGCAGCTCTGCTGACCTGGTTCTCTGGCTCTACAGCAGCTCTGCTGACCTGGTTCTCTGGCTGTAGAGCGGCTCTGCTAACCAGTTCTCTGGCTCCACAGCAGCTCTGCTGACCTGGTTCTCTGGCTCTACAGCAGCTCTGCTGACCTGGTTCTCTGGCTCTAGAGCAGCTCTGCTGACCTGGTTCTCTGGCTTTACAGCAGCTCTGCTGACCTGGCTCTATGGCTCTACAGCAGCTCTGCTCACCTGGTTCTCTGACTCTAGAGCGGCTCTGCTAACCTGGTTCTCTGGCTCTAGAGTGACTCTGCTGACCTGGTTCTCTGGCTCTAGAGCAGCTCTGCTGACCTGGTTGTCTGGCTCTAGAGCAGCTCTGCTGACCTGGTTGTCTGGCTCTAGAGCTGCTCTGCTGACCTGGTTCTCTGGCTCTAGAGCAGCTCTGCTGACCTGGTTCTCTGGCTCTAGAGCAGCTCAGCTGACCTGGATCTCTGGCTCTAGAGCAGCTCTGCTGACCTGGTTCTCAGGCTCTACAGCAGCTCTGCTGACCTGGCTCTCTGGCTCTACTAAGGCTGTGCTGACATGGTTCTCAGGCTCTACAGCAGCTTGCTAATCTGTTTCTTTGGCTCTGCTGACCGGGTTCTCTGGCTGTAGAGCGGCTCTGCTGACCTGGTTCTCTGGCTCTACAGCAGCTCTGCTGACCTGGTTCTCTGGCTCTACAGCAGCTCTGCTGACCTGGTTCTCTGGCTCAAGAGCAGCTCTGCTTACCTGGTTCTCTGGCTCAAGAGCAGCTGTGCTTATCTGGTTCTCTGGCTCTACAGCAGCTCTGCTTACCTGGTTCTCTGGCTCTACAGCAGCTCTGCTGACCAGGTTCTCAGGCTCTAGAGCAGCTCTGCTGACCTGGTTCTCTGGCTCTCGTGCGTCTCTGCTGACCTGGCTCTCAGGCTCTAGGTCAGCTCTGCTGACCCGGTTCTCTGGCTCTACAGCAGAACTGCTAACTAGATTCTCTGGCCCTACAACAGCTCTGCTGACCTGGTTCTCAGGCTCTAGTTCGGCTCTGCTGACCAGGTTCTCTGGCTCTACAGCGGCTCTGCTGACCAGGTTCTCTGGCTCTACAGCAGCTCTGCTGACCTGGTTCTCTGGCTCTACAGCAGCTCTGCTGACCTGCTTCTCTGGCTCTAGAGCAGCTCTGCTGACCTGGCTCTCTGGCTATACTAAGGCTCTGCTGACCTGGTTCTCTGGCTGTAGAGCAGCTCTGCCAACCAGTTCTCTGGCTATACAGCAGAACTGCTAACTAGGTTCTCTGGCCCTACAACAGCTCTGCTGACCTGGTTCTCAGGCTCTAGTTCGGCTCTGCTGACCTGCTTCTCTGGCTCCACAGCAGCTCTGCTGACCTGGTTCTCTGGCTCTACAGCAGCTCTGCTGACCTGGTTCTCTGGCTCTACAGCAGCTCTGCTGACCTGCTTCTCTGGCTCTAGAGCAGCTCTGCTGACCTGGTTCTCTGGCTCTACAGCGGCTCTGCTGACCTGGTTCTCTTGCTCTACAGCAGCTCTGCTGACCTGGTTCTCTGGCTCTACAGCAGCTCTGCTGACCTGGTTCTCTGGCTCAAGAGCAGCTCTGCTTACCTGGTTCTCTGGCTCAAGAGCAGCTCTGCTTATCTGGTTCTCTGGCTCTACAGCAGCTCTGCTTACCTGGTTCTCTGGCTCTACAGCAGCTCTGCTGACCTGGTTCTCAGGCTCTAGAGCAGCTCTGCTGACCTGGTTCTCTGGCTCTCGTGCGGCTCTGCTGACCTGGTTCTCAGGCTCTAGGTCAGCTCTGCTGACCCGGTTCTCTGGCTCTACAGCAGCTCTGCTGACCTGGTTCTCTGGCTCTACAGCGGCTCTGCTGACCTGGTTCTCTGGCTCTAGAGCGGCTCTGCTGACCTGGTTTTCTGGCTCTAGTGCGGCTCTGCTGACCTGGTTCTCTGGCTCTAGGGCAGCTCTGCTGACCTGGTTCTCTGGCTCTACAGCAGCTCTGCTGACCTGGTTCTCTGGCTCTAGAGCGACTCTGCTAACCTGGTTCTCTGGCTCTAGAGCAGCTCTGCTGACCTGGTTCTCTGGCTCTAGAGCAGCTTTGCTGACCTGGTTCTTTGGCTCTAGAGCAGCTCAGCTTACCTGGTTGTTTGGCTCTAGAGCAGCTCTGCTGATCTAGTTCTCAGAATCTAGGGCAGCTCTGCTAACCTGGTTCTCTGGCTCTAGAGCAGCTCTGCTGACCTGGTTCTCTGGCTCTGCAGACCTGGTTCTCTGGCTCTACAGCAGCTCTGCTGACCTGGTTCTCTGGCTGTAGAGCGGCTCTGCCAACCAGTTCTCTGGCTATACTGCAGAACTGCTAACTAGGTTCTCTGGCCCTACAACAGCTCTGCTGACCTGGTTCTCAGGCTCTAGTTCGGCTCTGCTGACCTGGTTCTCTGGTTCTAGAGCGGCTCTGCTGACCAGTTTCTCTGGCTCTATAGCAGCTCTGCTGACCTGGTTCTCTGGCTCTACAGCAGCTCTGCTGACCTGGTTCTCTGGCTGTAGAGCGGCTCTGCCAACCAGTTCTCTGGCTATACTGCAGAACTGCTAACTAGATTCTCTGGCCCTACAACAGCTCTGCTGACCTGGTTCTCTGGCTCTACAGCGGCTCTGCTGACCAGGTTCTCTGGCTCTACAGCGGCTCTGCTGACCAGGTTCTCTGGCTCTACAGCAGCTCTGCTGACCAGGTTCTCTGGCTCTACAGCAGCTCTGCTGACCTGGTTCTCTGGCTCTACAGCAGCTCTGCTGACCTGGTTCTCTGGCTGTAGAGCGGCTCTGCTAACCAGTTCTCTGGCTCCACAGCAGCTCTGCTGACCTGGTTCTCTGGCTCTACAGCAGCTCTGCTGACCTGGTTCTCTGGCTCTACAGCAGCTCTGCTGACCTGCTTCTCTGGCTCTAGAGCAGCTCTGCTGATCTGGTTCTCTGGCTCTAGTGCGGCTCTGCTGACCTGGTTCTCAGGCTCTAGAGCAGCTCTGCTGACCTGGTTCTCTGGCTCTAGAGCAGCTCTGCTGACCTGGTTCTCTGGCTTTACAGCAGCTCTGCTGACCTGGCTCTATGGCTCTACAGCAGCTCTGCTCACCTGGTTCTCTGACTCTAGAGCGGCTCTGCTAACCTGGTTCTCTGGCTCTAGAGTGACTCTGCTGACCTGGTTCTCTGGCTCTAGAGCAGCTCTGCTGACCTGGTTGTCTGGCTCTAGAGCAGCTCTGCTGACCTGGTTGTCTGGCTCTAGAGCTGCTCTGCTGACCTGGTTCTCTGGCTCTAGAGCAGCTCTGCTGACCTGGTTCTCTGGCTCTAGAGCAGCTCAGCTGACCTGGATCTCTGGCTCTAGAGCAGCTCTGCTGACCTGGTTCTCAGGCTCTACAGCAGCTCTGCTGACCTGGCTCTCTGGCTCTACTAAGGCTGTGCTGACATGGTTCTCAGGCTCTACAGCAGCTTGCTAATCTGTTTCTTTGGCTCTGCTGACCGGGTTCTCTGGCTGTAGAGCGGCTCTGCCAACCAGTTCTCTGGCTATACTGCAGAACTGCTAACTAGGTTCTCTGGCCCTACAGCAGCTCTGCTGACCTGGTTCTCTGGCTCAAGAGCAGCTCTGCTTACCTGGTTCTCTGGCTCAAGAGCAGCTGTGCTTATCTGGTTCTCTGGCTCTACAGCAGCTCTGCTTACCTGGTTCTCTGGCTCTACAGCAGCTCTGCTGACCAGGTTCTCAGGCTCTAGAGCAGCTCTGCTGACCTGGTTCTCTGGCTCTCGTGCGTCTCTGCTGACCTGGTTCTCAGGCTCTAGGTCAGCTCTGCTGACCCGGTTCTCTGGCTCTACAGCAGCTCTGCTGACCTGGTTCTCTGGCTCTACAGCAGCTCTGCTGACCTGGTTCTCTGGCTCTACAGCGGCTCTGCTGACCTGGTTCTCTGGCTCTAGAGCGGCTCTGCTGACCTGGTTCTCTGGCTCTAGTGCGGCTCTGCTGACCTGGTTCTCTGGCTCTAGGGCAGCTCTGCTGACCTGGTTCTCTGGCTCTACAGCAGCTCTGCTGACCTGGTTCTCTGGCTCTAGAGCGACTCTGCTAACCTGGTTCTCTGGCTCTAGAGCAGCTCTGCTGACCTAGTTCTCTGGCTCTAGAGCAGCTTTGCTGACCTGGTTGTTTGGCTCTAGAGCAGCTCTGCTGATCTAGTTCTCAGAATCTAGGGCAGCTCTGCTATCCTGGTTCTCTAGCTCTGCAGACCTGGTTCTCTGGCTCTACAGCAGCTCTACTGACCTGGTTCTCTGGCTGTAGAGCGGCTCTGCCAACCAGTTCTCTGGCTATACAGCAGAACTGCTAACTAGGTTCTCTGGCCCTACAACAGCTCTGCTGTCCTGGTTCTCAGGCTCTAGTTCGGCTCTGCTGACCTGGTTCTCTGGTTCGAGAGCGGCTCTGCTGACCAGTTTCTCTGGCTCTATAGCAGCTCTGCTGACCTGGTTCTCTGGCTCTACAGCAGCTCTGCTGACCTGGTTCTCTGGCTGTAGAGCGGCTCTGCCAACCAGTTCTCTGGCTATACTGCAGAACTGCTAACTAGATTCTCTGGCCCTACAACAGCTCTGCTGACCTGGTTCTCAGGCTCTAGTTCGGCTCTGCTGACCAGGTTCTCTGGCTCTACAGCGGCTCTGCTGACCAGGTTCTCTGGCTCTACAGCAGCTCTGCTGACCTGGTTCTCTGGCTCTACAGCAGCTCTGCTGACCTGCTTCTCTGGCTCTAGAGCAGCTCTGCTGACCTGGCTCTCTGGCTATACTAAGGCTCTGCTGACCTGGTTCTCTGGCTGTAGAGCGGCTCTGCCAACCAGTTCTCTGGCTATACAGCAGAACTGCTAACTAGGTTCTCTGGCCCTACAACAGCTCTGCTGACCTGGTTCTCAGGCTCTAGTTCGGCTCTGCTGACCTGCTTCTCTGGCTCCACAGCAGCTCTGCTGACCTGGTTCTCTGGCTCTACAGCAGCTCTGCTGACCTGGTTCTCTGGCTCTACAGCAGCTCTGCTGACCTGCTTCTCTGGCTCTAGAGCAGCTCTGCTGATCTGGTTCTCTGGCTCTAGTGCGGCTCTGCTGACCTGGTTCTCAGGCTCTAGAGCAGCTCTGCTGACCTGGTTCTCTGGCTTTACAGCAGCTCTGCTGACCTGGTTCTCAGGCTTTAGAGTGGCTCTGCTAACCTGGCTCTACAGCAGCTCTGCTCACCTGGTTCTCTGACTCTAGAGCGTCTCTGCTCACCTGGTTCTCTGACTCTAGAGCGGCTCCGCTGACCTGGTTCTCTGGCTCTAGAGCGGCTCTGCTGACCTGGTTCTCTGGCTCTAGAGCAGCTCTGCTGACCTGGTTCTTTGGCTCTAGGGCAGCTCTGCTAACCTGGTTCTCTGGCTCTAGAGCAGCTCTGCTGACCTGGTTCTCTGGCTCTAGAGCTGCTCTGCTGACCTGGTTCTCTGGCTCTAGAGCTGCTCTGCTGACCTGGTTCTCTGGCTCTAGAGCAGCTCAGCTGACCTGGTTCTCTGGCTCTAGAGCAGCTCTGCTGACCTGGTTCTCAGGCTCTACAGCAGCTCTGCTGACCTGGCTCTCTGGCTCTACTAAGGCTGTGCTGACCTGGTTCTCAGGCTCTACAGCAGCTTGCTAATCTGTTTCTTTGGCTCTGCTGACCGGGTTCTCTGGCTCTACAGCAGCTCTGCTGACCTGGTTCTCTGGCTCTACAGCAGCTCTGCTGACCTGGTTCTCTGGCTCAAGAGCAGCTCTGCTTACCTGGTTCTCTGGCTCTACAGCAGCTCTGCTGACCTGGTTCTCTGGCTCAAGAGCAGCTCTGCTTACCTGGTTATCTGGCTCTAGAGCAGCTCTGCTTACCTGGTTCTCTGGCTGTAGAGCAGCTCTGCTGACCTGGTTCTCTGGCTCTAGAGCAGCTCTGCTGACCTGGTTCTCTGGCTCTAGAGCAGCTCTGCTGACCTGGTTCTCAGGCTTTAGTGCAGCTCTGCTGATCTGGTTCAATGGCTCTAGAGCAGCTCTGCCGACCTGTTTCTCTGGCTCTACAGCAGCTTGCTAATCTGGTTCTTTGGCTCTGCTGACCTGGTTCTCTGGCTCTAGAGCTGCTCTGCTGACCTGGTTCTCTGGCTCTAGAGCAGCTCAGCTGACCTGGTTCTCAGGCTCTACAGCAGCTCTGCTGACCTGGTTCTCAGGCTCTACAGCAGCTCTGCTGACCTGGCTCTCTGGCTCTACTAAGGCTGTGCTGACCTGGTTCTCTGGCTCTACAGCAGCTCTGCTGACCTGGTTCTCTGGCTCAAGAGCAGCTCTGCTTACCTGGTTATCTGGCTCTAGAGCAGCTCTGCTTACCTGGTTCTCTGGCTGTAGAGCAGGATTGCTGACCTGGTTCTCTGGTTCTAGAGCGGCTCTGCTGACCTGGTTCTCATGCTCTAGAGCAGCTCTGCTGTCTTGATTCTCTGGCTCTAGAGCAGCTCTGCTGACCTGGTTCTCTGGCTCTAGAGCAGCTCTGCTGACCTGGTTCTCAGGCTCTACAGCAGCTCTGCTGACCTGGCTCTCTGGCTCTACTAAGGCTGTGCTGACCTGGTTCTCAGGCTCTACAGCAGCTTGCTAATCTGTTTCTTTGGCTCTGCTGACCGGGTTCTCTGGCTCTACAGCAGCTCTGCTGACCTGGTTCTCTGGCTCTACAGCAGCTCTGCTGACCTGGTTCTCTGGCTCAAGAGCAGCTCTGCTTACCTGGTTCTCTGGCTCTACAGCAGCTCTGCTGACCTGGTTCTCTGGCTCAAGAGCAGCTCTGCTTACCTGGTTATCTGGCTCTAGAGCAGCTCTGCTTACCTGGTTCTCTGGCTGTAGAGCAGCTCTGCTGACCTGGTTCTCTGGCTCTAGAGCAGCTCTGCTGACCTGGTTCTCTGGCTCTAGAGCAGCTCTGCTGACCTGGTTCTCAGGCTTTAGTGCAGCTCTGCTGATCTGGTTCAATGGCTCTAGAGCAGCTCTGCCGACCTGTTTCTCTGGCTCTACAGCAGCTTGCTAATCTGGTTCTTTGGCTCTGCTGACCTGGTTCTCTGGCTCTAGAGCTGCTCTGCTGACCTGGTTCTCTGGCTCTAGAGCAGCTCAGCTGACCTGGTTCTCAGGCTCTACAGCAGCTCTGCTGACCTGGTTCTCAGGCTCTACAGCAGCTCTGCTGACCTGGCTCTCTGGCTCTACTAAGGCTGTGCTGACCTGGTTCTCAGGCTCTACAGCAGCTCTGCTGACCTGGCTCTCTGGCTCAAGAGCAGCTCTGCTTACCTGGTTCTCTGGCTCTACAGCAGCTCTGCTGACCTGGTTCTCTGGCTCAAGAGCAGCTCTGCTTACCTGGTTCTCTGGCTGTAGAGCAGGATTGCTGACCTGGTTCTCTGGTTCTAGAGCGGCTCTGCTGACCTGGTTCTCATGCTCTAGAGCAGCTCTGCTGAACTGGTTCTCTGGCTCTAGAGCAGCTCTGCTGACATGATTCTCTGGCTCTAGTGTGGCTCTGCTGACCTGGTTCTCTGGCTCTACAACAGCTCTGCTTACCTGATTCGCTGGCTCTACAGCAGCTCTGCTGACCTGGCTCACTGGCTCTACTAAGGCTCTGCTCACCTGGTTCTCTGGCTCTAGAGCAGCTCTGCTGACATGATTCTCTGGCTCTAGTGTGGCTCTGCTGACCTGGTTCTCTGGCTCTACAACAGCTCTGCTTACCTGGTTCGCTGGCTCTACAGCAGCTCTGCTGACCTGGCTCACTGGCTCTACTAAGGCTCTGCTGACCTGGTTCTCTGGCTCAAGAGCAGCTCTGCTTACCTGGTTATCTGGCTCTAGAGCAGCTCTGCTTACCTGGTTCTCTGGCTGTAGAGCAGCTCTGCTGACCTGGTTCTCTGGCTCTAGAGCAGCTCTGCTGACCTGGTTCTCTGGCTCTAGAGCAGCTCTGCTGACCTGGTTCTCAGGCTTTAGTGCAGCTCTGCTGATCTGGTTCAATGGCTCTAGAGCAGCTCTGCCGACCTGTTTCTCTGGCTCTACAGCAGCTTGCTAATCTGGTTCTTTGGCTCTGCTGACCTGGTTCTCTGGCTCTAGAGCTGCTCTGCTGACCTGGTTCTCTGGCTCTAGAGCAGCTCAGCTGACCTGGTTCTCAGGCTCTACAGCAGCTCTGCTGACCTGGTTCTCAGGCTCTACAGCAGCTCTGCTGACCTGGCTCTCTGGCTCTACTAAGGCTGTGCTGACCTGGTTCTCAGGCTCTACAGCAGCTCTGCTGACCTGGCTCTCTGGCTCAAGAGCAGCTCTGCTTACCTGGTTCTCTGGCTCTACAGCAGCTCTGCTGACCTGGTTCTCTGGCTCAAGAGCAGCTCTGCTTACCTGGTTCTCTGGCTGTAGAGCAGGATTGCTGACCTGGTTCTCTGGTTCTAGAGCGGCTCTGCTGACCTGGTTCTCATGCTCTAGAGCAGCTCTGCTGAACTGGTTCTCTGGCTCTAGAGCAGCTCTGCTGACATGATTCTCTGGCTCTAGTGTGGCTCTGCTGACCTGGTTCTCTGGCTCTACAACAGCTCTGCTTACCTGGTTCGCTGGCTCTACAGCAGCTCTGCTGACCTGGCTCACTGGCTCTACTAAGGCTCTGCTGACCTGGTTCTCATGCTCTAGAGCAGCTCTGCTGAACTGGTTCTCTGGCTCTAGAGCAGCTCTGCTGACATGATTCTCTGGCTCTAGTGTGGCTCTGCTGACCTGGTTCTCTGGCTCTACAACAGCTCTGCTTACCTGGTTCTCAGGCTCTACAGCAGCTCTGCTGACCTGGCTCACTGGCTCTACTAAGGCTCTGCTCACCTGGTTCTCAGGCTCTTGAGCAGCTTGCTAATCTGTTTCTTTGGCTCTGCTGACTTGGCTCTAGAGCGGCTCTGCTGAACAGTTCTCTGGCTATACAGCAGAACTGCTAACTGGGTTCTCTGGCCCTACAACAGCTCTGCTGACCTGGCTCTAGAGCAGGATTGCTGACCTGTTTCTCTGGTTCTAGAGCGGCTCTGCTGACCTGGTTCTCATGCTCTAGAGCAGATCTGCTGACCTGGTTCTCTGGCTCTAGAGCAGCTCTGCTGACCTGGTTCTCAGGCTCTAGTTCGGCTCTGCTGACCTGGTTCTCTGGCTCTAGAGCGGCTCTGCTGACCAGGTTCTCTGGCTCTACAACAGCTCTGCTGACCTGGTTCTCAGGCTCTATAGCAGCTCTGCTGACCTGGTTCTACAGTAGCTCTGCTGATCTGTTTATTTGGCTCTACAGCAGCTCTGCTGACCTGGTTCTAACACAGCTCTGCTGACCTGATTCTCTGGCTCTTGAGCAGCTCTGCTGACCTGGTTCTCTGGCTCTAGAGCAGCTCTGCTGACGTGCTTCTCTGGCAATTGAGCAGCTCTGCTGACCTGGTTCTCTGGCTCTACAGCAGCTCTGCTTACCTGGTTCTCAGGCGCTACAGCAGCTTGCTAATCTGTTTCTTTGGCTCTGCTGACCTGGTTCTCTGGCTCTAGAGCGGCTCTGCTGAACAGTTCTCTGGCTATACAGCAGAACTGCTAACTGGGTTCTCTGGCCCTACAACAGCTTTGCTGACCTGGTTCTCAGGCTCTAGTTCGGCTTTGCTGACCTGGTTCTCTGGCTCCAGAGCAGCTCTGCTGACTTGGTTCTCTGGCTCCAGAGCAGCTCTGCTGACTTGGTTCTCTGGCTCTAGAGCAGCTCTGCTGACCTGGTTCTCTGGCTCTACAGCAGCTCTGCTGACCTGGTTCTCTGGCTCTTCAACAGCTCTGCTGACCTGGTTCTCTGGCTCTGCAGACCTGGTTCTCTGGCTCTACAGCAGCTCTGCTGACCTGGTTCTCTGGCTGTAGAGCGGCTCTGCTAACCAGTTCTCTGGCTATACTGCAGAACTGCTGACTAGGTTCTCTGGCCCTACAACAGCTCTGCTGACCTGGTTCTCAGGCTCTAGTTCGGCTCTGCTGACCTGGTTCTCTGGTTCTAGAGCGGCTCTGCTGACCAGGTTCTATGGCTCTATAGCAGCTCTGCTGACCTGGCTCTCTGGCTATACTAAGGCTCTGCTGACCTGGTTCTCTGGCTGTAGAGCGGCTCTGCCAACCAGTTATCTGGCTATACAGCAGAACCGCTAACTAGGTTCTCTGGCTCTACAACAGCTCTGCTGACCTGGTTCTCAGGCTCTAGTTCGGCTCTGCTGACCTGGTTCTCTGGCTCTAGAGCGGCTCTGCTGACCAGGTTCTCTGGCTCTACAACAGCTCTGCTGACCTGGTTCTCAGGCTCTATAGCAGCTCTGCTGACCTGGTTCTACAGTAGCTCTGCTGATCTGTTTATTTGGCTCTACAGCAGCTCTGCTGACCTGGTTCTAACACAGCTCTGCTGACCTGATTCTCTGGCTCTTGAGCAGCTCTGCTGACCTGGTTCTCTGGCTCTAGAGCAGCTCTGCTGACGTGCTTCTCTGGCAATTGAGCAGCTCTGCTGACCTGGTTCTCTGGCTCTACAGCAGCTCTGCTTACCTGGTTCTCAGGCGCTACAGCAGCTTGCTAATCTGTTTCTTTGGCTCTGCTGACCTGGTTCTCTGGCTCTAGAGCGGCTCTGCTGAACAGTTCTCTGGCTATACAGCAGAACTGCTAACTGGGTTCTCTGGCCCTACAACAGCTTTGCTGACCTGGTTCTCAGGCTCTAGTTCGGCTTTGCTGACCTGGTTCTCTGGCTCCAGAGCAGCTCTGCTGACTTGGTTCTCTGGCTCTAGAGCAGCTCTGCTGACCTGGTTCTCTGGCTCTACAGCAGCTCTGCTGACCTGGTTCTCTGGCTCTTCAACAGCTCTGCTGACCTGGTTCTCTGGCTCTGCAGACCTGGTTCTCTGGCTCTAGAGCAGCTCTGCTGACGTGCTTCTCTGGCAATTGAGCAGCTCTGCTGACCTGGTTCTCTGGCTCTACAGCAGCTCTGCTTACCTGGTTCTCAGGCGCTACAGCAGCTTGCTAATCTGTTTCTTTGGCTCTGCTGACCTGGTTCTCTGGCTCTAGAGCGGCTCTGCTGAACAGTTCTCTGGCTATACAGCAGAACTGCTAACTGGGTTCTCTGGCCCTACAACAGCTTTGCTGACCTGGTTCTCAGGCTCTAGTTCGGCTTTGCTGACCTGGTTCTCTGGCTCCAGAGCAGCTCTGCTGACTTGGTTCTCTGGCTCCAGAGCAGCTCTGCTGACTTGGTTCTCTGGCTCTAGAGCAGCTCTGCTGACCTGGTTCTCTGGCTCTACAGCAGCTCTGCTGACCTGGTTCTCTGGCTCTTCAACAGCTCTGCTGACCTGGTTCTCTGGCTCTGCAGACCTGGTTCTCTGGCTCTACAGCAGCTCTGCTTACCTGGTTCTCTGGCTGTAGAGCGGCTCTGCTAACCAGTTCTCTGGCTATACTGCAGAACTGCTAACTAGGTTCTCTGGCCCTACAACAGCTCTGCTGACCTGGTTCTCAGGCTCTAGTTCGGCTCTGCTGACCTGGTTCTCTGGTTCTAGAGCGGCTCTGCTGACCAGGTTCTATGGCTCTATAGCAGCTCTGCTGACCTGGCTCTCTGGCTATACTAAGGCTCTGCTGACCTGGTTCTCTGGCTGTAGAGCGGCTCTGCCAACCAGTTATCTGGCTATACAGCAGAACCGCTAACTAGGTTCTCTGGCTCTACAACAGCTCTGCTGACCTGGTTCTCAGGCTCTAGTTCGGCTCTGCTGACCTGGTTCTCTGGCTCTAGAGCGGCTCTGCTGACCAGGTTCTCTGGCTCTACAACAGCTCTGCTGACCTGGTTCTCAGGCTCTATAGCAGCTCTGCTGACCTGGTTCTACAGTAGCTCTGCTGATCTGTTTATTTGGCTCTACAGCAGCTCTGCTGACCTGGTTCTAACACAGCTCTGCTGACCTGATTCTCTGGCTCTTGAGCAGCTCTGCTGACCTGGTTATCTGGCTCTAGAGCAGCTCTGCTGACGTGCTTCTCTGGCAATTGAGCAGCTCTGCTGACCTGGTTCTCTGGCTCTACAGCAGCTCTGCTTACCTGGTTCTCAGGCGCTACAGCAGCTTGCTAATCTGTTTCTTTGGCTCTGCTGACCTGGTTCTCTGGCTCTAGAGCGGCTCTGCCAACCAGTTCTCTGGCTATACAGCAGAACTGCTAACTGGGTTCTCTGGCCCTACAACAGCTTTGCTGACCTGGTTCTCAGGCTCTAGTTCGGCTTTGCTGACCTGGTTCTCTGGCTCCAGAGCAGCTCTGCTGACTTGGTTCTCTGGCTCTAGAGCAGCTCTGCTGACCTGGTTCTCTGGCTCTACAGCAGCTCTGCTGACCTGGTTCTCTGGCTCTTCAACAGCTCTGCTGACCTGGTTCTCTGGCTCTGCAGACCTGGTTCTCTGGCTCTACAGCAGCTCTGCTGACCTGGTTCTCTGGCTGTAGAGCGGCTCTGCTAACCAGTTCTCTGGCTATACTGCAGAACTGCTAACTAGGTTCTCTGGCCCTACAACAGCTCTGCTGACCTGGTTCTCAGGCTCTAGTTCGGCTCTGCTGACCTGGTTCTCTGGTTCTAGAGCGGCTCTGCTGACCAGGTTCTATGGCTCTATAGCAGCTCTGCTGACCTGGCTCTCTGGCTATACTAAGGCTCTGCTGACCTGGTTCTCTGGCTGTAGAGCGGCTCTGCCAACCAGTTCTCTGGCTATACAGCAGAACTGCTAACTAGGTTCTCTGGCCCTACAACAGCTCTGCTGACCTGGTTCTCAGGCTCTAGTTTGGCTCTGCTGACCTGCTTCTCTGGCTCCACAGCAGCTCTGCTGACCTGGTTCTCTGGCTCTACAGCAGCTCTGCTGACCTGGTTCTCTGGCTCTACAGCAGCTCTGCTGACCTGGTTCTCTGGCTCTAGAGCTGCTCTGCTGACCTGGTTCTTTGGCTCTAGAGCAGCTCAGCTGACCTGGTTCTCTGGCTCTAGAGCAGCTCTGCTGACCTGGTTCTAAGGCTCTACAGCAGCTCTGCTGACCTGCCTCTCTGGCTCTATTAAGGCTGTGCTGACCTGGTTCTCTGGCTCTACAGCAGCTCTGCTGACCTGGTTCTCTGGCTCAAGAGCAGCTCTGCTTACCTGGTTCTCTGGCTCTACAGCAGCTCTGCTGACCTGGTTCTCTGGCTCTACAGCAGCTCTGCTGACCTGCTTCTCTGGCTCTAGAGCAGCTCTGCTGACCTGGTTCTCTAGTTCGGCTCTGCTTACCTGGTTCTCTGGCTGTAGAGCAGCTCTGCTGACCTGGTTCTCTGGCTCTACAGCAGCTCTGCTGACCTGGTTCTCTGGCTCTAGAGCGGCTCTGCTGACCTGGTTCTCTGGCTCTAGTGCGGCTCTGCTGACCTGGTTCTCAGGCTCTAGGGCAGCTCTGCTGACCTGGTTCTCTGGCTCTACAGCAGCTCTGCTGACCTGGTTCTCTGGCTCTAGAGCGACTCTGCTAACCTGGTTCTCTGGCTCTAGAGCAGCTCTGCTGACCTGCTTCTCTGGCTCTAGAGCAGCTCTGCTGACCTGGTTCTCTAGTTCGGCTCTGCTTACCTGGTTCTCTGGCTGTAGAGCAGCTCTGCTGACCTGGTTCTCTGGCTCTACAGCAGCTCTGCTGACCTGGTTCTCTGGCTCTAGAGCGGCTCTGCTGACCTGGTTCTCTGGCTCTAGAGTGACTCTGCTGACCTGGTTCTCTGGCTCTAGAGCAGCTCTGCTGACCTGGTTGTCTGGCTCTAGAGCAGCTCTGCTGACCTGGTTCTCAGGCTCTAGAGCTGCTCTGCTGACCTGGTTCTCTGGCTCTAGAGCTGCTCTGCTGACCTGGTTCTCTGGCTCTAGAGCTGCTCTGCTGACCTGGTTCTCTGGCTCTAGAGCTGCTCTGCTGACCTGGTTCTCTGGCTCTAGAGCAGCTCTGCTGACCTGGTTCTCAGGCTCTACAGCAGCTCTGCTGACCTGGCTCTCCGGCTCTACTAAGTCTGTGCTGACCTGGTTCTCAGGCTCTACAGCAGCTTGCTAATCTGTTTCTTTGGCTCTGCTGACCGGGTTCTCTGGCTGTAGAGCGGCTCTGCTGACCTGGTTCTCTGGCTCTACAGCGGCTCTGCTGACCTGGTTCTCTTGCTCTACAGCAGCTCTGCTGACCTGGTTCTCTGGCTCTACAGCAGCTCTGCTGACCTGGTTCTCTGGCTCAAGAGCAGCTCTGCTTACCTGGTTCTCTGGCTCAAGAGCAGCTCTTCTTATCTGGTTCTCTGGCTCTACAGCAGCTCTGCTTACCTGGTTCTCTGGCTCTACAGCAGCTCTGCTGACCTGGTTCTCAGGCTCTAGAGCAGCTCTGCTGACCTGGTTCTCTGGCTCTCGTGCGGCTCTGCTGACCTGGTTCTCAGGCTCTAGGTCAGCTCTGCTGACCCGGTTCTCTGGCTCTACAGCAGCTCTGCTGACCTGGTTCTCTGGCTCTACAGCGGCTCTGCTGACCTGGTTCTCTGGCTCTAGAGCGGCTCTGCTGACCTGGTTCTCTGGCTCTAGTGCGGCTCTGCTGACCTGGTTCTCTGGCTCTAGGGCAGCTCTGCTGACCTGGTTCTCTGGCTCTACAGCAGCTCTGCTGACCTGGTTCTCTGGCTCTAGAGCGACTCTGCTAACCTGGTTCTCTGGCTCTAGAGCAGCTCTGCTGACCTGGTTCTCTGGCTCTAGAGCAGCTTTGCTGACCTGG